>NC_136266.1:165883612-166076112 GCF_964187855.1 Myxine glutinosa | reverse complement strand
TGCCCTCGCACAATTTCTGGGCTGCGGCGTGTACCTCTCCCAGTGGGTCTACCCACCTGCACACCTCCACCACTGCAGTTGCCTCCGAGCTTACCTGCTCCTTGCCCTAACCTAACTACCTGGGGAAGGCCCTCTGGCACTCTCCCCACTCGGTGCCCTCTCTGGCACTGGGCTACCCGGGTCCATCCTCCGGATCCTCGGGCCCCATCCACAACTCTACCGGCTCCCAGAGCCCACCTGCGGCCTCACCTGGCCGACATCCTCACAGTGGTGGAGTGCCCAACCAACTACACACACTAACAGGCTACACGCCCAGCCATTTCCACAACACTAATGCACCCATTCACAACACCATTCTGCAACCGCACCACAAATGCCAATATCCAACCACAATTTACCTGCACCCTCTACCTAACACTTACACTACCCGCCCCGGGTACTCGTGAAAGGGGTCCACTCTTCCCCCATCCACACCTTCGCACCACGCACACCACTCCATACCACTTACTCCAACTCTCTCCACACACCTGTACTTGCACACCTGTGCTCTCACACCTGGTGCCACCTGCACCCTTCTCTCCCCAAGCGCATTCGCGCTGATCCACACACTCACTACTCATACACTGCTCCACACACCTGTCCAGTTGCACACCTGTGCAATCACACCTGTTCAATTCTCACAAACACGGCATCATCTCAGCTAACTACTCCCTTCTGAAACTTGCGCTTCCCAGTCGTCCCTTTAAACTATTGCGCTCCCTCGTCATTATCATCCATACTAATCTACCTGCGTCCCCACTACAGGTATCAGTCACTAACTAATCTTAACGTTACCTAATGTCATCTTCTAGATCCCTACACACAATATCCTAACCCACCCGGGCTAGTTTTCACTGCCATACACCCCATAAGCTATTGCTCCTTTGCCCCCACCATGGGAAGGATGGTGGATTTGCCATCCCACCACATCGGGGGTCTCTCACTACCAATTTCGCACATCAAATTCCAACAAATTAAAAATTTGCCAATCACTACCCATCATCTGCCAATCACTACTGCCAATCCCTTGCCAATCATCAAATTTTGTTCTTCTCTAATTTTGGGTCCAAAACACTAACCTCATCACCCAGTCTACTCACTACTGCCTCTCGGTGCGCCAATTCCTGTCCAAAGCCCGGCTTCGTAAAGCCAAGCAATGGATGCTGGTTGTTTTGTGCCTGCGGCTGGATGCGTCCGGCATTCGGGACAGGGACGGGGGCTTACCCGGGCCGAGATCCCACGCACCCCCTCGGCGTGGAGCCATCCAATGTCCCGATCTCGACCTGCCGGCACGTCTCCACAAAACGTGGTCGCCATGACGACCCTTCCTATCCAGCTGCCCGCTCCACCTAGTGGAGCCTGGACGCGGCCGTTCAAAGCGAGGCCCGGCACGCACCGAGGGCCCGCTTCGGCTAAAAGTCGCTCTAACCTCTAACCCGTTTAATGTCGATGCTTCACCTGCATGCTTACACCCCGCAGCCCGTTCCTTGCTCATACATGCAGCTGTTCCCATTCTCCTTGTACCGTTCCTTACACACCCAGGTACACCCATTCCACTCACAGCCTTGGTCACACACCTGACCACCGAACACTTTGGCACACATTCGTTGCTCGCACACCTCACCAATACACCGCTTCGCGCCCCCTCCTCTGTGACAATCACAGGTGTGCCCTCATTCGCACACCCAACCACGTGCCTCACCACCAACTCCAGCGTGCATTCCCACTCACGCTCTACCATTCCAGGTGTGCATCCTTCCATCCCAGGTGTACATCCTCGCTCACCTGTCACAACTAACTCACGCTCCATGTCACTCTCACTACTTTCACCTCCATTCCTGACAGAGCACTCACCCTTACTCTTGACAGCGCACTCTTTCCCCATGCACCTGTCCGTCACACACCTTTCTCGCGCACACTCCTGCGCACACTCTCCCGTCACACCCTCTGTAACACTCCCCACAGGTGGACACTCTTCCTTACTTCTGACAGCGCACTCTTTCCTCATGCACCTGTCCGTCACACACCTTTCTCGCGCACACTCCTGCGCACACTCTCCCGTCACACCCTCTGTAACACTCCCCACAGGTGGACACTCTTCCTTACTTCTGACAGCGCACTCTTTCCTCATGCACCTGTCCGTCACACACCTTTCTCGCGCCCACTCTTGCGCACACTCTCCCGTCACACCCTCTGTAACACTCACCACCCCGCGCTTCCATGTGCTCCCTCGCACACACGCTACGACCGACTCACTCTCGCCAGCACCCTCACTCCTTGGCACGCACTTTTTCCTCACACACCCCAGAGTCGGACTTTCTTGCACACCTCCTTTTTCGCACACCAGACCTGTCGCACACTTCACCAACGGCCTCTCACGAACACCCGGGTCTATCTCGACCCCCAAGCTTCTTAAATCCCCTGGCGCATCATACGCACGACCATATTGGTCACCACTTACACCGGGTCCTCTTCCTCTTCGCTTCTCCTCCATCACCTGCGAATCCCTCATCCGGTTAATGAGCACATCACGATCCAAACACAGACTTTGGACCAATTCTTTCATCTCCTCTTTTATCTCTTTGTTATCCCCTCTCCGTCGCTTCTTAATTTCACTCATCCCTTCTTCCACTTCTTCTAATTTGTGCTTCATCTCCTTCATCTCTTCGTGCGCCCCTTTAAGTTCTTCCTCTAACTCCACTTTATTTTTTTCTATGTGCTCCCGCACCTCCCGCTCTTTAACCTCCATTACCTCTACCACCTTGTCCATTTTCCTCGTCAGGTCCTCATGTACCGTCTGGCACTCTTTTTTAATTACCCCTACGTCCTTTTTCATCTCCTTCTGTGTCGATTTTAAACCCTCTATTACCGCTGTGTTCTTCTTTACCTGGTCCCCCAACTCCTTTTGTCCCACTGTCAGTTGTTCTACTCCCAGCGTCAACTCCTCTATACCACCTTGCAATTTTACAGTCCCCTTTCTCACCTCTTTCTCCATGCGCTCCTTACAGTGCCTCACCTCCTCGCGCACTCCTCCGACCTCCTCACTCACTCCTCTTCTGATCTCCTCTCCCATCACTTGCATCTCCTGCCCAGATGCCACCCTCATCTGCTCCATTTCCTCCCTGTGAGCATCCAGTTTGGTTTCTACCCCCATTCTGACCCCCTCTATCTGCTGCCCCATTTGGTTAACTTCCCTTTCCGCTTGGTCCCTCATGTCCCTCAATTTGCCTTCCATACTGTTTTCTAACCCCTCTAACCCTTTTTGCATCCCTTCCATTTGATTCTCTTGAGCGGCCATTCTGTTTTCTACCCCCGTTAACCCATGTTTCACTCCCTCTATCTGATTCTCTTGAGCGGCCATTCTGTTTTCTACCCCCGTTAACCCATTCTTTACTTCTTTTATCCCGTTGTCTAACTCCTCAAAATTATTGTCTAACTTCCCAATTTTCTTGTCTAACTCCTCAAAATTATTGTCTAACTTCTCACTGGTACCCCTCGCTTCGTCCCTCATTACCCCCATTTGGTTTCCCATTACCCCCATTTGGTTTTCCAATCGCTCACTATTCTTTTCCATAAGGGCCGTCATTTGTATAAAAAAAAGTTCCAATCTTCCCAGCGGCGCTACTTCGGTCGCGGGCACGGTGACCAGCGAGGCGCCATTTTGCGCGCCCGCTTCTTCGTGCGTGACGGCGCTATTTTGCGAACCTGCCGCCCTCACTGCTTCGCTCTCCTCCTGTCCCTCATTTTGGTCCTGGATCGACCCTACCTCACTCTCCTTTACCGGACCCCAGCTGTCTTGATCCGCCATAGCGCGACTTTCAAAATTCCGGTTTTTATTTTTTATTTTCGTAAAACAAATTGAAATTTCGCCGTTATAATTTCGCGCGGGAAACGCGCTCCGAATCGATTTTCCCTCCCAAAATTTGGGCCTAACTAATTTAGTCCCGGGTTCGAATTCCACTCCTCGACACCAATTGTTACAGACGTGGCTTGGATGTTATTTCCCGAGCGGTTTTATGGTATGACCACGTCTGCACAAGTTACCCGATTGTGCCCGAACGTTGACTAATAGCGCTATGCTAGACCAATGAAGGAAAAAGAAGACACACGGCTGGAATTAATACGACACGACACCAGGGATACGGTTCTCAAAGGTTGTTATTACAATAATGCGGAAGGTTTAGATTACAGGGACAAGAGGGAAACATAGGAAGGTGGGCACTTAAACACGCTTATATTAACCCCAACAGACGACAAATAAACGGGACAAGGCTCACTCACACGGGGGTTTGATTGCAACGAAAGCGGGTAGCGATCGCTCCAGGTGCACCTGGGCTCAGGGCAGGATCACGTACGGTCCAGTTCGGTCCAAAGATGCGGGGAGGTATCGTCGCGCTGGGGGTGGCGGTGGCTTCTCTCTCCAAGCTGAGGCGCATCTGACGTCACGTCCGGCAAGCGGCTGCGTATATCCGGCGGGGAGTGACACGCCCTCGGCTCGTTAGCTCCGCCTCGTGGAATCGGCACGTTGCCTCTCATTGGGTGCGTGCGGGGGGGTTACTGGCTCCGCCCCTGACGAGGAGCTGACAGCCAGCCCCTTCGGGGTAACCCCGTGGAGCGCATGGTCTGGAGCTAATCGAGCCGGTGTGAGGACGCATCCTCCCCCGCTCCGCCGCCATCTCCTCTGTTGTTGTTGTAATTGTTGTTGTAGTTGTAGTTGTTATTGTTGTTGCTGTAGTAGTTGTTGTTGTTGTTGTAGCTGTAGTTGTTGTTGTTGTTGTTGTTGTAGCTGTAGTTGTTGTTGTTGTTGTTGTTTGGGGAAGAAGATGGGAGGAGGTATGGGAAAGGTCCTAAACTCACTACTGATGCCATATAATCACATTCTGGTGCAACGAAGAGTCATAATTAATGGAAACGAGGCCTTAACTGACATAGATTAAGAATAACTAGGAAGATGTCCGAAAGTTGGCTACGTGTGGTGCGGTGGACCTGGGCACGACATTTAATGGGGGAATAAGGGGAAGGTCGGCTCTACTGATTGTTATTTACATGCAATGGGACTAGGGAATGGGGGACTGGGGAAAGTTGGGGAGTATTGGAGAAAATAGGGGAATATTTACAAGCGGATATGGAGGCCAAATTCCATATTCGCAACAATATATATATATATATATATATATATACATATATATATATATATATACATATATATATATATATATATATATATATATATATATATATATACATATATATATATATATATATATATACATATATATATATATATACATATATATATATATATACATATATATATATATATATATATATACATATATATATATATACATATATATATATATATATATATATATATATATATATATATATATATATACATATATATATATATACATACACTCAACCCTCGGCTATCGCGAACTCAGCTATCGCGTTTCTTTGCTATCGCGGCTACCGAAAAAACTGCACAACACACGACTATCGCGCCCCAAATACGCACTATAGTGCACCGGAAATGGTGGAAAGGGTGCTACGTCATCACCGAGCATGGGGAAAGGGAAATCAAGAAGAGGAAGAACTTAACTTATGCTCAGAAATTCGAAATTGTGAAGTTGATAGACAATGGTGAAACAAAGCGAAGTGTTGGAAAGAAATTTGGGATAAATGAGTCAACAGTGCGAGGTATTTACCAAAACCGTGATTATCGTAGAAACGTAGATAAGATTTAACATTCAACAGTGAAGCAAGGTGCTCCTTTATTAATACGGCACTGGCAGGTTACGAGGAGCAGAATCATGCCCACGTCAACACCCTCCGCCAACGCCAGATCACCGAATTCTTACGGCCAGATTCGGCGTCAGAACAAGTCTAATCGGGGGGACATTAGGGTAACCGCAGGGGGGGGGGGGGGGTACAAACTGCCGTTCGAGACCTCAATCTATGATGTAAATGCTTGATAATAAGAGTTTGCCGTGAACAACCAACACACCAACCCAGTTCCAATTTAAAAACATGCTGCAAAGTCTCTCTCTTTCACACAAACACACACACACACACACACACACACACACACACACACACTGCACAAAATATAGCCGACGTGCAAGTTTGGCGCCAAAGGCTTGGCCTGCAGGTGGGTGTGGGGGGGGGGGGGCACAATAACTCATTTGGGTGGGCATGGCCCACGAATGCCCCCCCCCCCCCCATGACGCCGACCCTGCTTACGGCGTCGCAACGAGGCACAGCACTCTGTCTTTGACGAGCCCTCTGACGTTGAGCGCTTCTCTGGTGCTTCAGCTGACACAATCCTGGACAAGTTAGAGGCACGTAGTGGTGGTCAATAAGACTCCACCTAAGCCTCGGAACCTACCCAACCACCTAAGCCCCTCATCGTCCCCAAAAAGGTAAATAAAATGGTAAAAAAGTACTTTTTTTACCATTTTATTTTTATTTACATATTGTGAATCTTGTTTTAATGTTTCTTTATATGTTAATGTTTCTTTATATGGTAGAATCACTTGGTAAAAAAGTGGCAAAAATAGGTTAAATATGTGGTCAACTTGGGGGTCCTGGCACCAATTAGACTTATTACCATACGTTCTTCAGTTCGGCTATCGCGATTTCGGCTAACGCGCACCGAACGCAGCACCAATTAGGCGCGATAGCCGAGGGTTGAGCGTGTGTATATAATATGTATATATATATATATATATATATATATATATATATATATATATATATATATATATATATATATATATATATATATATGTAGTCACGTGAAAAAGTAAGTACACCCCATGTAAAGTTTTGACTTTTTCAACATATTTCAACAATTTGCTATTTGATCTTCATTTCAACAATATTGACAGATAAAGGTGATATAATATAACAAATATCATGAAACATTAACATTTTGTAGTCCATTGTATAATTTAGATATACATAAATGCAAATTTTGCATGTGGAAAAAGTAAGTACACCCCTACATTTATCACTCCTTCAAATACCTAAAATTAGAATCAGATGCACCAGCTGAGGTGCAAATGATAAGAACATCGTTAGAGAGGATTTTGGAGGAACGTGTCGTATTTAAACCTCAGACATTTCGTTTGGTTTGCTCTTTGTTGTTGAAGTGGGACATCAACTCATCCTGGGAATTCTTCCAAAGTAAATTGCTCTCTCTCATGCACAGATTTATCCCATCTCGTCTTCAGTTGTCATACCCTTCCTCCCGTCCATGGTACACGGAATCTTGTGGTGAGGCTATTGCCCAGAAACAACTTGCTTTCGTCTCCTGGAAAGCAAATCCAATGGAAGGAAATCTCATTTCCTTTCACAAAGCCCGAAACAAGTGTGTGTCCACCCTCAGGAGAGCCAGGAAACAATATCTCTCCGTTCTCAGGACCGAACTCTCTTATCTGTCTCCCTCTTCCAAATCCTAGTGGCGTCTGGTCAAATCTGTTTCTGGTGTTTGTTCCCCCTCCATCCCCTCCCTCACCTCAAATGGCCAAACGGCTGACTCCGCACGTGAAAAAGCTGAATGCCTCAATTCTGTGTTTGCCTCGAAATATTGTGTCCCAAACCCATCCCTCTCTGTACCCACCGTACCCAGTCGTACCCAGCTGCTCCTGGACTCTGTGTCCTTTCCTCCTGACAAGGTGGAAAAGTTTCTGTCAACCCTCGACTCGGATTCTGCAACTGGACCTGACGGCATCAGCCCACGGGTCCTAAAATCCTGTTCTTCCACTCTTTCACTCCCTCTCTCTGTTCTCTTCACCCTCTCTTTTGCTCAAGGTCATCTTCCATCTGCTTGGAAATCTGCCAACATCACCGCTTTGCACAAAAAAGGTGCAAAAACAGATCCCAGCAACTACAGACCAATCAGCCTTCTCCGAATTATCAGCAAAGTCATGGAATCCATCATTGCTTCAGATATGAAATCTTTCCTCTTCTCCAATGGCTTGATCTCTGATCATCAATTTGGTTTCAGACCTGGACACTCTACTCTGGACATGCTGCTTCTGCTTTCTCAAAAATGGATGGAGGTCCTCAATGCCAAACAGGAAATTAGAGCAGTCCCCCTTGACATATCACGTGCCTTCGATACGGTCTGGCACCCCGCTCTGCTCACCAAACTCTCCTCTTTTGGTATCCATGGAAATCTCGACGCATGGCTGGCGGACTTCCTCTCTAGTCGTAGTCAACGTGTGGCCCTGAATGGGTTTCTCTCATCTCCTCTTCCTGTTCAGGCTGGAGTTCCCCAAGGCAGTGTTCTGGGCCCTGTGCTTTTTCTGGTCTTCATCAATGATCTCTCTGACTCTCTTGAAAATCCTCTCTATCTCTTTGCTGATGACTCTACACTCTCTGTCGCTCCATTCTTCATCCCTCAGATCGGCAGTCTGCAGCCTCCTCACTCTCTGCAGACCTGGACAAAATCACAGACTGGGCAAACAAGTGGAACATGTCTTTCAATCCTGACAAATCTCACACTCTTACGATGTCTCTCCGAAAAGACCGACTGGACAACCCTCCCATCCACTTTCTGAATAATCCTCTCCAAGAAGTTCTGTCACTCAAGCTTTTGGGTCTCACTATCTGCCATGATCTTTCCTGGGAAAACCACATTTCAAATCTGGCCTCCAAAGCCAGTCGCCGACTGGGCATCCTCCGTCGTGCGAAGTCCTTTCTTGGCACACCTGAGCTCCTCACCACATACAAGGCTTTCATCCGCAGCTCAATGGAATACTGCTCTCTCCTCTGGGCTGGTGCTCCTGCCTCACACCTAGCTCGTCTTCACGCTGTTGAAACCAAAGCATTCAGAATCATTGGAATCTCCCACGATGAAGCTAACTCCAAGGGCCTCTCACTCACTCACCGCAGGCAAGTTGGTGGTCTTTCCATCTTCTACCGACTCCTCTCTGGCCTTGCCCCCCCAGCTCTCTCTGGGCTCTGTCCCACAAATATTCCTACAGGTCGCACAAGATCTGCCTGCAACCCTCTTATGGTTAAACTGCCAAAATCAAGACTCTCTGCTCACCTTCACTCCTTCATTCCTCTTTTCTCCCGCCTCTGGAACAAACTCCCTCACTCTCTTCAATCCCACTCCACCCTCCAGGTCTTTAACACAGCTGTTCACCACCATCTCTTATCTTCCCCCATCCAAAACCTTGATCTTTTCTACCCCCGCTAATTTCACCCCAGTTCCACTTTTTTGAAGTGCCAACTTCTATCCTGGAAGTCCTTGGTGTCCTTGTGTATTATACTTCTCCCTCCCCCCCCCCCCCCCCCCCCGCTTCCCCACGCCTCCTCCCCCCAAGCCCTCTCCCTTCCACACATCTCCCTGCTCTCAAATGTTTTGTTTGTGTGCTTCCCCTTCTCTCCCCATCTTGTCTTCCGCTCCCTCTTTTTATGTATTTTGTTTGTCTGGTAGATTTGTTTGTGAAGTAAAAAGCTCTTTCACGAGCCTCGATTCAGTATACAAAAAAAAAGAAAAAAAAAGTGTGCGGCGTCCCCATGCCTAGATCAAAAGACCTCTCTGAGGCCTTCAAATAGAAGGTTATAGATGCCTACGAGTCTGGGAAAGAATTTAAAAAGATCTCCAAACAATTTGAAATCAATCATTCAACTGTCCGGAAGATTATCTACAAGTGGAGAAGATTCCAAACAACTGCCAACTTGTTCAGGCCAGGCTGCCCCAGCAAGTTCAGCCCAAGAGCAGACCGCAAGATGCTGAAAGAAGTCTCTAAGAACCCCAGAATGCCATCATGGGACCTACAGGTAGCTCTTGCCACTGTTGATGTCAAAGTGCACGAGTCTACCATGAGAAAGAGGCTGCACAAATTTGATCTACATGGGAGGTGTGCGAGGAGGAAACCTTTTGCGGCAAGCCTAAAGTTTGCCAATGAACACCTCGGCAAAGACCAGCACTTCTGGAACAATGTGCTCTGGACAGATGAGTCAAAGGAAGAGCTATTTGGCCACAATACCAGAAGACATGTTTGGCGAAAACCAAAGACAGCATTTGACCACAATAACCTGATACCAACTGTAAAGCATGGTGGTGGAAATATTATGGTTTGGGGCAGCTTTGCTGCATCAGTGCCTGGGCAGCTCACCATCATACAATCCACGATGAATTCTTCATTGTACCAGAGGATGCTTGGGGATAATGTGAGGCCATCTGTCGGAAAATTGAAGTTCAACCGAAGGTGGACCTTGCAACATGACAATGACCCTAAACATACCAGTAAATCCACCAAGGAATGGCTGAAAAGAAAGAAATGGAGGGTTCTGGAATGGCCAAGTCAAATCCCGGATCTAAATCCCATCGAGATGTTGTGGGGGGGGATTTGAAACGGGTTGTGCACGCAGGAAACCCTTCAAACATCACACAGCTGAAAGAATTCTGAATGGAGGAGTGGGCAAAAATTTCTCCCAGTCGATGTCAGAGACTGGTAGACAGTTATAAGAAACGCCTACTTGAGGTTGTTTCTGCCAAAGGGGGCAATACCACCTATTAGAGCCAAGGGTGTACTTACTTTTTCCACAGAAGGAAATGGCATCTCTGTTAATTTTTTGTTGAATAAATTATTGCAAAGTCAATTTTTTGCATTGTTTTTTGTTCAATTAGATCACCTTTATCTATAGATACTCTTTTAAATGAAGATCAAATATTGATACGTCCACATATGTTAAAAAGATTTTAAAAAACATTTAATGGGGTGAACTTACTTTTTCACGTGACTGTAGGTATTGAAACCACAAAGGCAGAACTCGTAACATGTTTTTCCCAAATTTAGTGAGCCTCCAAGGTAGGCTCCACCTTTAGAACCACATAGGCAGAACTCATAACATGTTTTTCCCAAATTTAGTGAGCCTCCAAGGTAGGCTCCACATAGGCAGAACTCATAGTTTTTCTCATCGACGCAGTTTGACTTCCCTATTTTTTGGGGACAAGGGGTTAATGTTAATAATGGGTAGCGAGGTCTGACTTCGAAAATTAGTGTTTGTTCGTGTGGTTACAGTGTACGTGAAATCACAAATACAGTTTACGTTCATTATCGTTACTCACGTTTAAATACGGGGTTTTTATCTTAATTGTAAACGACTGAAAAAATTAAGGGTGGGTCGTTGCTCATTGATTTTACCCCAAGTTGTGGTAAAAGCAGTATTTTCATTTTGTATCTCAGATACAATTTCCTGTGAGAGAAAATAACAATGTATTAATTTAATACAATATTATTATATGTATAAATCAAACTCTGTAAATATTATAAGAAACTCTTACCTCCATTGATAAGAGGTTTGAATCCAGTTCATCAATTTGAAGGATTAGTTCCACACATGTAGTAGGAGTCCAAGGAACTCCAAAGTCATCCCACTCAAGCTCAGCACAGTTGTCTATTCTCAATAAAAGAAAAAATGTTTAAATTTAGCCTGTACTTCAATATAAGAATGGTGAGTGTGGTTTCCTTTGGAACTTTCCAGGCAAGCCTGGGCAAGCCTGAACTACAAATTATGTAATAGTGGGTGGGGTGTATAAAAGTGGGCGGGGGCTTTGAAGAAGTGGGAGGGGCTTATGAAAAGTGGGCGGTGCTTAGAAAAAATTTGATATGTGGCTCAGGAGGGACTCAGACGAGATCATTAAGAGAGGTTTATCATTTGATCTCTGCTCAACAAATATACTTGTACCAAGAACCAAGTTCGAACATCTTGTTTGCCAATATTCTATATGGTGATGGGTGCGATAAGAAAATTAAGCCATTCCCCAAAATAAAACAGATATTCATTGGTTCTCTATATGAGTATAATGAAGTTATTGTTCAGATGGAGGTGGGAGGAAAGGGCGAGAAAAGGGGCTCAATTTGTTGAGAGAGGGGGTGTGAGTCAAATAGTTTTTCCCCTTTTTCCCTTTGACTTCAATGTTAAATTTAAGGTGAGCGAGAATCTGCTTTTTCCTTCTACTGATCTGATGTCGAAAAAAATGTCGTGCATCTGTAAGTCATCATTCATTATCTGTGTGCCAAGTTTGAACAACATTGGTAAATGCATCTCTGAGAGAAGGTTGAGGACATGTTCAACATCGGGATTTTTTACAACTAAAATGGCTGCCAGTCGGCCATCTCTGATTGCATCTCGAAACAAAATGATGTGCAAATGTATTCCATCAGGTATTGTCTTTCTGCCAAGTATGAACAAAATCGGTCCATACATCTCCGACATATGGTTGCGGATTGACGGATGAGATGCAATCCCAAAGCCTCCCGTTTCAGACCAAGTCCAACAGGGGCCAGAAAAACGCTTCTGCACACTGGCCTTGAGGCTCGGTTTGCAAGCCCCCATTTACAATTCCAATGGAGGAGACATAATTACTCTTTTATGGAAAATGTTTTTCGAGTTTGTTTTTATCCTCATAAATAGACCCGAGTGAACACAACAAAAAATGAATGTATGATCGTTTTAAGGCCATTTTCCCAGCTCGAGCAGGGTCCAGCCTTGCGGGCCCCATGACAATCATGGTTCCCTGTGTGAGGCAATGTTTTTATGGCCGGATGCCCTTCCTGACACCAAACCTTAATCACCTCTTACAATGCAAAGGGATACGGTGTACCTATTCTAAATCGGGGTACACACCAGGATCATTCATCCCAGCAAGCTGGTACTCAATTTGCCGACCTCAGAAGGATGACAGGCTGAGTCAACCACCCTGGCGTTAATTCAGAGATCGACCGGGATTACAAACTCAGGATCCAAGGATCCCCAAGCCTGCACCCTAACCGCTAAGCCAACACCAGTGAACACACATTAGTGTTAAAATATTGGCCTTTGAAACCTAACCTTATGAAGGAGGACAGATATCTGGACAAACAAACACACAAACTTTGGTATGACTCGAACTGGTCCAAACCGGATGGGTGTTTTTTTAGGATACACCATCACCTTATTGGATGGCCGTTGGCTCCCTAAAAGTGCTCATCTGCCCTTTGTCAGGTGTTGTTTTTGGTCCTGCCAGGGCGTCACAGTTACCCTCCCCATTAACAAAGCCAGTGAGGGGTGTCGGTTTCGTCGCCGACAACCTGACCATGCGGCAGGTAGCACTGAGTTACATGTTACCTGCAGCAGTCCCAAAAGACTGACTTGATTTGAATTTGTAGACAACAGTGGATTAAGTTTGTGGAGAGAAACTGCACAGGAGATTGACAGTGCCGAGAGTGATAGGGTGTGCTCAGGGTGTGATAAGTGAGGTAGGAGGGTCTGCCTGTGTGGTGTGAAGGTGCGGTGAGTGAAGAGAGTGCTGAGGGATATATTTTGTTTTAGTATTTCTGGTGGTTTGGTGCGGGATGGTGTTGCTTGACTTGTTCAGCACATGCCATTTTGGACACATGGCTCATGGCGATGCTTTTGATGTTAAGATCTGTTCGTTTGATGAGTGGACGTTCTGCTGTATATTCTGGTTTGGACACGTGATCTATTTCCTTCTCCACTATGGAATGAAACAAGCGATTGTTTCATCATTCACGTGTACCCTCTTTTGTAATTACTGTTCGTTACGTTTCATTTTGACTGCGAAATATTTGAGTTTTCACAAATTTATTAAATAAACCAATCGACTTCATATTCATTGTTGAGTGAAGAGGGTTTGTTTTTCGGTTAACAAAGAAAACTTCTGTATTTCATCGCATATTTTATTTCATGAATGAAAATGTATTTTATTCGTTCAGAGTGAAGTCTTGGTTATTGCATCAGAGATTGATTGTTTGGAAGATGCTTATGCTTATTGTGTAAATGCGAGTACAGTATTTGAGTGCGATGATGCTTTTGGATTCTGTCACGAATACATTTGTTTTGCTGCTTCACAGGTAGATTTCAGCAATAAGTTAGTGCTCAGGCCACCACCAGGTGCAGACAAAGAATTGACTTCGCTTCTAACCGGGATGCTTCGTGAGAATCCCAAAAAAAGACTCACTATGAAGGTGAGGGTTTGATACCGTTTTAGACTATTTGATTTGCATGAACAAGTATGTTCACACATGCTGGGGTTGCTGACCTCCTGTGACTGTGGAGCACAATACTGTTGTTCACTTGTGAAGGTGTTTCCTGTTCGTGTTTACATTTGATTCCAACACATTGTTTTGCAGAATATTTCAAAGCACCCGTGGTTGAAACAAAAAAATCTCTCGTTTTACAAATTTGTCAGGTAAGCAACCACCCTTTTGCACTCTTTTAATATCTTCTGTTCGTATTGTTTCTCTGCAAGATGGAAGAGGAAATGATGTATAATGGAAGAGCATGTAAGTGGAAATGATAGAGAGCATGAACTGACAATAGGGCAGCAGGGAAAGTAATGGACAAAATAAACATAAACTTCCAGTTCTGGGTCTGAGTGCGCTAGACTTTGATCCTCTTTCCAGTTTATCAAAGCTAAGTTTTCAAAGCAGATCCATTGTGCCCTCTACAGCGCCTACATATAATATATTATTGATCTACATATAATACCCCATAATGTCAAACTGGAATTTCTTTTTCGAAATTTTTACATATTAATTAAAAATGAAAAGCTGAAATGCCTTGAGTAAATAAGTATTCAACCCCTTTGCTTTGACACTCAAAATTGAGCTCATGTGCATCCAATTGCCATTGATCTTCCTTGAGATGTATCTATAACTTAATTGGAGTCCAGCTGTGGCCAATTTAATTGTTTAGACATGACTTGGAAAGAAACACACCTTCTATACAGGGTCCCAGAGTTGGCAGTGCATGTCAGACCAGGAACTCCACCATGAAGTTCGAGGAACACCGTAGAACTCTGAGATTGAATTGTGAGGAGGCATAGAACAAGAACGTGAAATAGTCCAGTGGAAAAAGTATGATATTGGGCTGAGGTGTGTTTTTTGGTGTATACAATGTTTTATAGTTGTTTCTAGGTGTTTGATATCTACTGATAATAAATCAAGAGGGTGCCAAAGTCGCACCCTTGGGGAAAAAATTTTATACACATTAAAAAAAAATGAATCGTTGATCACAAGATGCCTACTTTTCGGACAGTATTAAATCCTCCAATATTGAACACACACAAGTACTGTGCACACAACACGTTTATTTGACCTATACTATATCATATTGTGTTATTTTCATTAATCTTTGAACCAATATACCCTTCTTTCGAACACAATGTGCATTTTTCCACACATAAATATCATGTCATAAATGTCAATACCCACAGCACCGACGCCGATTGTGACGCCGAAAGAAGTCCTCCAAGATGTCATCAGGAAGTCGCTCCATAGACCGCAGGTAGTAGAGCCCATACCTGGCATAGTTTGTATGTCCAGAAGCAAAGAAGTAGGGGATCATCTGTTGAACTGCCCACATGTGCAAAGGCCAGTCGCCTTCACGTTCTTCCCGGACGAAAATCATCATGATGAGCACCGGTTTGATCTTGATCCCATGAACTTTGTCATGCACTCCTTGTGGTACTGTGCATCTGCTGCATGAAGGTCGCTGACAGCTCCTTGCACCCGTATCCTGACCTGCTGGGCAATTTCATCCTCTCGAATGGAACATACTTCCAGAATGGAATCTTTGAAGCTCTTCATGCCAGGCCCCCTTTCAGCAGTTCTGCAATGGACTACTCTTTTCCATCTATGAGGATGACGTGGGTCAGGGGCTGGTTCACACACCTCACCACAAAATAAGCAGTCTGTCAAGAAATCAAACTGGGCAATTTCTGATCGACGTGTTCTTTTTAGAGGGGGGTGTTCCACTGCTTTCGTTGCTATTTGCCTCCACAAATCTTTTGATGTGGGTCTTTGACGTATATGTCGAAAGACAACTTTTGTGACATAAGAGTGCAGTGTTAGGATCATCAGCTAGTCTATGCTCTAGTTCTACATGCAACCCATCACCACGGATTTTGCTTCTGTCTATGATAGTACGCAGGCGCTGGGGCTTGGCAGAGATAAGATTTTCTTTTGATTTTCCACAGTTGAAGAGACACCCCTCTGCTTCATTGGATGCCATGTTTCAAGTCAGTCTGGAATAAGAAAGAGACAGAAGAATAAATATATGATATGGTCAAAACAACAAATGGTTCAAAATTATCACATATAAACTATTGCATTTTATGTTACAGGAGTATACATTCATGTTTATTTCAATGGGTCTGTAATCTATGTATTTTCATCAATTGTCCTCATGGGTGTACCATGAATTAAGCATCTGAAATATATATGGAAAGTAAATATATATGCAAGTTGTTTATTATCTACTGGCGCATATTCTAGGTTAAACCGATACTATTTGCTATTCACAACAAAATTTGATAGAAAGTGCATTATTCTGCCCCTGGATGATTTTATCATAAATTTCTATGTAATAAATGTTAACAGGCTGTAAATAGTCTCGCTAATTTGGACATAGGTACGACTAATTTATAAAAATATATTTTAGACGAGTCGACAAAATGTCGATAATCGCTCGAAAACGTTCCCTTTTTCAAATGGCAATAAAAAAAATTCCCCAAAGGTGCCAAAGTGGCACCCTCTTGTTTTGAGATCAGTATACATATGAGTTACAGAAATTGCAATGAAACGTTGTATATACTGCAAAACACGGTCAGTCAGGATTCCACTGGACTAAAAGTCCTTGAGTGGCCCAGCCAAAGCCGAGACTTGAATCCCATTGAGAATCTCTGGAAAGACTTGAAGATTGCCGTTCATCAATGCTCTCATCCAACTTGAAAGACCTTGAGCAAATCTGCAAGGAAGAATGGGAGTAACTCCCTAAATCCAGATGTGAAAAGCTGTTAGAGACATACCCAAGAAGACTCAAAGCTGTAATCGCTGCCAAAAGTGCTTAAACGAGGGTATTAACTCGGGATACTCAATATGAATGTAACTTAGATACCGTTGGACCCCGACATTCGCGGTTGATAAAATGCGACCTGCTTCTACATTTGCGGCCCTGTGTCCCGCATGTTCGCGGTTTTTAGCGGATGCAGAAAATTTTTCCCGTCCACCCACGGACTGACTTTGTACTAAGTTGATTATCCCTTTTCACCTACGGGTAGGAATCCCAAGTTAATATTAGGCCGAGAAAAATATATTTCCGGTCTCTGGTCAGCGCGAGCATCGATTTTGACCCTGCGCATCAACAATTTTTTTTGTTTTTAATTTCCAACGGTACCTACAACAGCGCGTGCCTGTTGTTGCCGGGCCGGCGCGCTATCTCGGGAATTACGGGTCTGAGGGTCGCCATTGATATCGACGTTCGCGCACGGTTCTCCCCTACAAAGCTCCGTTTAGTTTCTCCAAATCCAACCAGCCGTTCCAAAGGTATGAGTAGTGTTGTGTGCCGTGACGTCATGAATCCAATCGGCTGGATATTGTCATTTATTGAAACGAAGACGTTCTTTGTCGGGTTCGTGTGAAGCAAACAGAAGGCCTAGAGAGCTGCGGGTGGTCTCGTTAGTTAGGTCTGGATCCTATCTCGTTTGTCATTAAGTTGTAAGTGTCTGAGATAATCTGCTGGACTGGGAGAAGATGTCGTGGGAGACCATCGGCCTGTGAGACCACTTGCGCATGGTGTTGTAGCGATCATTGGAATGTTTGACGGTACGGCGAGGCGATCTCGAGAACGAAATGGCAGTCTATAATATGCTTGAAGAACATAATGATTTTCAGAATAAATACATTTTAAAATAACTTCAGCTTGTGTTCATTATTTACAAAAAAAGGCCTACAAGTCCCATTGGCTGTCTTTAATTTCTCTCTGGACGGCGCCATGGCAGATGAGGAGGACCGCAAGGCATGAGGACACAAACCTCTATATGTGCAATCCGTGCTTTTCAAAAAAATAAAAACCGCATCGCCGCATCAATTCTGGAACTTTGGTCTGACCAGAGACCAGCAATATATTTTTTTCAGCCTCATATTAGTATTTTCTGTTTCAGGAAAAGCCTGGTTCACAGAGATGATTGCAAATTCTCCGCATGGGGAGGAGTGGGAGGGGGGAAGAAGCTTATAGATGCGATATGACGTGGGGAGTAGGGTTGCCTGATTTGTTACATAATTATTTTGTCATTTGTTTTTGATCGGGAACGGTGAGTGATTATTTAATTACCCATCTATTGTTTCGTTTGAAGTCTCCTGATTCCTTTAGTCCGCACAAGATTAATGTGTAATATATGGGGTGTAAGTCTTGCGCCGATCAGCGAGACTGGTTCATAAAACATAAGTGAAAATGAACTTTTGTTTTGAATCTAAAATAAAATGAAATTCTAACACAAGGCTGTGATACCGGTACATTTGAAAGGATGCAATTTAAACTCAACATTTATCTTCGTAAGATAATACAGAATACCGTATCATCCTTCAAGCTTGTACAGTTAAAACGGCAACCATTGCCGGGGTCATGACGGGCTTTGGGAATCAAGCAAGATCGAAGCACAAACTGTTCGTTTTCGATAAAGTAACATGACACTCGCAGCAAAAGAGGAAGCTAAACTTTTGGAATTGTATTTGTAAGAATTTAATGAAAACTATAATCATGTGCATTCGTGTTCGTAAAAACTTTGACATTTTCCCTGATGAAAAAACATTTCCCACCAGCTGCGCGCACATCACTTCTGAAAGCAACTTCCACGTGCCACGTGTAAAACCAGGTCCAGCCACTCTTAAACCATTTCCCACCAGCTGTGCATGTCGAGGCTCTACCCTTTTGCCCCATTTCCCCCCGGGTTGGAATGAGCCCCTTCTTGAGTCGGACCAAGATATACAAGACATTTATTCAGATACAAGACGACACCTGAATTCAGATACCTGAATTTTAAATTTGCATTCACTTTTATACATTTTCAGAGAACAGAGAGACCTTTATAATATTCATGGGTTCAAAAACATCCTTTGTTTACTGCTTTGTAGGCGGAGAGACTGAGCAAGGTCGAATAAGCTTTGTCAACAATCTCGCAAATTCCGACATTTAGACGCGAGTTAAATGGGACACAGTTGTCTTGAGATTCCGGTGAACTCTTCCACCTGCACACAACGGTTCTGAAAGCATCTTGCACTTGTCACGCATAAAACAGTTGAATGTGCGCATAAGCCATCCCCCACCATGCCAATCGACATTTGCGTTTTTTCACGAAACAAGTTTTCAATTCCATTCGTGGTTTGCTTCGACAATCCCGACTTTTGTGGGCATATTCGAGATTTTTGATTTTCCCCGATGAATCACGAACAGTCGGGAACCTGTCCCCCTTTTCCATCAATTTTTTCCATCAAGCCTGAATTTTAAATTCAGGCTGTAATGCAACAAAAAGTGAAAAAGTCAAGGGGTGAATACTTTCTTAAGGCACTGTATCTTTTCATCTCGGTTGTGTTTTTATGTAATTTTTACTGTTTTTAACCTTAATTTATTGTGGTGTTTTGTCCCTGGTGTTTGTCTAGCTAACTCACCTGAGATGGCCTGAGATGATGGTGACCAGCCACCCTCCAGAGGTGCGAAAAGACCAGGAGGACCAAAAAGACCCCTTTCATTGCTAAAATTTCATTTCATTGAAAACCCCACTTTCATTGGACATGCTTTGACACAACCCCTTTGGATAAAACCCTGATACACACACACACCCCCACGCCCCCCCCCCCCCCCAGATACACATACACACACACACACACACACACACACACACACACACACACACTACACACATACACATACTTTTCGTTTTATGACGTCAAAATTGAGGCAAGTGTATATTACATGACAAGTGTATGTATTTTTAAGCATGTGGGACTTGAAATAAAATTTTGAGCCACAAAAAACATTTGTTTGTTTCCTTTGGTGTACAACATGTAAAAGTGGTCCAAATATCCCAGCATTGCACTATCCAGCACACTCATTTTAGGTCGTACAAGCTAATGTAGCCACTCATTCTTCTGGGAAGCATCCCCTGCACATGCTGGTCACGTTTAAAATTCACCTAAATGCTTGTAAGTTCATCAATTAATAATAACGCGAATTGCGACTCACTGAGGTAATTGTTGATATCGAATTTAAAGAAAAAACAGATATTTAAACCTTTATACGTATCCAACGTAACATTTTCTGAAACGTCTAACCATAACACACACTTTTGTAGCATAAAAATAACATTAAATGTCTTTATTTAAAAAATAATAATAATAATAATAAACAAGGAACATTGCTGCAGATGCTCCTCTAATATACACTGCTCTAAAGGTGAAGCCCTTTTTATTCCACATGTGCAACAAAAGTGTGAACTTATTTCGTGTCAAAATATTAACAAGAATATTGGCAACATAGCACTTACAATGTTATATCTCTAACCACGATATTTATGTGTTATGTATTGCGTGGGATTAAACCGGAAGGCGGATATAAAAGAGGCGGGGCATACGGCTTGGCAGAGGAAGTTGGGCCTACGCTGGGCGCTTGTGGTTTTCCCGGCTGTGTAATAAACGACCGATGGTGCACTCAAACTGTCTTCCCAGCCTGATACTTTACATGGCGACGAGGATGGGATTCTGGTGAGCGCGTGCAAAGCAAGCTGAGCTATTGCAGTTAGCTGTTGGCCTACCAACTCGTTATTTCACGGCATACGCTACTTGAGCACCATGTCCTACGGCCGGATTGACGAGTTCAATCCGCGCGAAGGAAGCTGGGAGGCGTACATTGAGCGTCTACAGTGTTATTACCAAGCTAATGGCATCGAGGATGATGCCAGGAAGAAAGCAATCCTGATGTCGGTATGTGGCAGCGAGACGTTTACTATTCTGAAGAATCTTGCCATGCCCAGGACCACGATGGATTTGACACACGCCGAGCTTGTGGCAGCAATGAAGGAGCACTGCGAACCTACACCCTCCGTCATTGTGAGTCGATTCAATTTTTACATGTCGCCAAACCTCAACGCAGTCCATTTCGGCATTCATAGCTCACCTGAAACACCTTGACCAGCATTGCCAGTTTGGTGCTACATTCGACGACATGCTAAGGGACTTGCTCGTAGTGGGAGTGGAGCAAGGTCGGATTCGCCGGCGCCTACTTGCTGAACGGACTCTGACATTTTCCAGTGCAAAGGACATTGCTATCGCAATTGAGTGTGCAGACAAAAATGCTGCAGATATTGCACGCTCCATCACTTACCAGCCTAGTGCTGACCTGTCATCTGTCAACCGGGTTGATCCGACCCGAAACCCACAACATCCGACCTGAAAATCCGATGCCAAAACACCTGGAAACTGCTTGGCAGCTGGTGCTGGAAAAAAAACAGGTGAAAAGGAGAGAGGAATGCAAAACCCACCTCCTTGACTCAGAGCCTAACCAAGAAGATGTGACTGACAGAGACAGCCCTAGCCACAGCGTTCAGTCGTATGACCTTTTCCACACAAAGTCTGGCAGACAGTCTACTCCAATACTGGTTATAGTAGATATAGACGGACGGAATGTGGAAATGGAGATAGACACGGGTGCTGCCGTCTCACTCATGAGCGAAGCAGCTTTCCGTAACCTGTGGGTGAATCGTGAAAAACCCAGCCTCCATTGGTCCCCGATCCAACTCACCACGTATACTGGTGAGTCAATACAAGCCCGCGGGTCGTGTGATGTCACAGTAACCTACGGAAACAACACTCACCAATTACAACTCTTGGTCGTCCCTGGGGATGGACCCACACTTCTTGGGCGAAACTGGCTCGATGTTGTCAAATTCAATTGGGAACACATCCACCAACTACAGGCTTCCAAGCCACCAACTGTACTGCAGCACCTCCTCGGGAGATACCTGGACATCTTCAAGGATGAACTCGGGACATTGAAGGGCTTCACTGCCAAGCTCAACGTTGAGAAAGATGTGAAGCCAATTTTCTGCAAAGCATGCCCAGTCCTTCTCGCATTGAAAGAAAATGTTCGTGCAGATTTAGCCAGACTGGAAAAGTTAGGTATCATTGAGTCACTGAGTCAGTTCAGTACTCAAATTGGGCTGCTCCAGTTGTTCCTGTTGTGAAGGCAGACAGGTCGATACGCCTTTGTGGGGATTACAAAATGTCGACCAACAAATGTTCCACCTTGGACAAATATCCCATACCAAGGATCGGTGACTTATACGCAAAACTGTGGGGAGGACAGTACTTTACCAAGCTCGGCATGAGGTCGGCCTACCTACAAGTCGTTCTGGATGAGGATTCCAAAGAATATCTCACCATCAACATGCATCGGGGGCTCCACAGATACAACCGCCTGAGTTTTGGTGTCAAATCGGCGCCAGGAATCTACCAACGCTGTATGAACAGCCTGTTCGCTGCTGAACCACACGTTGTTGTTTACCAAGACGACATCCTAGTCACTGGCCGCTCTGAGCTTCATAATCTGGACAACCTCGAACGTGTGCTACGTATTATTTCCGACTCTGGACTACGCCTGCGGAGAGACAAGTGCGAGTTCATGGTTCCGTCGGTGACCTATTTGGGCCATCGTATTGATGCCGAAGGCTTACATCCCACAGAAGAGAAGATCAGAGAAATCAAAGACGTCCCTGCTCCGACAAACATGACTGAACTCAAGGCTTACATTGGCATGCTGCAGTACTACAGCAGGTATATCCCAAACATTGCTACCATGCTGGGCCCACTGTATTGCCTGTTTAAAAAAGGCATCAGCTGGAAATGGGACATTCTGGAGTCAGCAGCCTTCCAGAAGTCAAAAGACATGCTGCGGTCTTCAAATGTGCTAGTTCACTACGACCCAGACAAAGATATGGTCCTGTCGTGTGATGCGAGTCAGTACGGGGTTGGTGCTGTTCTGTCACACATCATGCCAGATCGCACAGAGAGACCAACAGCATTCGTATCTCGTACACTGTCTACTGCTGTGAAGAACTACAGTCAGCTGGACAAAGAAGGACTCGACATTGTATTCGGAGTTAAGAAATTTCACCAGTACGTTTTCGGTCGGCATTTCACGATTTACACGGACCACAAGCCACTGATTAGTTTGTTTGGTCCATCAAAGGCTACCTCAGAGGTCTTACCGCCTCGGATCATACGCTGGTCACTTTCACTCTGAGCTTATGATTACGATATTACGTACAGACCTGGCTCCACAATTTAAAATGCAGACGCCATGAGTCGCCTACCACTTCCGGACACAGTGCTTAACCCCCCTGTACCTGGCAGCATGATATCTCTGATGGACTTTTTGAATGACAACCCAATTGATGCCAACCAGATACGGACCTACACTAGGCGTGACCCACTTCTTTCCAAGGTCATTCGTGCTACTGGGCAAGGGTGGGGCCTTCTACGTGATGCTGACCCTGAATTGAATTCTTACAAGGTCAGGCAAAATGAACTAAGTGTCGAGAATGGCTGCTTGCTGTGGGGATGCCGAGTGGTCATTCCCCCAAACTTGCGCACAAAGATTTTGGACCAGCTTCACGATTGTCATCCAGGCATTGTAAGAATGAAATCGCTGGCACGGAACTATGTCTGGTGGCCTCACCTCGACTCTGACATCGAACAGTGTGTGAAACATTGTTATCCATGCCAAAGCAGTCGAAACTCCCCTGTTAAGGCACCATTACACCCCTGGGAATGGCCCACTGAACTATGGCAGAGGATTCGGCTAGTCCATGCTGGACCCATCGAAGGCCGTATGATCCTTGTTGTTACGGACGCTCACACTAAATAGATTGACGCCTATGTAACGCATACAGCAACCTCACACGCTACCATAGAGAGGCTGCGCCAGTGCTTTGCCACTCATGGTTTGCCACGCTTGATAGTCACTGACAATGGAACCTGTTTCCCAAGTTCTGAATTCACTGAATTCACCCGCCTGAATGGTATCATTCACAAGTTTGTGAGCCCATACCATCAAGCTTCAAATGGACTATCTGAAAGCTCTGTGAGTTTTGTCAAGTCTGGTCTAAGTAAGATACCAGGCGGAAGCCTTCAGACCAGACTATCACGTGTGCTTTTCACTCACCACATCACTCCCCACACAACGACAGGGGTGACACCGGCTGAGCTGCTGATGAAACCACGTTTGCGTACACGACTGGATTGTCTAAGACCAGATGTGCTGTCGGTTGTGTATCAAAATCAGTGGAAACAGAGACTTCACCATGACAAACATGCTGTACAGCGCTCTATAAAGGTCGGGGACCCGGTGCTTGTGAGAAACTTTGGTCGCGGAATGGTTTGGTTACCAGGGCGCGTTCACAAAAATGAGGGACCGTTGTCCTACGTTATCAAACTAGAGGACAATCGAGTCGTCCGGAGGCACCTTGATCATGTCCGGTATCGGTCCTGTGATCCTGTCATTTTCACAAAGGATATCTCGCCACTTCCTGAACCTGTGAACAGCGACATTGTTGCCGCAGATAGTACTGCACCGCTCCCTGAGGCTGAACCCCATAACGCTGTTGCAGCACCACCAGTGGAGCCGCATGGCAGCTTTGCACCCCGACGATCATCCAGAGTTCGAAAGGCGCCTACTTGCCTTGACTTGTAGCTCGTATTCTTGTATGCATTTCGCATTCAATTTTGCATTTGCAATTTCGCAATTTTGTATATCTGTATTTTTGTATGCATTGGTATGCTTTTCACTGTTATTTTCACATTGGTATTTTCACTGTTAATGGGAGGGAGGAGATGTTATGTATTGCATGGGAATAAACTGGAAGGCGGATATAAAAGAGGCGGGGCATACGGCTTGGCAGAGGAAGCTGGGCCGACGCTGGGCGCTTGTGGTTTTCCCGGCTGCATAATAAACGACCGATGGTGCACTCAAACTGTCTTCCCAGCCTGCTACTTTACACTTCATTTACACTTCAAATTTACGCTTCAAATTTACACTTTACACTTCAAATCGTTGCTCACTTCATTTTCACTCAAATAATGCAGTCAACTCTGCTGTGCACTGAAACTATGCTGTGTGAAATGCGATCTTTTCAAAAAAAGTCGGAATTTGGCCAAATCTGTTTTATTCGTTTGTTAATATACCTCAGCCATTGACAAATCTTAAATTAGAATTTTATTTGAGGTTCAAATTACCCCGTGCGATCGTGTTGAACAATGCCTGCACGTCTGTCTATGTGATAAATAATTAATTGCCCACACTCAGACTCTTCTTCTTCACGCAATAACACCTTTTGCTTCCAGACCATACATCCAATCATCTTAAAATTTTGCACACTTGTTAGGTAGGCTTCATGACTTATACTATAGTATGAAGTTTCACATCGATCAATGAAGCGGTTCAAGAGATATAAATGTTTTTAATATTTTCGTTTAATTAACGATATCTGCCAAACCACGTAACCTATCGCAAATTCCAAAAGGTCATTTTAGTAGACTGATATGCTGAATACATCTGTGAAGTTTCCCCTCGATTGGATCACAAATGAGAGAGGAGCTTGGTTTTAAAGGATAATGCTTAAAAACGTCATAACTCTGAAACCATGTGACACATGACGTCATGCATGCTGACGTTTTTGTTCGTCTTGGGTATGCGATTCTGCCTGCACAGTTTGGCCTCGATCTGTTCAGGCGTTTTGGAGAAAATGGGATTTCACTCAAAACAATATGGCGGCCAAACTACGTGACCTATGACGTCATAATTACTATTAAAATATTCTACAGGCCGAGTCACTCCTATAGTGAAAATCTGCTCTCAATCGGTCCAATTATTGCAGAGAAAATGGTTTTTAAAGAAATGTCTTTAAAATGGCAGGAGCCCTGAGTCACATGACTTGGGAAGACAATATGTTGCATTTCTTCTTCTTTCAACAATAAACACTTCTAGCTTCGAGACCATCAAACCAATCACGTTGAAATTTTACACACTTGTTCCGCTTGATGAGATAGACAATGCATTAAAAATTCAAGTCGATCAATGCAGTGGTTCAAGCGTTAGAAGCTTTTTAGGATTCTTCTTCAATTATTTATTGCGGCCAAACCATGTGAATCACCTTTAGAGGCCATTTTTCCCTGCAGAGCAGGGGTTGGCCTTTTTCGGGCACCGTGGTCCCTTTTTGAAGGAATGTTTTATGGCCGGTTGCCCTTCCTGCCACCAACCCTGTGCGATTATGCATGCCAAGTTTGAGCTCTATCTGTTCAGCCGTTGCGGAGAAAAATGGGTTTTCGTGTTTTTCCTGAAAACAATATGGCGGCCGAACCACGTGACGTATGACTTCGAAAATTTTTGCATTGTGAGATTTTTAAACTAAGGAGCTGGGAAAAATTTTTTTGTGGGAGCAAAGATGTGTTTGACGATTTATAACCTCTTAACGTTAGCATTTTTGATATACTAAATACACATGTTTTTGGGTCCCATTGCAGAGTTCTTTAGAAAGAGACATTACTCAAATTTTTCCATTGAGCCGTTTCGGAGATATAGAGGGGCAAAGTTGAAGGTGTTTTCCAATATGGCGCCCATACCACGTGATCTATGACGTCATAATTAGCATAAAGAAATTATACGTGCCGAGTCGCTCATTTGATGAACATTTCCTGTCAATCCGACCAGCGGATGCTGAGAAACTTAATTTTAAAGTTTTCGGAGGTGCAAAATATGGTGGAAGAATAATAATAATCTTGCCATAATTCACCAAATGTCCATCTGTCTGTCGTTCGAAGGTACCGCAAAAACGGCTGAACCGATCGCGAAGATATTTTGGGTGGGTAATCTTGGACCCCTGGAGTAAAATAGGCCATATTGTTTTTCAAATTTTTCCAAGTTTTCCCATTTTCCAGTTATTCCAAACACGATGGAATAATATTTACCGATATGAACAGTGGTGTGGCTTTTATTGATATTCTACAAATACTGTTTAGATTTTGATGAGAATTACGAACCTGCAGCGAATCCGAAAGTAGACAGATGACGGCAATAGACCAGGAGCCCGGGGGGGGGGGTCAGCCTAGCTGGGGGGGGAGGGGGGGGGTCAGCCTAGCTGGAAAGTTAACCAATTTTCATGTATATAGCAATGGTCCATGTGCATGTGCATGTAAGGAAATGGACTTCTGCCGGGCACATTCTGGTGGGTGTGGTCAGAAGGGCCATTAGAAAGAGACCGAAAAATTGAGCGAGATCAGCTCTGAATTAACGTGATGAAACCTACTGGAAAATGTTCGGCGTAGTCCCGGGTATCATGAATGACCACTGCCAGACATTTTCATTGGTGGGGTGTGCCCACGAGACACCCCCGAATGCCACCACCCCAAAATTGAGCGAGATCAGCTTGTGCGTTGACCTGATGAGAATAAAATTAAGAATAAAATACAATGGAATAACAGCAACATAACTTTTGAAAATCACATTTTATTTCAAGTCATGGGAAAAGCAGGGTACAAGGTATAACACGTCATTTGTCGTGGGTATTGTAAAGTTGCTGACGTTATCTGTTAAATGTTATCGTTGCCGAAACTATTATTTCCCTTTAAGTTTGTAAAATTAAAGAAAGGGTTTCCGATATTATGGTTGGATAAATTGTGTTCTGCTGAAACAGGTATGGATTAATCAGGGGAACAGTTTATAGAAATGTCAACTGGAGACGCTATCAATGTTTTAAACATGAATAGAAAACACATCTACTCATTGATTGTAGAAAAAAACCCCAAAAAAGATAGAACCTGATGTATTTAATCTTTGGCAACAACGATGAGCTTTGGTACTAAAACACAACGATGAGCTTTGGTACTAAAACACAACGATGAGCTTTGGTACTTAAACACAACGATGAGGTTTGGTACTAAAACACAACGATGAGCTTTGGTACTTAAACACAACGATGAGGTTTGGTACTTAAACACAACGATGAGGTTTGGTACTTAAACACAACGATGAGGTTTGGTACTTAAACACAACGATGATCTTTGGTACTAAAACACAACGATGAGGTTTCGTACTAAAACACAACGATGAGCTTTGGTACTAAAACACAACGATGAGCTTTGGTACTAAAACACAACGATGAGCTTTGGTACTAAAACACAACGATGAGCTTTGGTACTAAAACACAACGATGAGCTTTGGTACTAAAACACAACGATGAGGTTTGGTACTAAAACACAACGATGAGATGTGGTACTAAAACACAACGATGATCTTTGGTACTAAAACACAACGATGAGCTTTGGTACTAAAACACAACGATGAGGTTTGGTACTTAAACACAACGATGAGGTTTGGTACTTAAACACAACGATGAGGTTTGGTACTTAAACACAACGATGAGGTTTGGTACTTAAACACTACGATGAGGTTTGGTACTAAAACACAACGATGAGCTTTGGTACTTAAACACAACGATGAGGTTTGGTACTTAAACACAACGATGAGGTTTGGTACTAAAACACAACGATGAGGTTTGGTACTTAAACACTACGATGAGGTTTGGTACTAAAACACAACGATGAGCTTTGGTACTTAAACACAACGATGAGGTTTGGTACTTAAACACAACGATGAACTTTGGTACTAAAACACAACGATGAGCTTTGGTACTAAAACACAACGATGAGCTTTGGTACTTAAACACAACGATGAGGTTTGGTACTTAAACACAACGATGAGGTTTGGTACTAAAACACAACGATGAGCTTTGGTACTTAAACACAACGATGAGCTTTGGTACTAAAACACAACGATGAGGTTTGGTACTTAAACACAACGATGAGGTTTGGTACTTAAACACAACGATGAGGTTTGGTACTAAAACACAACGATGAGCTTTGGTACTTAAACACAACGATGAGGTTTGGTACTTAAACACAACGATGAACTTTGGTACTAAAACACAACGATGAGCTTTGGTACTAAAACACAACGATGAACTTTGGTACTTAAACACAACGATGAGGTTTGGTACTTAAACACAACGATGAGCTTTGGTACTAAAACACAACGATGAGCTTTGGTACTAAAACACAACGATGAGCTTTGGTACTAAAACACAACGATGAGCTTTGGTACTAAAACACAACGATGAGCTTTGGTACTAAAACACAACGATGAACTTTGGTACTAAAACACAACGATGAACTTTGGTACTAAAACACAACGATGAGCTTTGGTACTAAAACACAACGATGAACTTTGGTACTAAAACACAACGATGAGCTTTGGTACTAAAACACAACGATGAACTTTGGTACTAAAACACAACGATGAAAGTGACTGAAAAATGTTCATCATAACACGGTACTGTGTGGCCCACATGAATGATCACAAGCAGATGTTCAAATTCTCTGGAGTGGTCTCCTATCAGTAATCCCCGTCTTCCTTCTCTGATTCTGAGTCTTCATTCCAGGCTTCGCCTTCTGAATCTCTCAATAATCCATCAATACTTTCTACTTCCAACTCTGACTCGCTGTCACCTACGACCTCCATGTCCTCTGCGTTGTTTCTGACATTCGCAAACAAACTGCCTGGTATGTTCATCTAAAACGGCCTGGCTGGCCCTTCAAGCCTGGCATGATGCCAGGCCCTTCAAACAAACCATGATGCCTGGCCTGGAATCAAACAAATGGCCTGGCTGGCCCTTCAAACCAGGTTGGCTTCAGGATGTTGTCATTCACAGACCATCCACAGTCGGTTGGTGACAAACCGTCCCCAGGAGATGCTGTCACGGCATGTGTCCACAATGCTGTAACATACTGCGTTCGTCGAATCTTCATGTCAAGGATCCGACGAGAAGGTGGCAGCAGGGCACAGTCGATGTAGATGTACATGATTGATGTGCAGAACAACGACATGATGTCGAGGGGATGTAGCTGTGCATGCACCGCTTTGCATCATCATAAACACACTGATTTTGAGTGTAGTTACAAAGGAGAGACTTCTCTTAAATCCTCAAAGTTTTAAACCTTAATTAATGAGATAATAGATACAACAACAACAACAACAACAACAACACCAACAACAGGCATTTTAAGGCCATCTTCCCTGCAAGAGCGGGGGTCAGTGAGATAATAGATGGCACCATGATATCTATGGGGAGCAATTTAAGTAAGAAAACTTACCTCTCATACTGCTTCTAATATCTTCTTGGATGTGTTGATGACTCTGATCATTAATAAAATAAGTTGGGTTGCATTGAAAAGAGAACTTGACTACTTGATTGCTATATCAAAACTGACTTTATTCCCCACACATGTACAGGTAAAAGTGTCACAAAAGGTAATACATCTAAAGTAACACGCCTGGCACCTTGTTGTCTCGGTTCAGGCTTAGTCAAATACATGCGGATATTGATAATTGTGAGTACATTACAAAGCCACAGAATCAAGAGATGAATTGGGCTTTTTCTCAGAATTCCGTCCAGCTCAATTTTTGGGGGGATAGGGGGGGGCATTTGGGGGTGTCTGGCAGGCACACCCCACCACTGAAAATGTCTGGCAGTGGCCATTCATGATACCCGGGACTACGCCGAACTATTTCCTGCAGGTATCACCGGGTTAACTTACGAGCTGATGTCGCTCAATTTGGGGGGGGGGGGCATTCGGGGGCATCTGGCGGGCACAACTCACCACTGAAAATGTCTGGCAGTGGCCAATCATGATACCCGGGACTACACCGAACTATTTCCTGCAGGTTTCACCGGGTTAACTTAAGAGCTGATCGAGCTTAATTTTGGGGGTGGGGGCATCGTCCTTGTCAACAACCAGGCCACAACATAAAACAGAGATCCGCAACATCCTGGTCGATTAACATTCCCACACTCGCCACCTGGCGTTCTCCACAATGACATTGCACACCACAACACCACAACACAACTGCCCGGCGCAATCAGCACCACCACCCTTTAAGGTCAAATTCCATCCACTACTCACACCACCGGACCTTCTTACAGACTTGTCCTCACCTCTCCTCATTTCACAAATTCATAAACATTGTCATTTTGACATTATTTTCCAATAAAATATTCATAAACAATACCGACAGCTGAAATCCAAACCTGGACCTCACAATTCTCAACGTCACCAAGCAAAATATCTTGTTCCAAAACACGACCCAAAATGCCCACTTCAATCCCGGACAGACAGACAGACAAATGGGAGGTTCCATGTTATAAAATGCAAAAACATGATGAACCAAAGTCTCCCGTTTTCTTGCCAATGAAATGCAACTGCCAAAAATAATTTGTCATCATTTCAATTGGGCAGTGAATTTATGGTGGAAAATTATTAACCATCGAGACCAAAATTACACAGGAATTCCTGATAGCACAAGGCACCGATATCGATGGGAATGCGACAACGCCAGAGCCCAATCATACCTCGGTACAGTGGGAGACTCCGTTGCACGCTGTATGAACAGCACACTGTAACATTGGCACCTGAAATGTATTATTTTCCCGGGTACCCCGGAACAACCAACGAAACAACAACAACAACAAATTGCAGAAATCAATATTCTCTTTAAACTTTTGCATCAAATCGCCCAGGAGGATTTTCACTGGTTTCTCATAAATTTTGGACTTTGTTATTTTCATCTTTCCTGACACGATTTATCTACGAGTCGTGTACTGTACGTTGTTACATGCAAGCTCTCGGCCTGCCGCTCCCGTGCACCCCGCCTTGGTGGTGCACGTATTGAACATCATTATCAGTCTCATTGACGTTTCTATTATTGCAGCAATGTCCGACACGTGACCCGTGACCCGAAACACAATCCAATTATATCAGTCAGTACAATTTACAATTCATCAACCTCCTCGTACTCACTTGGCTTGACTCATCTTGTCTTGTCTATTCGCTCATCCTGATATACATCTCATGAACCCGCTAGAGCCCCGTCCGTCAATGAGGGAGCACGAGGGAGCACCTGCAAAACTCTCCCGCCTCGACAATCATCCGAGCGGCCCCCCCACCGGAACCGCATCCGCACAGCACCACAAGACCACGGTCCACCTCCACCGGTCCGCAACCTGTCAACCACTCGTGTCGCCTCCTGCCGGGCCTGGGGGGGGGGGGGGGGGCGTGGGGGGCTCCGAACGAGATACCGACAATTGATCAATCCTGACAGCAAGTATTCCCGCCCCAAATGATCTTCAACAGGTCACACACGTATCCCTCAGAGCTGCCATCTCTTTCGTTCACAAATTATGTACGCGATTATGCACGCCTGCGTTTTTGGTTTAATTTACATCTTACAGGCCGCTTCCGTGCAGCGTCACGTGACTAACGCGAGTCTTATAAAGAACTTCAAAGAGGAACAAAGAACTCCATCAATTCAAGAATTAAAAACTTCTAAAATTGCAGCCAATCCACAGCGGCATCCGGCTAACCCCACCAACAACAACAACAACAACAGCCACCCCCAAGGCCCAAACCGAAGGCATTTCATGCAGCACACATGACTCGAAGCTCGCTCCCGACCAGCTCCAAGTTCATTGGCTAGCCCCAATATACGACTAACAATATACGACAATGTTTCTACCCTCAGGAGTGCCAGGAAGCACTATCTCTCCACACTCAAGATTGGACTCTCAAACCTGTCTCCTTCCTCCAAATCCTGGGGGCGTCTGGTCAAATCCGTTTCTGGTGTTTGTTCCCCCTCCATCCCCTCCCTTACCTCAAATGGCTACACAGTTGACACCGCACGTGACAAAGCCGAATGCCTCAACTCTGTGTTTGCCTCAAAATCTTGTGTCCCAAACCCATCTCTCTCTGTTCCCACCTTTCCCAGTCGAACCCAACTGCTCCTGGACTCTGTGTCCTTCTCTCCTGACAAGGTGGAGAAGTTTTTATCAAACCTCGACTCTGATTCTGCAACTGGACCAGATGGCATCAGCCCTCGGGTCCTAAAATCCTGCTCTGCCGCTCTATCTCACCCTCTCTCTGTTCTTTTCACCCTCTATTTTGCTCAAGGTCATCTGCCAGCATCTTGGAAATCAGCAAACATTACCGCTTTACACAAAAAAGGTGCAAAAACAGATCCTTGCAACTACAGACCAATCAGCCTGCTCCCAATTATCAGCAAAGTCTTGGAATCCATCATTGCTTCAGATATCAAATCCTTCCTCTTCTCCAATGGCTTGATCTCTGATCATCAATTTGGATTCAGACCAGGTCATTCTTCTCTGGACATGTTGCTTCTGCTGTCTCAACAATGGATGGAGGTCCTCAATGCCAAACAGGAAATCAGAGCTGTCTCACTTGACATATCACGTGCCTTCGATACGGTCTGGCACCCAGCTCTGCTCACCAAACTCACCTCCTATGGTATTCAGGGAAATCTCCACTCATGGCTTGCGGATTTCCTCTCTGGTCGTAGGCAACGTGTGGCCCTGAATGGATTTCTCTCATCTTCCCTACCTGTTCTGGCTGGAGTTCCCCAAGGTAGTGTTCTGGGCCCTGTGCTATTTCTGGTCTTCATCAATGATCTCTCCAACTCTCTGGAAAATCCTCTCTATCTCTTTGCTGATGACTCCACTATCTGCCGCTCCATTCCTCATCCCTCAGATCGGCAGTCTGCAGCCTCCTCACTCTCTGAAGACCTGGACAAAATCACAGACTGGTCAAACATGTGGAACATGTCTTTCAATCCTGACAAATCTCACACTCTTACGATGTCTCTCCGAAAAGACCGACTGGACAACCCTCCCATCCACTTTCTGAATAATCCTCTCCAAGAAGTTCTGTCACTCAAGCTTTTGGGTCTCACTATCTGCCATGATCTTTCCTGGGAAAACCACATTTCAAATCTGGCCTCCAAAGCCAGTCGCCGACTGGGCATCCTCCGTCGTGCGAAGTCCTTTCTTGGCACACCTGAGCTCCTCACCACATACAAGGCTTTCATCCGCAGCTCAATGGAATACTGCTCTCTCCTCTGGGCTGGTGCTCCTGCCTCACACCTAGCTCGTCTTCACGCTGTTGAAACCAAAGCATTCAGAATCATTGGAATCTCCCACGATGAAGCTAACTCCAAGGGCCTCTCACTCACTCACCGCAGGCAAGTTGGTGGTCTTTCCATCTTCTACCGACTCCTCTCTGGCCTTGCCCCCCCAGCTCTCTCTGGGCTCTGTCCCACAAATATTCCTACAGGTCGCACAAGATCTGCCTGCAACCCTCTTATGGTTAAACTGCCAAAATCAAGACTCTCTGCTCACCTTCACTCCTTCATTCCTCTTTTCTCCCGCCTCTGGAACAAACTCCCTCACTCTCTTCAATCCCACTCCACCCTCCAGGTCTTTAACACAGCTGTTCACCACCATCTCTTATCTTCCCCCATCCAAAACCTTGATCTTTTCTACCCCCGCTAATTTCACCCCAGTTCCACTTTTTTGAAGTGCCAACTTCTATCCTGGAAGTCCTTGGTGTCCTTGTGTATTATACTTCTCCCTCCCCCCCCCCCCCCCGCTTCCCCACGCCTCCTCCCCCCAAGCCCTCTCCCTTCCACACATCTCCCTGCTCTCAAATGTTTTGTTTGTGTGCTTCCCCTTCTCTCCCCATCTTGTCTTCCGCTCCCTCTTTTTATGTATTTTGTTTGTCTGGTAGATTTGTTTGTGAAGTAAAAAGCTCTTTCACGAGCCTCGATTCAGTATACAAAAAAAAAGAAAAAAAAAGTGTGCGGCGTCCCCATGCCTAGATCAAAAGACCTCTCTGAGGCCTTCAAATAGAAGGTTATAGATGCCTACGAGTCTGGGAAAGAATTTAAAAAGATCTCCAAACAATTTGAAATCAATCATTCAACTGTCCGGAAGATTATCTACAAGTGGAGAAGATTCCAAACAACTGCCAACTTGTTCAGGCCAGGCTGCCCCAGCAAGTTCAGCCCAAGAGCAGACCGCAAGATGCTGAAAGAAGTCTCTAAGAACCCCAGAATGCCATCATGGGACCTACAGGTAGCTCTTGCCACTGTTGATGTCAAAGTGCACGAGTCTACCATGAGAAAGAGGCTGCACAAATTTGATCTACATGGGAGGTGTGCGAGGAGGAAACCTTTTGCGGCAAGCCTAAAGTTTGCCAATGAACACCTCGGCAAAGACCAGCACTTCTGGAACAATGTGCTCTGGACAGATGAGTCAAAGGAAGAGCTATTTGGCCACAATACCAGAAGACATGTTTGGCGAAAACCAAAGACAGCATTTGACCACAATAACCTGATACCAACTGTAAAGCATGGTGGTGGAAATATTATGGTTTGGGGCAGCTTTGCTGCATCAGTGCCTGGGCAGCTCACCATCATACAATCCACGATGAATTCTTCATTGTACCAGAGGATGCTTGGGGATAATGTGAGGCCATCTGTCGGAAAATTGAAGTTCAACCGAAGGTGGACCTTGCAACATGACAATGACCCTAAACATACCAGTAAATCCACCAAGGAATGGCTGAAAAGAAAGAAATGGAGGGTTCTGGAATGGCCAAGTCAAATCCCGGATCTAAATCCCATCGAGATGTTGTGGGGGGGGATTTGAAACGGGTTGTGCACGCAGGAAACCCTTCAAACATCACACAGCTGAAAGAATTCTGAATGGAGGAGTGGGCAAAAATTTCTCCCAGTCGATGTCAGAGACTGGTAGACAGTTATAAGAAACGCCTACTTGAGGTTGTTTCTGCCAAAGGGGGCAATACCACCTATTAGAGCCAAGGGTGTACTTACTTTTTCCACAGAAGGAAATGGCATCTCTGTTAATATTTTGTTGAATAAATTATTGCAAAGTCAATTTTTTGCATTGTTTTTTGTTCAATTAGATCACCTTTATCTATAGATACTCTTTTAAATGAAGATCAAATATTGATACGTCCACATATGTTAAAAAGATTTTAAAAAACATTTAATGGGGTGAACTTACTTTTTCACGTGACTGTAGGTATTGAAACCACAAAGGCAGAACTCGTAACATGTTTTTCCCAAATTTAGTGAGCCTCCAAGGTAGGCTCCACCTTTAGAACCACATAGGCAGAACTCATAACATGTTTTTCCCAAATTTAGTGAGCCTCCAAGGTAGGCTCCACATAGGCAGAACTCATAGTTTTTCTCATCGACGCAGTTTGACTTCCCTATTTTTTGGGGACAAGGGGTTAATGTTAATAATGGGTAGCGAGGTCTGACTTCGAAAATTAGTGTTTGTTCGTGTGGTTACAGTGTACGTGAAATCACAAATACAGTTTACGTTCATTATCGTTACTCACGTTTAAATACGGGGTTTTTATCTTAATTGTAAACGACTGAAAAAATTAAGGGTGGGTCGTTGCTCATTGATTTTACCCCAAGTTGTGGTAAAAGCAGTATTTTCATTTTGTATCTCAGATACAATTTCCTGTGAGAGAAAATAACAATGTATTAATTTAATACAATATTATTATATGTATAAATCAAACTCTGTAAATATTATAAGAAACTCTTACCTCCATTGATAAGAGGTTTGAATCCAGTTCATCAATTTGAAGGATTAGTTCCACACATGTAGTAGGAGTCCAAGGAACTCCAAAGTCATCCCACTCAAGCTCAGCACAGTTGTCTATTCTCAATAAAAGAAAAAATGTTTAAATTTAGCCTGTACTTCAATATAAGAATGGTGAGTGTGGTTTCCTTTGGAACTTTCCAGGCAAGCCTGGGCAAGCCTGAACTACAAATTATGTAATAGTGGGTGGGGTGTATAAAAGTGGGCGGGGGCTTTGAAGAAGTGGGAGGGGCTTATGAAAAGTGGGCGGTGCTTAGAAAAAATTTGATATGTGGCTCAGGAGGGACTCAGACGAGATCATTAAGAGAGGTTTATCATTTGATCTCTGCTCAACAAATATACTTGTACCAAGAACCAAGTTCGAACATCTTGTTTGCCAATATTCTATATGGTGATGGGTGCGATAAGAAAATTAAGCCATTCCCCAAAATAAAACAGATATTCATTGGTTCTCTATATGAGTATAATGAAGTTATTGTTCAGATGGAGGTGGGAGGAAAGGGCGAGAAAAGGGGCTCAATTTGTTGAGAGAGGGGGTGTGAGTCAAATAGTTTTTCCCCTTTTTCCCTTTGACTTCAATGTTAAATTTAAGGTGAGCGAGAATCTGCTTTTTCCTTCTACTGATCTGATGTCGAAAAAAATGTCGTGCATCTGTAAGTCATCATTCATTATCTGTGTGCCAAGTTTGAACAACATTGGTAAATGCATCTCTGAGAGAAGGTTGAGGACATGTTCAACATCGGGATTTTTTACAACTAAAATGGCTGCCAGTCGGCCATCTCTGATTGCATCTCGAAACAAAATGATGTGCAAATGTATTCCATCAGGTATTGTCTTTCTGCCAAGTATGAACAAAATCGGTCCATACATCTCCGACATATGGTTGCGGATTGACGGATGAGATGCAATCCCAAAGCCTCCCGTTTCAGACCAAGTCCAACAGGGGCCAGAAAAACGCTTCTGCACACTGGCCTTGAGGCTCGGTTTGCAAGCCCCCATTTACAATTCCAATGGAGGAGACATAATTACTCTTTTATGGAAAATGTTTTTCGAGTTTGTTTTTATCCTCATAAATAGACCCGAGTGAACACAACAAAAAATGAATGTATGATCGTTTTAAGGCCATTTTCCCAGCTCGAGCAGGGTCCAGCCTTGCGGGCCCCATGACAATCATGGTTCCCTGTGTGAGGCAATGTTTTTATGGCCGGATGCCCTTCCTGACACCAAACCTTAATCACCTCTTACAATGCAAAGGGATACGGTGTACCTATTCTAAATCGGGGTACACACCAGGATCATTCATCCCAGCAAGCTGGTACTCAATTTGCCGACCTCAGAAGGATGACAGGCTGAGTCAACCACCCTGGCGTTAATTCAGAGATCGACCGGGATTACAAACTCAGGATCCAAGGATCCCCAAGCCTGCACCCTAACCGCTAAGCCAACACCAGTGAACACACATTAGTGTTAAAATATTGGCCTTTGAAACCTAACCTTATGAAGGAGGACAGATATCTGGACAAACAAACACACAAACTTTGGTATGACTCGAACTGGTCCAAACCGGATGGGTGTTTTTTTAGGATACACCATCACCTTATTGGATGGCCGTTGGCTCCCTAAAAGTGCTCATCTGCCCTTTGTCAGGTGTTGTTTTTGGTCCTGCCAGGGCGTCACAGTTACCCTCCCCATTAACAAAGCCAGTGAGGGGTGTCGGTTTCGTCGCCGACAACCTGACCATGCGGCAGGTAGCACTGAGTTACATGTTACCTGCAGCAGTCCCAAAAGACTGACTTGATTTGAATTTGTAGACAACAGTGGATTAAGTTTGTGGAGAGAAACTGCACAGGAGATTGACAGTGCCGAGAGTGATAGGGTGTGCTCAGGGTGTGATAAGTGAGGTAGGAGGGTCTGCCTGTGTGGTGTGAAGGTGCGGTGAGTGAAGAGAGTGCTGAGGGATATATTTTGTTTTAGTATTTCTGGTGGTTTGGTGCGGGATGGTGTTGCTTGACTTGTTCAGCACATGCCATTTTGGACACATGGCTCATGGCGATGCTTTTGATGTTAAGATCTGTTCGTTTGATGAGTGGACGTTCTGCTGTATATTCTGGTTTGGACACGTGATCTATTTCCTTCTCCACTATGGAATGAAACAAGCGATTGTTTCATCATTCACGTGTACCCTCTTTTGTAATTACTGTTCGTTACGTTTCATTTTGACTGCGAAATATTTGAGTTTTCACAAATTTATTAAATAAACCAATCGACTTCATATTCATTGTTGAGTGAAGAGGGTTTGTTTTTCGGTTAACAAAGAAAACTTCTGTATTTCATCGCATATTTTATTTCATGAATGAAAATGTATTTTATTCGTTCAGAGTGAAGTCTTGGTTATTGCATCAGAGATTGATTGTTTGGAAGATGCTTATGCTTATTGTGTAAATGCGAGTACAGTATTTGAGTGCGATGATGCTTTTGGATTCTGTCACGAATACATTTGTTTTGCTGCTTCACAGGTAGATTTCAGCAATAAGTTAGTGCTCAGGCCACCACCAGGTGCAGACAAAGAATTGACTTCGCTTCTAACTGGGATGCTTCGTGAGAATCCCAAAAAAAGACTCACTATGAAGGTGAGGGTTTGATACCGTTTTAGACTATTTGATTTGCATGAACAAGTATGTTCACACATGCTGGGGTTGCTGACCTCCTGTGACTGTGGAGCACAATACTGTTGTTCACTTGTGAAGGTGTTTCCTGTTCGTGTTTATATTTGATTCCAACACATTGTTTTGCAGAATATTTCAAAGCACCCGTGGTTGAAACAAAAAAATCTCTCGTTTTACAAATTTGTCAGGTAAGCAACCACCCTTTTGCACTCTTTTAATATCTTCTGTTCGTATTGTTTCTCTGCAAGATGGAAGAGGAAATGATGTATAATGGAAGAGCATGTAAGTGGAAATGATAGAGAGCATGAACTGACAATAGGGCAGCAGGGAAAGTAATGGACAAAATAAACATAAACTTCCAGTTCTGGGTCTGAGTGCGCTAGACTTTGATCCTCTTTCCAGTTTATCAAAGCTAAGTTTTCAAAGCAGATCCATTGTGCCCTCTACAGCGCCTACATATAATATATTATTGATCTACATATAATACCCCATAATGTCAAACTGGAATTTCTTTTTCGAAATTTTTACATATTAATTAAAAATGAAAAGCTGAAATGCCTTGAGTAAATAAGTATTCAACCCCTTTGCTTTGACACTCAAAATTGAGCTCATGTGCATCCAATTGCCATTGATCTTCCTTGAGATGTATCTATAACTTAATTGGAGTCCAGCTGTGGCCAATTTAATTGTTTAGACATGACTTGGAAAGAAACACACCTTCTATACAGGGTCCCAGAGTTGGCAGTGCATGTCAGACCAGGAACTCCACCATGAAGTTCGAGGAACACCGTAGAACTCTGAGATTGAATTGTGAGGAGGCATAGAACAAGAACGTGAAATAGTCCAGTGGAAAAAGTATGATATTGGGCTGAGGTGTGTTTTTTGGTGTATACAATGTTTTATAGTTGTTTCTAGGTGTTTGATATCTACTGATAATAAATCAAGAGGGTGCCAAAGTCGCACCCTTGGGGAAAAATTTTTATACACATTAAAAAAAAATGAATCGTTGATCACAAGATGCCTACTTTTCGGACAGTATTAAATCCTCCAATATTGAACACACACAAGTACTGTGCACACAACACGTTTATTTGACCTATACTATATCATATTGTGTTATTTTCATTAATCTTTGAACCAATATACCCTTCTTTCGAACACAATGTGCATTTTTCCACACATAAATATCATGTCATAAATGTCAATACCCACAGCACCGACGCCGATTGTGACGCCGAAAGAAGTCCTCCAAGATGTCATCAGGAAGTCGCTCCATAGACCGCAGGTAGTAGAGCCCATACCTGGCATAGTTTGTATGTCCAGAAGCAAAGAAGTAGGGGATCATCTGTTGAACTGCCCACATGTGCAAAGGCCAGTCGCCTTCACGTTCTTCCCGGACGAAAATCATCATGATGAGCACCGGTTTGATCTTGATCCCATGAACTTTGTCATGCACTCCTTGTGGTACTGTGCATCTGCTGCATGAAGGTCACTGACAGCTCCTTGCACCCGTATCCTGACCTGCTGGGCAATTTCATCCTCTCGAATGGAACATACTTCCAGAATGGAATCTTTGAAGCTCTTCATGCCAGGCCCCCTTTCAGCAGTTCTGCAATGGACTACTCTTTTCCATCTATGAGGATGACGTGGGTCAGGGGCTGGTTCACACACCTCACCACAAAATAAGCAGTCTGTCAAGAAATCAAACTGGGCAATTTCTGATCGACGTGTTCTTTTTAGAGGGGGGTGTTCCACTGCTTTCGTTGCTATTTGCCTCCACAAATCTTTTGATGTGGGTCTTTGACGTATATGTCGAAAGACAACTTTTGTGACATAAGAGTGCAGTGTTAGGATCATCAGCTAGTCTATGCTCTAGTTCTACATGCAACCCATCACCACGGATTTTGCTTCTGTCTATGATAGTACGCAGGCGCTGGGGCTTGGCAGAGATAAGATTTTCTTTTGATTTTCCACAGTTGAAGAGACACCCCTCTGCTTCATTGGATGCCATGTTTCAAGTCAGTCTGGAATAAGAAAGAGACAGAAGAATAAATATATGATATGGTCAAAACAACAAATGGTTCAAAATTATCACATATAAACTATTGCATTTTATGTTACAGGAGTATACATTCATGTTTATTTCAATGGGTCTGTAATCTATGTATTTTCATCAATTGTCCTCATGGGTGTACCATGAATTAAGCATCTGAAATATATATGGAAAGTAAATATATATGCAAGTTGTTTATTATCTACTGGCGCATATTCTAGGTTAAACCGATACTATTTGCTATTCACAACAAAATTTGATAGAAAGTGCATTATTCTGCCCCTGGATGATTTTATCATAAATTTCTATGTAATAAATGTTAACAGGCTGTAAATAGTCTCGCTAATTTGGACATAGGTACGACTAATTTATAAAAATATATTTTAGACGAGTCGACAAAATGTCGATAATCGCTCGAAAACGTTCCCTTTTTCAAATGGCAATAAAAAAAATTCCCCAAAGGTGCCAAAGTGGCACCCTCTTGTTTTGAGATCAGTATACATATGAGTTACAGAAATTGCAATGAAACGTTGTATATACTGCAAAACACGGTCAGTCAGGATTCCACTGGACTAAAAGTCCTTGAGTGGCCCAGCCAAAGCCGAGACTTGAATCCCATTGAGAATCTCTGGAAAGACTTGAAGATTGCCGTTCATCAATGCTCTCATCCAACTTGAAAGACCTTGAGCAAATCTGCAAGGAAGAATGGGAGTAACTCCCTAAATCCAGATGTGAAAAGCTGTTAGAGACATACCCAAGAAGACTCAAAGCTGTAATCGCTGCCAAAAGTGCTTAAACGAGGGTATTAACTCGGGATACTCAATATGAATGTAACTTAGATACCGTTGGACCCCGACATTCGCGGTTGATAAAATGCGACCTGCTTCTACATTTGCGGCCCTGTGTCCCGCATGTTCGCGGTTTTTAGCGGATGCAGAAAATTTTTCCCGTCCACCCACGGACTGACTTTGTACTAAGTTGATTATCCCTTTTCACCTACGGGTAGGAATCCCAAGTTAATATTAGGCCGAGAAAAATATATTTCCGGTCTCTGGTCAGCGCGAGCATCGATTTTGACCCTGCGCATCAACAATTTTTTTTGTTTTTAATTTCCAACGGTACCTACAACAGCGCGTGCCTGTTGTTGCCGGGCCGGCGCGCTATCTCGGGAATTACGGGTCTGAGGGTCGCCATTGATATCGACGTTCGCGCACGGTTCTCCCCTACAAAGCTCCGTTTAGTTTCTCCAAATCCAACCAGCCGTTCCAAAGGTATGAGTAGTGTTGTATGCCGTGACGTCATGAATCCAATCGGCTGGATATTGTCATTTATTGAAACGAAGACGTTCTTTGTCGGGTTCGTGTGAAGCAAACAGAAGGCCTAGAGAGCTGCGGGTGGTCTCGTTAGTTAGGTCTGGATCCTATCTCGTTTGTCATTAAGTTGTAAGTGTCTGAGATAATCTGCTGGACTGGGAGAAGATGTCGTGGGAGACCATCGGCCTGTGAGACCACTTGCGCATGGTGTTGTAGCGATCATTGGAATGTTTGACGGTACGGCGAGGCGATCTCGAGAACGAAATGGCAGTCTATAATATGCTTGAAGAACATAATGATTTTCAGAATAAATACATTTTAAAATAACTTCAGCTTGTGTTCATTATTTACAAAAAAAGGCCTACAAGTCCCATTGGCTGTCTTTAATTTCTCTCTGGACGGCGCCATGGCAGATGAGGAGGACCGCAAGGCATGAGGACACAAACCTCTATATGTGCAATCCGTGCTTTTCAAAAAAATAAAAACCGCATCGCCGCATCAATTCTGGAACTTTGGTCTGACCAGAGACCAGCAATATATTTTTTTCAGCCTCATATTAGTATTTTCTGTTTCAGGAAAAGCCTGGTTCACAGAGATGATTGCAAATTCTCCGCATGGGGAGGAGTGGGAGGGGGGAAGAAGCTTATAGATGCGATATGACGTGGGGAGTAGGGTTGCCTGATTTGTTACATAATTATTTTGTCATTTGTTTTTGATCGGGAACGGTGAGTGATTATTTAATTACCCATCTATTGTTTCGTTTGAAGTCTCCTGATTCCTTTAGTCCACACAAGATTAATGTGTAATATATGGGGTGTAAGTCTTGCGCCGATCAGCGAGACTGGTTCATAAAACATAAGTGAAAATGAACTTTTGTTTTGAATCTAAAATAAAATGAAATTCTAACACAAGGCTGTGATACCGGTACATTTGAAAGGATGCAATTTAAACTCAACATTTATCTTCGTAAGATAATACAGAATACCGTATCATCCTTCAAGCTTGTACAGTTAAAACGGCAACCATTGCCGGGGTCATGACGGGCTTTGGGAATCAAGCAAGATCGAAGCACAAACTGTTCGTTTTCGATAAAGTAACATGACACTCGCAGCAAAAGAGGAAGCTAAACTTTTGGAATTGTATTTGTAAGAATTTAATGAAAACTATAATCATGTGCATTCATGTTCGTAAAAACTTTGACATTTTCCCTGATGAAAAAACATTTCCCACCAGCTGCGCGCACATCACTTCTGAAAGCAACTTCCACGTGCCACGTGTAAAACCAGGTCCAGCCACTCTTAAACCATTTCCCACCAGCTGTGCATGTCGAGGCTCTACCCTTTTGCCCCATTTCCCCCCGGGTTGGAATGAGCCCCTTCTTGAGTCGGACCAAGATATACAAGACATTTATTCAGATACAAGACGACACCTGAATTCAGATACCTGAATTTTAAATTTGCATTCACTTTTATACATTTTCAGAGAACAGAGAGACCTTTATAATATTCATGGGTTCAAAAACATCCTTTGTTTACTGCTTTGTAGGCGGAGAGACTGAGCAAGGTCGAATAAGCTTTGTCAACAATCTCGCAAATTCCGACATTTAGACGCGAGTTAAATGGGACACAGTTGTCTTGAGATTCCGGTGAACTCTTCCACCTGCACACAACGGTTCTGAAAGCATCTTGCACTTGTCACGCATAAAACAGTTGAATGTGCGCATAAGCCATCCCCCACCATGCCAATCGACATTTGCGTTTTTTCACGAAACAAGTTTTCAATTCCATTCGTGGTTTGCTTCGACAATCCCGACTTTTGTGGGCATATTCGAGATTTTTGATTTTCCCCGATGAATCACGAACAGTCGGGAACCTGTCCCCCTTTTCCATCAATTTTTTCCATCAAGCCTGAATTTTAAATTCAGGCTGTAATGCAACAAAAAGTGAAAAAGTCAAGGGGTGAATACTTTCTTAAGGCACTGTATCTTTTCATCTCGGTTGTGTTTTTATGTAATTTTTACTGTTTTTAACCTTAATTTATTGTGGTGTTTTGTCCCTGGTGTTTGTCTAGCTAACTCACCTGAGATGGCCTGAGATGATGGTGACCAGCCACCCTCCAGAGGTGCGAAAAGACCAGGAGGACCAAAAAGACCCCTTTCATTGCTAAAATTTCATTTCATTGAAAACCCCACTTTCATTGGACATGCTTTGACACAACCCCTTTGGATAAAACCCTGATACACACACACACCCCCACGCCCCCCCCCCCCCCCAGATACACATACACACACACACACACACACACACACACACACACACACACACACACACACACACACTACACACATACACATACTTTTCGTTTTATGACGTCAAAATTGAGGCAAGTGTATATTACATGACAAGTGTATGTATTTTTAAGCATGTGGGACTTGAAATAAAATTTTGAGCCACAAAAAACATTTGTTTGTTTCCTTTGGTGTACAACATGTAAAAGTGGTCCAAATATCCCAGCATTGCACTATCCAGCACACTCATTTTAGGTCGTACAAGCTAATGTAGCCACTCATTCTTCTGGGAAGCATCCCCTGCACATGCTGGTCACGTTTAAAATTCACCTAAATGCTTGTAAGTTCATCAATTAATAATAACGCGAATTGCGACTCACTGAGGTAATTGTTGATATCGAATTTAAAGAAAAAACAGATATTTAAACCTTTATACGTATCCAACGTAACATTTTCTGAAACGTCTAACCATAACACACACTTTTGTAGCATAAAAATAACATTAAATGTCTTTATTTAAAAAATAATAATAATAATAATAAACAAGGAACATTGCTGCAGATGCTCCTCTAATATACACTGCTCTAAAGGTGAAGCCCTTTTTATTCCACATGTGCAACAAAAGTGTGAACTTATTTCGTGTCAAAATATTAACAAGAATATTGGCAACATAGCACTTACAATGTTATATCTCTAACCACGATATTTATGTGTTATGTATTGCGTGGGATTAAACCGGAAGGCGGATATAAAAGAGGCGGGGCATACGGCTTGGCAGAGGAAGTTGGGCCTACGCTGGGCGCTTGTGGTTTTCCCGGCTGTGTAATAAACGACCGATGGTGCACTCAAACTGTCTTCCCAGCCTGATACTTTACATGGCGACGAGGATGGGATTCTGGTGAGCGCGTGCAAAGCAAGCTGAGCTATTGCAGTTAGCTGTTGGCCTACCAACTCGTTATTTCACGGCATACGCTACTTGAGCACCATGTCCTACGGCCGGATTGACGAGTTCAATCCGCGCGAAGGAAGCTGGGAGGCGTACATTGAGCGTCTACAGTGTTATTACCAAGCTAATGGCATCGAGGATGATGCCAGGAAGAAAGCAATCCTGATGTCGGTATGTGGCAGCGAGACGTTTACTATTCTGAAGAATCTTGCCATGCCCAGGACCACGATGGATTTGACACACGCCGAGCTTGTGGCAGCAATGAAGGAGCACTGCGAACCTACACCCTCCGTCATTGTGAGTCGATTCAATTTTTACATGTCGCCAAACCTCAACGCAGTCCATTTCGGCATTCATAGCTCACCTGAAACACCTTGACCAGCATTGCCAGTTTGGTGCTACATTCGACGACATGCTAAGGGACTTGCTCGTAGTGGGAGTGGAGCAAGGTCGGATTCGCCGGCGCCTACTTGCTGAACGGACTCTGACATTTTCCAGTGCAAAGGACATTGCTATCGCAATTGAGTGTGCAGACAAAAATGCTGCAGATATTGCACGCTCCATCACTTACCAGCCTAGTGCTGACCTGTCATCTGTCAACCGGGTTGATCCGACCCGAAACCCACAACATCCGACCTGAAAATCCGATGCCAAAACACCTGGAAACTGCTTGGCAGCTGGTGCTGGAAAAAAAACAGGTGAAAAGGAGAGAGGAATGCAAAACCCACCTCCTTGACTCAGAGCCTAACCAAGAAGATGTGACTGACAGAGACAGCCCTAGCCACAGCGTTCAGTCGTATGACCTTTTCCACACAAAGTCTGGCAGACAGTCTACTCCAATACTGGTTATAGTAGATATAGACGGACGGAATGTGGAAATGGAGATAGACACGGGTGCTGCCGTCTCACTCATGAGCGAAGCAGCTTTCCGTAACCTGTGGGTGAATCGTGAAAAACCCAGCCTCCATTGGTCCCCGATCCAACTCACCACGTATACTGGTGAGTCAATACAAGCCCGCGGGTCGTGTGATGTCACAGTAACCTACGGAAACAACACTCACCAATTACAACTCTTGGTCGTCCCTGGGGATGGACCCACACTTCTTGGGCGAAACTGGCTCGATGTTGTCAAATTCAATTGGGAACACATCCACCAACTACAGGCTTCCAAGCCACCAACTGTACTGCAGCACCTCCTCGGGAGATACCTGGACATCTTCAAGGATGAACTCGGGACATTGAAGGGCTTCACTGCCAAGCTCAACGTTGAGAAAGATGTGAAGCCAATTTTCTGCAAAGCATGCCCAGTCCTTCTCGCATTGAAAGAAAATGTTCGTGCAGATTTAGCCAGACTGGAAAAGTTAGGTATCATTGAGTCACTGAGTCAGTTCAGTACTCAAATTGGGCTGCTCCAGTTGTTCCTGTTGTGAAGGCAGACAGGTCGATACGCCTTTGTGGGGATTACAAAATGTCGACCAACAAATGTTCCACCTTGGACAAATATCCCATACCAAGGATCGGTGACTTATACGCAAAACTGTGGGGAGGACAGTACTTTACCAAGCTCGGCATGAGGTCGGCCTACCTACAAGTCGTTCTGGATGAGGATTCCAAAGAATATCTCACCATCAACATGCATCGGGGGCTCCACAGATACAACCGCCTGAGTTTTGGTGTCAAATCGGCGCCAGGAATCTACCAACGCTGTATGAACAGCCTGTTCGCTGCTGAACCACACGTTGTTGTTTACCAAGACGACATCCTAGTCACTGGCCGCTCTGAGCTTCATAATCTGGACAACCTCGAACGTGTGCTACGTATTATTTCCGACTCTGGACTACGCCTGCGGAGAGACAAGTGCGAGTTCATGGTTCCGTCGGTGACCTATTTGGGCCATCGTATTGATGCCGAAGGCTTACATCCCACAGAAGAGAAGATCAGAGAAATCAAAGACGTCCCTGCTCCGACAAACATGACTGAACTCAAGGCTTACATTGGCATGCTGCAGTACTACAGCAGGTATATCCCAAACATTGCTACCATGCTGGGCCCACTGTATTGCCTGTTTAAAAAAGGCATCAGCTGGAAATGGGACATTCTGGAGTCAGCAGCCTTCCAGAAGTCAAAAGACATGCTGCGGTCTTCAAATGTGCTAGTTCACTACGACCCAGACAAAGATATGGTCCTGTCGTGTGATGCGAGTCAGTACGGGGTTGGTGCTGTTCTGTCACACATCATGCCAGATCGCACAGAGAGACCAACAGCATTCGTATCTCGTACACTGTCTACTGCTGTGAAGAACTACAGTCAGCTGGACAAAGAAGGACTCGACATTGTATTCGGAGTTAAGAAATTTCACCAGTACGTTTTCGGTCGGCATTTCACGATTTACACGGACCACAAGCCACTGATTAGTTTGTTTGGTCCATCAAAGGCTACCTCAGAGGTCTTACCGCCTCGGATCATACGCTGGTCACTTTCACTCTGAGCTTATGATTACGATATTACGTACAGACCTGGCTCCACAATTTAAAATGCAGACGCCATGAGTCGCCTACCACTTCCGGACACAGTGCTTAACCCCCCTGTACCTGGCAGCATGATATCTCTGATGGACTTTTTGAATGACAACCCAATTGATGCCAACCAGATACGGACCTACACTAGGCGTGACCCACTTCTTTCCAAGGTCATTCGTGCTACTGGGCAAGGGTGGGGCCTTCTACGTGATGCTGACCCTGAATTGAATTCTTACAAGGTCAGGCAAAATGAACTAAGTGTCGAGAATGGCTGCTTGCTGTGGGGATGCCGAGTGGTCATTCCCCCAAACTTGCGCACAAAGATTTTGGACCAGCTTCACGATTGTCATCCAGGCATTGTAAGAATGAAATCGCTGGCACGGAACTATGTCTGGTGGCCTCACCTCGACTCTGACATCGAACAGTGTGTGAAACATTGTTATCCATGCCAAAGCAGTCGAAACTCCCCTGTTAAGGCACCATTACACCCCTGGGAATGGCCCACTGAACTATGGCAGAGGATTCGGCTAGTCCATGCTGGACCCATCGAAGGCCGTATGATCCTTGTTGTTACGGACGCTCACACTAAATAGATTGACGCCTATGTAACGCATACAGCAACCTCACACGCTACCATAGAGAGGCTGCGCCAGTGCTTTGCCACTCATGGTTTGCCACGCTTGATAGTCACTGACAATGGAACCTGTTTCCCAAGTTCTGAATTCACTGAATTCACCCGCCTGAATGGTATCATTCACAAGTTTGTGAGCCCATACCATCAAGCTTCAAATGGACTATCTGAAAGCTCTGTGAGTTTTGTCAAGTCTGGTCTAAGTAAGATACCAGGCGGAAGCCTTCAGACCAGACTATCACGTGTGCTTTTCACTCACCACATCACTCCCCACACAACGACAGGGGTGACACCGGCTGAGCTGCTGATGAAACCACGTTTGCGTACACGACTGGATTGTCTAAGACCAGATGTGCTGTCGGTTGTGTATCAAAATCAGTGGAAACAGAGACTTCACCATGACAAACATGCTGTACAGCGCTCTATAAAGGTCGGGGACCCGGTGCTTGTGAGAAACTTTGGTCGCGGAATGGTTTGGTTACCAGGGCGCGTTCACAAAAATGAGGGACCGTTGTCCTACGTTATCAAACTAGAGGACAATCGAGTCGTCCGGAGGCACCTTGATCATGTCCGGTATCGGTCCTGTGATCCTGTCATTTTCACAAAGGATATCTCGCCACTTCCTGAACCTGTGAACAGCGACATTGTTGCCGCAGATAGTACTGCACCGCTCCCTGAGGCTGAACCCCATAACGCTGTTGCAGCACCACCAGTGGAGCCGCATGGCAGCTTTGCACCCCGACGATCATCCAGAGTTCGAAAGGCGCCTACTTGCCTTGACTTGTAGCTCGTATTCTTGTATGCATTTCGCATTCAATTTTGCATTTGCAATTTCGCAATTTTGTATATCTGTATTTTTGTATGCATTGGTATGCTTTTCACTGTTATTTTCACATTGGTATTTTCACTGTTAATGGGAGGGGGGAGATGTTATGTATTGCATGGGAATAAACTGGAAGGCGGATATAAAAGAGGCGGGGCATACGGCTTGGCAGAGGAAGCTGGGCCGACGCTGGGCGCTTGTGGTTTTCCCGGCTGCATAATAAACGACCGATGGTGCACTCAAACTGTCTTCCCAGCCTGCTACTTTACACTTCATTTACACTTCAAATTTACGCTTCAAATTTACACTTTACACTTCAAATCGTTGCTCACTTCATTTTCACTCAAATAATGCAGTCAACTCTGCTGTGCACTGAAACTATGCTGTGTGAAATGCGATCTTTTCAAAAAAAGTCGGAATTTGGCCAAATCTGTTTTATTCGTTTGTTAATATACCTCAGCCATTGACAAATCTTAAATTAGAATTTTATTTGAGGTTCAAATTACCCCGTGCGATCGTGTTGAACAATGCCTGCACGTCTGTCTATGTGATAAATAATTAATTGCCCACACTCAGACTCTTCTTCTTCACGCAATAACACCTTTTGCTTCCAGACCATACATCCAATCATCTTAAAATTTTGCACACTTGTTAGGTAGGCTTCATGACTTATACTATAGTATGAAGTTTCACATCGATCAATGAAGCGGTTCAAGAGATATAAATGTTTTTAATATTTTCGTTTAATTAACGATATCTGCCAAACCACGTAACCTATCGCAAATTCCAAAAGGTCATTTTAGTAGACTGATATGCTGAATACATCTGTGAAGTTTCCCCTCGATTGGATCACAAATGAGAGAGGAGCTTGGTTTTAAAGGATAATGCTTAAAAACGTCATAACTCTGAAACCATGTGACACATGACGTCATGCATGCTGACGTTTTTGTTCGTCTTGGGTATGCGATTCTGCCTGCACAGTTTGGCCTCGATCTGTTCAGGCGTTTTGGAGAAAATGGGATTTCACTCAAAACAATATGGCGGCCAAACTACGTGACCTATGACGTCATAATTACTATTAAAATATTCTACAGGCCGAGTCACTCCTATAGTGAAAATCTGCTCTCAATCGGTCCAATTATTGCAGAGAAAATGGTTTTTAAAGAAATGTCTTTAAAATGGCAGGAGCCCTGAGTCACATGACTTGGGAAGACAATATGTTGCATTTCTTCTTCTTTCAACAATAAACACTTCTAGCTTCGAGACCATCAAACCAATCACGTTGAAATTTTACACACTTGTTCCGCTTGATGAGATAGACAATGCATTAAAAATTCAAGTCGATCAATGCAGTGGTTCAAGCGTTAGAAGCTTTTTAGGATTCTTCTTCAATTATTTATTGCGGCCAAACCATGTGAATCACCTTTAGAGGCCATTTTTCCCTGCAGAGCAGGGGTTGGCCTTTTTCGGGCACCGTGGTCCCTTTTTGAAGGAATGTTTTATGGCCGGTTGCCCTTCCTGCCACCAACCCTGTGCGATTATGCATGCCAAGTTTGAGCTCTATCTGTTCAGCCGTTGCGGAGAAAAATGGGTTTTCGTGTTTTTCCTGAAAACAATATGGCGGCCGAACCACGTGACGTATGACTTCGAAAATTTTTGCATTGTGAGATTTTTAAACTAAGGAGCTGGGAAAAATTTTTTTGTGGGAGCAAAGATGTGTTTGACGATTTATAACCTCTTAACGTTAGCATTTTTGATATACTAAATACACATGTTTTTGGGTCCCATTGCAGAGTTCTTTAGAAAGAGACATTACTCAAATTTTTCCATTGAGCCGTTTCGGAGATATAGAGGGGCAAAGTTGAAGGTGTTTTCCAATATGGCGCCCATACCACGTGATCTATGACGTCATAATTAGCATAAAGAAATTATACGTGCCGAGTCGCTCATTTGATGAACATTTCCTGTCAATCCGACCAGCGGATGCTGAGAAACTTAATTTTAAAGTTTTCGGAGGTGCAAAATATGGTGGAAGAATAATAATAATCTTGCCATAATTCACCAAATGTCCATCTGTCTGTCGTTCGAAGGTACCGCAAAAACGGCTGAACCGATCGCGAAGATATTTTGGGTGGGTAATCTTGGACCCCTGGAGTAAAATAGGCCATATTGTTTTTCAAATTTTTCCAAGTTTTCCCATTTTCCAGTTATTCCAAACACGATGGAATAATATTTACCGATATGAACAGTGGTGTGGCTTTTATTGATATTCTACAGATACTGTTTAGATTTTGATGAGAATTACGAACCTGCAGCGAATCCGAAAGTAGACAGATGACGGCAATAGACCAGGAGCCCGGGGGGGGGGGGGGTCAGCCTAGCTGGGGGGGGAGGGGGGGGGTCAGCCTAGCTGGAAAGTTAACCAATTTTCATGTATATAGCAATGGTCCATGTGCATGTGCATGTAAGGAAATGGACTTCTGCCGGGCACATTCTGGTGGGTGTGGTCAGAAGGGCCATTAGAAAGAGACCGAAAAATTGAGCGAGATCAGCTCTGAATTAACGTGATGAAACCTACTGGAAAATGTTCGGCGTAGTCCCGGGTATCATGAATGACCACTGCCAGACATTTTCATTGGTGGGGTGTGCCCACGAGACACCCCCGAATGCCACCACCCCAAAATTGAGCGAGATCAGCTTGTGCGTTGACCTGATGAGAATAAAATTAAGAATAAAATACAATGGAATAACAGCAACATAACTTTTGAAAATCACATTTTATTTCAAGTCATGGGAAAAGCAGGGTACAAGGTATAACACGTCATTTGTCGTGGGTATTGTAAAGTTGCTGACGTTATCTGTTAAATGTTATCGTTGCCGAAACTATTATTTCCCTTTAAGTTTGTAAAATTAAAGAAAGGGTTTCCGATATTATGGTTGGATAAATTGTGTTCTGCTGAAACAGGTATGGATTAATCAGGGGAACAGTTTATAGAAATGTCAACTGGAGACGCTATCAATGTTTTAAACATGAATAGAAAACACATCTACTCATTGATTGTAGAAAAAAACCCCAAAAAAGATAGAACCTGATGTATTTAATCTTTGGCAACAACGATGAGCTTTGGTACTAAAACACAACGATGAGCTTTGGTACTAAAACACAACGATGAGCTTTGGTACTTAAACACAACGATGAGGTTTGGTACTAAAACACAACGATGAGCTTTGGTACTTAAACACAACGATGAGGTTTGGTACTTAAACACAACGATGAGGTTTGGTACTTAAACACAACGATGATCTTTGGTACTAAAACACAACGATGAGGTTTGGTACTAAAACACAACGATGAGCTTTGGTACTAAAACACAACGATGAGCTTTGGTACTAAAACACAACGATGAGCTTTGGTACTAAAACACAACGATGAGCTTTGGTACTAAAACACAACGATGAGCTTTGGTACTAAAACACAACGATGAGGTTTGGTACTAAAACACAACGATGAGATGTGGTACTAAAACACAACGATGATCTTTGGTACTAAAACACAACGATGAGCTTTGGTACTAAAACACAACGATGAGGTTTGGTACTTAAACACAACGATGAGGTTTGGTACTTAAACACAACGATGAGGTTTGGTACTTAAACACAACGATGAGGTTTGGTACTTAAACACTACGATGAGGTTTGGTACTAAAACACAACGATGAGCTTTGGTACTTAAACACAACGATGAGGTTTGGTACTTAAACACAACGATGAACTTTGGTACTAAAACACAACGATGAGCTTTGGTACTAAAACACAACGATGAACTTTGGTACTTAAACACAACGATGAGGTTTGGTACTTAAACACAACGATGAGCTTTGGTACTAAAACACAACGATGAGCTTTGGTACTAAAACACAACGATGAGCTTTGGTACTAAAACACAACGATGAGCTTTGGTACTAAAACACAACGATGAGCTTTGGTACTAAAACACAACGATGAACTTTGGTACTAAAACACAACGATGAACTTTGGTACTAAAACACAACGATGAGCTTTGGTACTAAAACACAACGATGAGCTTTGGTACTAAAACACAACGATGAGCTTTGGTACTAAAACACAACGATGAACTTTGGTACTAAAACACAACGATGAGCTTTGGTACTAAAACACAACGATGAGCTTTGGTACTAAAACACAACGATGAACTTTGGTACTAAAACACAACGATGAGCTTTGGTACTAAAACACAACGATGAGCTTTGGTACTAAAACACAACGATGAGCTTTGGTACTAAAACACAACGATGAGCTTTGGTACTAAAACACAACGATGAGCTTTGGTACTAAAACACAACGATGAGCTTTGGTACTAAAACACAACGATGAACTTTGGTACTAAAACACAACGATGAGCTTTGGTACTAAAACACAACGATGAGCTTTGGTACTAAAACACAACGATCAGCTTTGGTACTAAAACACAACGATGAACTTTGGTACTAAAACACAACGATGAGCTTTGGTACTAAAACACAACGATGAGCTTTGGTACTAAAACACAACGATCAGCTTTGGTACTAAAACACAACGATGAGCTTTGGTACTAAAACACAACGATGAGCTTTGGTACTAAAACACAACGATGAAAGTGACTGAAAAATGTTCATCATAACACGGTACTGTGTGGCCCACATGAATGATCACAAGCAGATGTTCAAATTCTCTGGAGTGGTCTCCTATCAGTAATCCCCGTCTTCCTTCTCTGATTCTGAGTCTTCATTCCAGGCTTCGCCTTCTGAATCTCTCAATAATCCATCAATACTTTCTACTTCCAACTCTGACTCGCTGTCACCTACGACCTCCATGTCCTCTGCGTTGTTTCTGACATTCGCAAACAAACTGCCTGGTATGTTCATCTAAAACGGCCTGGCTGGCCCTTCAAGCCTGGCATGATGCCAGGCCCTTCAAACAAACCATGATGCCTGGCCTGGAATCAAACAAATGGCCTGGCTGGCCCTTCAAACCAGGTTGGCTTCAGGATGTTGTCATTCACAGACCATCCACAGTCGGTTGGTGACAAACCGTCCCCAGGAGATGCTGTCACGGCATGTGTCCACAATGCTGTAACATACTGCGTTCGTCGAATCTTCATGTCAAGGATCCGACGAGAAGGTGGCAGCAGGGCACAGTCGATGTAGATGTACATGATTGATGTGCAGAACAACGACATGATGTCGAGGGGATGTAGCTGTGCATGCACCGCTTTGCATCATCATAAACACACTGATTTTGAGTGTAGTTACAAAGGAGAGACTTCTCTTAAATCCTCAAAGTTTTAAACCTTAATTAATGAGATAATAGATACAACAACAACAACAACAACAACAACACCAACAACAGGCATTTTAAGGCCATCTTCCCTGCAAGAGCGGGGGTCAGTGAGATAATAGATGGCACCATGATATCTATGGGGAGCAATTTAAGTAAGAAAACTTACCTCTCATACTGCTTCTAATATCTTCTTGGATGTGTTGATGACTCTGATCATTAATAAAATAAGTTGGGTTGCATTGAAAAGAGAACTTGACTACTTGATTGCTATATCAAAACTGACTTTATTCCCCACACATGTACAGGTAAAAGTGTCACAAAAGGTAATACATCTAAAGTAACACGCCTGGCACCTTGTTGTCTCGGTTCAGGCTTAGTCAAATACATGCGGATATTGATAATTGTGAGTACATTACAAAGCCACAGAATCAAGAGATGAATTGGGCTTTTTCTCAGAATTCCGTCCAGCTCAATTTTTGGGGGGATATGGGGGGGCATTTGGGGGTGTCTGGCAGGCACACCCCACCACTGAAAATGTCTGGCAGTGGCCATTCATGATACCCGGGACTACGCCGAACTATTTCCTGCAGGTATCACCGGGTTAACTTACGAGCTGATGTCGCTCAATTTGGGGGGGGGGGGGGGCATTCGGGGGCATCTGGCGGGCACAACTCACCACTGAAAATGTCTGGCAGTGGCCAATCATGATACCCGGGACTACACCGAACTATTTCCTGCAGGTTTCACCGGGTTAACTTAAGAGCTGATCGAGCTTAATTTTGGGGGTGGGGGCATCGTCCTTGTCAACAACCAGGCCACAACATAAAACAGAGATCCGCAACATCCTGGTCGATTAACATTCCCACACTCGCCACCTGGCGTTCTCCACAATGACATTGCACACCACAACACCACAACACAACTGCCCGGCGCAATCAGCACCACCACCCTTTAAGGTCAAATTCCATCCACTACTCACACCACCGGACCTTCTTACAGACTTGTCCTCACCTCTCCTCATTTCACAAATTCATAAACATTGTCATTTTGACATTATTTTCCAATAAAATATTCATAAACAATACCGACAGCTGAAATCCAAACCTGGACCTCACAATTCTCAACGTCACCAAGCAAAATATCTTGTTCCAAAACACGACCCAAAATGCCCACTTCAATCCCGGACAGACAGACAGACAAATGGGAGGTTCCATGTTATAAAATGCAAAAACATGATGAACCAAAGTCTCCCGTTTTCTTGCCAATGAAATGCAACTGCCAAAAATAATTTGTCATCATTTCAATTGGGCAGTGAATTTATGGTGGAAAATTATTAACCATCGAGACCAAAATTACACAGGAATTCCTGATAGCACAAGGCACCGATATCGATGGGAATGCGACAACGCCAGAGCCCAATCATACCTCGGTACAGTGGGAGACTCCGTTGCACGCTGTATGAACAGCACACTGTAACATTGGCACCTGAAATGTATTATTTTCCCGGGTACCCCGGAACAACCAACGAAACAACAACAACAACAAATTGCAGAAATCAATATTCTCTTTAAACTTTTGCATCAAATCGCCCAGGAGGATTTTCACTGGTTTCTCATAAATTTTGGACTTTGTTATTTTCATCTTTCCTGACACGATTTATCTACGAGTCGTGTACTGTACGTTGTTACATGCAAGCTCTCGGCCTGCCGCTCCCGTGCACCCCGCCTTGGTGGTGCACGTATTGAACATCATTATCAGTCTCATTGACGTTTCTATTATTGCAGCAATGTCCGACACGTGACCCGTGACCCGAAACACAATCCAATTATATCAGTCAGTACAATTTACAATTCATCAACCTCCTCGTACTCACTTGGCTTGACTCATCTTGTCTTGTCTATTCGCTCATCCTGATATACATCTCATGAACCCGCTAGAGCCCCGTCCGTCAATGAGGGAGCACGAGGGAGCACCTGCAAAACTCTCCCGCCTCGACAATCATCCGAGCGGCCCCCCCACCGGAACCGCATCCGCACAGCACCACAAGACCACGGTCCACCTCCACCGGTCCGCAACCTGTCAACCACTCGTGTCGCCTCCTGCCGGGCCTGGGGGGGGGGGCGTGGGGGGCTCCGAACGAGATACCGACAATTGATCAATCCTGACAGCAAGTATTCCCGCCCCAAATGATCTTCAACAGGTCACACACGTATCCCTCAGAGCTGCCATCTCTTTCGTTCACAAATTATGTACGCGATTATGCACGCCTGCGTTTTTGGTTTAATTTACATCTTACAGGCCGCTTCCGTGCAGCGTCACGTGACTAACGCGAGTCTTATAAAGAACTTCAAAGAGGAACAAAGAACTCCATCAATTCAAGAATTAAAAACTTCTAAAATTGCAGCCAATCCACAGCGGCATCCGGCTAACCCCACCAACAACAACAACAACAACAGCCACCCCCAAGGCCCAAACCGAAGGCATTTCATGCAGCACACATGACTCGAAGCTCGCTCCCGACCAGCTCCAAGTTCATTGGCTAGCCCCAATATACGACTAACAATATACGACAATGTTTCTACCCTCAGGAGTGCCAGGAAGCACTATCTCTCCACACTCAAGATTGGACTCTCAAACCTGTCTCCTTCCTCCAAATCCTGGGGGCGTCTGGTCAAATCCGTTTCTGGTGTTTGTTCCCCCTCCATCCCCTCCCTTACCTCAAATGGCTACACAGTTGACACCGCACGTGACAAAGCCGAATGCCTCAACTCTGTGTTTGCCTCAAAATCTTGTGTCCCAAACCCATCTCTCTCTGTTCCCACCTTTCCCAGTCGAACCCAACTGCTCCTGGACTCTGTGTCCTTCTCTCCTGACAAGGTGGAGAAGTTTTTATCAAACCTCGACTCTGATTCTGCAACTGGACCAGATGGCATCAGCCCTCGGGTCCTAAAATCCTGCTCTGCCGCTCTATCTCACCCTCTCTCTGTTCTTTTCACCCTCTATTTTGCTCAAGGTCATCTGCCAGCATCTTGGAAATCAGCAAACATTACCGCTTTACACAAAAAAGGTGCAAAAACAGATCCTTGCAACTACAGACCAATCAGCCTGCTCCCAATTATCAGCAAAGTCTTGGAATCCATCATTGCTTCAGATATCAAATCCTTCCTCTTCTCCAATGGCTTGATCTCTGATCATCAATTTGGATTCAGACCAGGTCATTCTTCTCTGGACATGTTGCTTCTGCTGTCTCAACAATGGATGGAGGTCCTCAATGCCAAACAGGAAATCAGAGCTGTCTCACTTGACATATCACGTGCCTTCGATACGGTCTGGCACCCAGCTCTGCTCACCAAACTCACCTCCTATGGTATTCAGGGAAATCTCCACTCATGGCTTGCGGATTTCCTCTCTGGTCGTAGGCAACGTGTGGCCCTGAATGGATTTCTCTCATCTTCCCTACCTGTTCTGGCTGGAGTTCCCCAAGGTAGTGTTCTGGGCCCTGTGCTATTTCTGGTCTTCATCAATGATCTCTCCAACTCTCTGGAAAATCCTCTCTATCTCTTTGCTGATGACTCCACTATCTGCCGCTCCATTCCTCATCCCTCAGATCGGCAGTCTGCAGCCTCCTCACTCTCTGCAGACCTGGACAAAATCACAGACTGGTCAAACAAGTGGAACATGTCTTTCAATCCTGACAAATCTCACACTCTTACAATGTCTCTCCGAAAGGACCGACTGGAAAACCCTCCCATCTACTTTCTCAACAATCCTCTCCAAGAAGTTCTGTCGCTCAAGCTTTTGGGTCTCACTATCTGCCATGATCTTTCTTGGGAAAACCACATTTCCAAGCTGGCCTCCAAAGCCAGTCGCCGACTGGGCATCCTCCGTCGTGCGAAGTCCTTCCTAGGCACAACTGAGCTCCTCACCACATACAATGCTTTCATCCGCAGCTCAATGGAATACTGTTCTCCCCTCTGGGCTGGTGCTCCTGCCTCACACCTTGCTCGGCTTCACGCTGTTGAGGCCAAAGCTTTCAGAATCATTGGAATCTCCCGTGATGAAGCTAACTCCAAGGGCCTTTCACTCACTCACCGCAGGCAGGTTGGTGGTCTTTCTGTCTTCTACCGACTCCTCTCCGGCCTTGCTCCCCCAGCTCTCTCTGTGCTCTGTCCCCCAAATATTCCTTCAGGTCGCACAAGATCTGCCTGCAACCCTCTTATGGTTAAACTGCCAAAGTCTAGGCTCTCTGCTCACCTTCACTCTTTTATTCCCCTTTTCTCCCGCCTCTGGAACAAACTCCCCCACTCCCTTCAATCCCACTCCTCCCTCCAGGTCTTTAAAACAGCTGTTCACCACCATCTCTTATCTTCCCCCATGGAAAACCTTGATCTTTTCTACCCCCCGCGATCCATTTAACGAACACCATCAGGACCCTCGGATAGACGTTAAAGTCGGCATACCCGGCACGGATTCCCGCACGTTAAGCAAGCGAATCACAATCATTTGGCCGGCCGATACGCCGCATCCTGGAGCGCACCACAACCTAGGTTCTCCATCCAAAATGCAATCCAATGGACACCACGTGACCTAATGTTGTTAGGGCCTGTTGCGCACCAATCGGGCCTGTTGCGCACCAGGCTGAGGGGGTTGGGGGTATGGGGAAGTGGGGTGGCGGGGATCCTGTCCTGCTACAAATCCTGCTACTTGTCTTTCTGCCTGGCCCCCTGCCGTGGGGCCTTCCTGTCTCTCTTGAGATTACCTGCACTGTTCTTTTTCTCCTTTGAGTTTCACTGCTTCAAACTCAATTTCCTAATTGTGAGTTCCTCTACCTGAACTCACCTTGTAATTTTCACTGCCCTACCAAGCTTACCTGCTTATCGTTTCCCTACTTCCAACTCAACTGTTGCGAGCTTCATCTCGCCACCAGGAGTTCCTGCCTTCTGGCCATTTCCTTCGGCTCTCTCCGTTAGCTCAGCCTATGCTTTCCCTGGTAATGCAACGGCATACCCCATCCTGTCTGTCTAGGCTGCCTTCCTGGGATGATCTTGGTCTACAGGTGATCTTGGTCTGCAGGTGCCCCGCGTCCACCTGGCCTCACGCTCCCCCCTCCGGGCTAACTGTGACCCTATCCTTGGTAAATCAATAAACTCGTTACTCTGGGTCAATGGCCCGTACCTACAATTTGTTCGTGGCCCAAGCTCAAATCGGCGAAGGGAGGGACAGACCAAATCCGGAGTGAGGCGCGAAGCACGTAATTTGGGATAACTTTCAGCGCAAAAGCTCACCTTAATCGAATCAAGTGCCGCGCAGGATGGACCTTTACTTGGCACGTGGGCCCATCAATTCCACCCCACTCGGATCGTTATTGCCGGCCGGATAACAACCCATACAGGCGACCAACCACCCGCATGGATCGCTCGGCCCTTCGAGGCCGAGCCGCAACAAGGTACCTCCATAGATGGGGGCTCATAGTTTAGAGGATAGGGGGAAGTATGTGCCCCACACGTGGGGGTATGGTGGTGAGACCATTCCCCACGTGGACGGGGCCCATGAGCACTAGTTTAGGGGGATAGCATTGTTAGGCCCATGGAGGGGCCAACAATGGTTGTTCCATGGGGGTACCGAAGCACTAGCTGAGGGAGGGCTGGGATAATTGTTAGGGATCAAGAGAGACCATAGGGACAAGATTTAAGTGGTGACAATGAACTGTGGAGGGGACGTGGAGAGTTCAGCTGGTTGCTAACAAAGGGTGTGCGTCGTGTAAAGAGACGACGGGGAAGCACGAGTTATAGGGGAAATCAGTTAGATAAATGATGCTGTGTGTGTGACTGCAAATGGAATTGTGTAGTGGTGTGAAAATATTTGGTGTGGAATGGTGTGGTGTGGAATGCATGGACCATGGTGTGGAATGCATGCAATGGTGTGGAATGCATGGTGCGAAGGATTGATTGGGGGGAGTGGAACCCATTCACGAAGACCCGGGTGGGTAGTTTAAAGTTAGATAGAGGGTACAGGTAAATTACCTGGATATTGACACCTGTGGTGCTGATTGTGGAGATAGTTTTTTTTTTGTGAGGTGCAGGAGACTGTGGAATGGCTGGGTGTGTCGTTTGATTGGTAGATTTAGTCATTTGGGGCACTCCGTCACTGGGAGCTCGTCGGCCAGGTAAGGCCGCAGGTAGGCTCAGGGAGCCAGTTAGGTTAGTGTGTGGGGCCTGAGGATCCAGGGAAAGGACCAGGGTTGCCCAATGCCAACGTGGGCATCAAGGGGGTAAGCGCCAAGGAGGGCCTTCTCCAGGTAGGTTTCTTCTTCTCCAAGGAGGGCCTACACACAGGTAGGTTAGAGTGAGGAGCATGCAAGCTCGGGAGGCAGCTCCAGTGAACGTGGGGGGGGGGGGGGGGGGTGGTGCAGGTAAGTAGACCTGCTCGTAGAGCCATCTTCATCTTGCTGCTTATGGATCACCTGTTCGGTGAAATTGGCACCACACATTTGGACCACGTTTCAAGTGGCCCTGCTCGTGAATAAAAAAGTGATATATGTGTGCAATTGTGAAGATTTAGATGGCCCGGATCTTCAAATGGCCTGTATGCCTGTCAGGGCCAGCGGGTTTTGTTAGCCCGCCTACCAAGGCAAGAAGCCAGAAGATGACTCCAGCAACAAGAAGATGACTCCAGCAACAAATTTTTCAAGTGTTATTCCTCAAGTCCAGGTCCTGGGTCATAGTTTTTGTAAAATAAATTGTGTTTAGTGTAAAATGTAAAAATGTTGCCCACCGGTTATGCATTTAGTTTTCTTAATTCTGGCAATACGTGAACAGTATAAGGTTGTGGGTGTGAATCTGTTAGATGGTTTCTCAACGCATTAGGAGGGACATATTTAGTCTAAAAATGTACATTTAAATGTAAAAAAAAACATAATTTAAAAATGTCGCATGCACTGGGATTAGAGTTTAAAATGTTAGGGGAATCACATCTGCATGTCACACTAAAAGTTATGTTTTATAAATGCCAGCTCACCCCAGCCGCTCCGTGTGGACGACTCGGTCGAGTCTGGGTGAGAGAAGGGGGTAGTGTTGCGGTTGTGCCATAAAGGCAAACTCCCTATCGTCAATTGCACGACAACATGTAGCCTGCATTAGTGAGTTATGTCTTATTGAATGCAAAGATTAGCCCCTTCCCATTGTGTAGTAATCAAAACAAATATGCGTTGGGTTAGGCAGGATGTCAAGCCTTTGTCGCTGGGAGGAGCCATAACACCAGATGTGCAGAAAGGTGTGACCAAAAGCACGGCCCACGTGACCAATGGCGAGCCGGGAACATTTCGCCATGATGCGGCAAGCCTCAGCCAATGGGAGGCTCCGAAACATTTTGAAGGGCGTGAACAGTTTGGAAAAAGCCCACACGGATCGCAATTCATTCTCTTTTTTGCCTGGGATTTCGCCACGCCACGACCTCCTGCTCTCGTTCTCTTGCCTTTCCGTATCTCGCACGACACGTGTTTGCCCTTTGCTTTGTTCAACGCTCAACACCAAGCATCTGCGCCGATCGTTTGCGCCGTCTGGCTGACCGGCAAGCGTTGGCAATTTCCACTCGTCTGACCTGCGTTGAATCTACCTCGTCCAGGCTGCACGTGAGGACCGAAATGCGCACACCAGACCACGTGGTCACCAGCGAGGGATCCCAGCACGTACATCGGTACGACCTTTAACCAGTGCCATTTTTGTCCCTGTGAGTGTGTGTCAGAGAGTGAAGGCAGCAGTCAGGGTTTATTAGTAGGTAAGATTTGGTAAGCTGTATCTTGGTCTCTTTCTCTGTGCCTTACAAATTAAAGGGCTAAAGGCGGTACATTTTTGTTCTGTACTTCCAACCTGTGCAGTTCGTCCTTTTCTCCATTGGCCTAGCACCACCCGAGACCGAATTCGGCTCAAATCGGGTCCATAATTCTTGTTGGGGTAAGGCCGCTTTCCACACCATGCAAAACCGCTCGGCACGCAATTGAATAAGGTGTGTGGAAGTGAGGGATCGCGAGGAGGGTTCGGCACTCGCGTGAAGTGTGCCGTGTGCACCTTGCACTTGACGTGTGCTCGGCACCTTGAATTTGGAACCCTCTCGGTCGCGCCCGTAACAAATTGGTGTCCGGGAGTGGGATTGGACCTGCAGTACGCTTCACGTGCTGCGAAATTATGAGCGAGTGGAAATTTAGTTTAAAACAAATTTAAAACAAAATTAAAATTCGGATGATGTCGGGCCAAAACGAACAGGTTCCGGTGGGTATAGGAATATAGAAAATGTAGAGGAAGGTGAATTAATGACCCAAGACCAGCATGAACAATTAATTGGATGAGGGTGCAGCAAGAGGAGAAAAATGGCGGCGCTTCACACGCGGCGGTGAAGGCCAGGCCCGCTGTGCAAGCAGGGATTATGCTTAAAGACATGGTGTTATTCATGAGTCAAATGAGAGCATGCTTTGAGGTGCAAAGGAAAGAGTTTAGTGATGGGATGGATAGAATTAGGGAAGAAAGAAGACGGGAAATGAACAAAATCTTTGATCGAATGGATAGGAGGGAGGAGGCGAGATGTGAAATGAATAAAAGGGGTAGTCAGATGGACGAGGAGGTCGCGGGTGAAGGAGAGGAGTTTGGGTGAAGAATGAGCGAGGAGGTCGCGGGTGCACGTGACGAGGTAAAGCGGTGTGAGATGAGCGTCCAGCGAGAGTTGAAGGAGAGTATGGCCAAACTGACCGGGACAATGGAAGTAGTGACGCGGGAGGTAGAGGAACCGACGATGGTAGAGTTAGAGGGGGAAATAGTAGAGGCGCGACGGGAAACAGAGGGGAAACAGAAGCTGGAGGAGGTGGAATAAGAAGAAATAATAGAAATTAAAAAGACAGGAGAGACAGAGAATGAGTTACGAAAGGAATTGCGGGAATGTATGCAACAGTGGTGCCCGGACCGTGATGAAATGCCTGTTAATCAAATAAAAAGATAACAGGTTAATGAAGAGAGCCGGGAAAAGGTGAGTCCCGAGGTGAGTTGTGATATCGGGAATGTGTTTGGTGCGTGCGGGTGCTCGGCGAGCTTGGGAGAAAGGCCAGACCCGGGAGTTCGTGAAGGGCCCATTGTGAGGGTTATTTTGGGGGCTGGTGGATTTTGCAAGTATCGTGCTCTGCACGACGTCTTCTTGTTTGTAATATTGGTATTATTGATAGTTTATTTTAATTGTAATTTAAAAAGGTCCAAGTGGTCTAAAGCTCTAAATGATCAAAGGTCAATGGGTCTTGTCTAATGGGTCTAAACTCTAAAGTGTCTTATGGGTCTTTGTGGTCTTCAGTGTATTTTGGGTCTTTGGGGTATTTTATGTTCTCTGGATCTTTTGGGTCTTCAAAGGTTTAAGGGTTCTCAGCAGTCTAAAGGGTCGAAAGGTACATTGCAACAGTGCATAATTAATAGATATCACACGGCTTCACCACCTCACAGATTCACGGGCCATGTTTTTCAATTTTATAGATACTAGAATAGAAGACCCGTCGCTTCGCTGATGGAAATACCAATCTTTGCTGCGATGGCTAATCTATGGGGGGTAGAAAAAGGATTCCTGAGAGATCCTGTTCTCCGTGCAGGGATAACCAACGTCACGTGTTGGCATTTGCAGTTTTCACACACGTGTCCATGTACCCTCAAAAAAAAATTAAATTAAATAAGATTTTTTTTTTTTTGGGATCACAAACACTCTCTGGAGTTACACGAATCCACCGTACTTGGATTCATACATACATACATATATATACAGTGTTCTTCACATTTTTATTGGACAAAAACCAATTATGTATATATTTTCAACAAGGAGGCTAACTTTTATTTCATTACGTGCAGTGTTATTTGTAAAACTTATGCATGCCTGCATAACAAATCTTACGCTTCCATGTAATAATAATTAGTAATATAATACCGAGTGTTTATACAAATGTGTTATACTTGTGCCTCGCGCACCTCTCATATATCTAACATGTACACAACTACAAGGATGTAATGACAATATAGCTTTAGAACAGACATGTTGTTCAAGGTAATTTGTCCAGCAATTTGTGTATTTACGATTTTAGTCTAACTCCAATAGCTGATGATTTATTTGCATAAATGTATTGCTCGATATCATGCTGTGCGAGTCGTATTTGCGCAAAAGTCAAACACTGTATATGTCTTGCCTCCGGTCCTAATTCTATTGCATATGGTCTAATGAAGCACTAAAATAAAAATGGTACTTTTGTGAAGTCGTTCCCCCAAAAATTGCTCAGCTGCCAAACTAAGATATTTGTTTTCACTCTCATACTGATGTGTTTTCACAGAAATAACATTCTGAAAGTTGATGATTTGTTCTATTTATTTTCAGTATACACATGTTTCAATTGAATTTGTTAGATTTTTTATTTGTTAGATTGAATTTGAAATTGAAATTTGTTGAAAAGAATTTTTTTTAAATTGAATTTGTTGAAATTGAAATTTGTTGGAAAGAATTTTTTTAAAATTGAATTTGTGAGATTTTTTTGTTAGATTTTATGTTAATAAATTTCAATTGTTAGGGAAATGTTACCTTGTGCCATGGAATCATTATTTATCAGAAATAACCAAATTCACTCTCATCCAACAAAACAGTGAAAACCTTCATTTAACTTTTAACAGAACTGTTTTCTCACAAAAATATTTTATGTTCATGGGACCCAAATTCTGGAATGACGTGGAAACAGGTGTTGAACAGGTGACTGGCCTCGGAAGCTTTAAAATTGAAACATTGATTCTTTGATACATACAGTAAGTTTAATCATGCTCATGCATAATTATACCTCTGAGATCTGACACCTGATTATTGCTGTTGGTGCTATTTGAATATGCGTTTCTTTGTATACATAGAGATGTCATACCGTGGACTCCTTTACTCTTACGGTGGCTCTATTTTCTAGATATTGTTACTGAAGTCGCCTCTGGATAACCCCAAGAGAGCAGTGAGTTCCCGAGAGACCACGAACATCAACTGCAACCCCAAACTTGGGCCGGGTACTCCCGCCCATCGTCGGTTTACCGTACCAGTGAATCAAGCGTGGCAGATTTTGTCAAGCGAATCAACGTCGCATGCAACCTTATGAGGGCTACCATTACCATTGAGAAATCGGACCAACTGCCCACTGGGAATGCAATTCGGACCAACCCCAAGCAGGATAAATCAGGACACATTCAACACTTCAATAATTTATGACACATCAAGCAAAGCGATCAAAAGAGCGGCACATAAAATACAAACACATTTCATGAATTAGAAATGAATGAATTAAAAGCACATGAAAAAAAGAAGAAAAAAAGGAAAAAAAAGCACATTGTATTAATGTGCACATCTCATTTTTCAAGTAAGGCATGAACAAACAGAAATGAACAAACACATTTCATGAATTAGAAAAATTTCATGAACAAACACATTTCATGAACATGAATTAAAAAAAAAAAAAGAAAGAAAAAAAAAAAGCACATTGTATTAATGTGCACATCTCATTTTTCAAGTAAGGCACATTAAGCAAACATATACATTTCCCCTTACCCTCTGCCAATCATACTCGTACTTATGAACAATCACTTAAAACAACTATAATACTGGATCCACGAGGAAGACACAGAGAGATTGGGTTGAGGGGGAAAGAGAATGTAGAAGTGATAAGAAAAGGTTTGAGAGACTTTGTCGTGCTCTCGGCACACCCGAGCCCAAATTCGTGCCTCCCCTTGCAACAGAGCCCCAATGGTCGAGGTCTTTATATGGGGTGGCAGAATAATGGCGACACCCAACATAAGGTGAGAGAAAAGTCGCTCAGACAGAAGTTGTTTCGACCCCTTTCAGTGCCTGCCCCTTTGCGTGACGTGAATGCGGCATGGCAAAATCAGTGACAGGTGGACAACGAGGGGGAGAGGTACGGTATAAAACCAAGAGTGAAGGCGAAATCTCTCTCTCTTTGACAAACGCCTGAACCAGAGCAGACTTTTGAGAACCAATGACCGAGATACTGCGCTGGAGCTGGAAAATACTGGGCCGGATTAACGCAAGTACGTCTGGGGAACAGGCTCTCCGGGAACAAGCTCTTGGGTAACAAGCTCTTGGGTAACAAGCTCTCGGGGAACAAGCTCTCGGGGAACAAGCTCTCGGGGAACAAGCTCTCGAAACACCGCTCTGGCCGAAGCATTCGTCGAAGAGAGAGATTTCGTCCCTGCTCTGGGTTTTATACCCTGACCCCCCCCCTCCCCCCCCTACCCCTCATTGGCCGCTTGCCATTGGCCTTACTGTTCCACATTCACATCAGGGGAAGGGGCGGACACATGAAAGGGTTGAAAACAACCTCTGCCTGAGCGACTTCTGTCTCAGCTTGTGCCGGGCATCGCTGTTATTCCACCACCACAGGAGCGAATGAGTGAACGGGTTTGTGAGCAGGCGAGCAATGAACGAGAATGGTGTGCGATGTAAGTGAACGGGGGAGAATGGTGATAAATGGAAGAGATAGAAAGACAGAGATATAAAGGAGGATGGAAAGGGGGAAAAGGAACAGGGCCCTATGCTGCTTACACACCTGCGCATATCGATCACATGAATACAATTTACCTTACTCTAAACAGAATAGGAAAGAAATAACTAACTAATATCTATGTGTGTGTGCATCCATTCCCTCGGGGGATGTACCAAGTCCGACCCCGGGCCACAACCATCACACTACCTCCACCTCTCCATTCAGCCTCTTCCACGGCTGTTTCAGCCTCCTCTGTTCCTCTATTTCTCCCGCTCTTTCTTCACCCTTATTTTACACAACTCCCCCTACTTTGACCCTGTTTTCGTTTACAATCGCATTCCGATGCTAAAAAAATAAGAAAAACTAATGCGTCAGGTAACTACGGCTAACCATTCTACCTTAAACATCACTTATACTTCACATTCGGATTCTGTACATTCGGGGAAAAAAGGCCATTTGACCGGGTGGGCACTCTTCCGCTGATTTGTAGTCCAGAGTTCTTTTTAATAGTTCCCGCTGCCCGGCATCGACCCATCCCCATAGGGTTGATGGCACTCTTCAGCCTGAAGGGCCTGCATCGTGACACTGGGTCCACATGGCCACAAAGCATGAGGTGAATCCTTTGGCCCATGTGGCCTACATTTGAAAAAAAACACGATGTTCATCTCTTCGTCGACAATGGCAACATATTGATGGGACCACGTGGCCGCTCAACATGGGAGTCTTCTTTGCCCACGTGGCCCAATTCAATGACCAAGAAGTAAGGGTCGTCTCTCAGCAATGATGAGTTCAACGTCCTTGTACTGGCCTTTTTATCGCAGAAGGCCCGGAAACTGTGAACTTGTCCCTCCATGATCTGATGGCAACAAACACGCACAGCAGGTGAGGGACACATGGCAATGGCAAGATGGTTAGGCAAGACATGGCATGGCACGATGGACTGGGCATGCAAATAGGCAATATGGCAAGGCATGTTAATGGCAAACAATGCAAGGAAAATGGGAGGGCAACTTGACCGTCAGGCATCGCTGGTCAGCTTCTTGTGGTCATAGCATGGCATGATGCACAGGGCATGCAAACAGGCAATACGTCAAGGCAACTTGACTGGCAGGCGTCGCTGGCCGGCTTCTCGTGGTCTCGTGCCTGGGAAAAGGCTGGTATGGACGGCAACGGGTCAGACGGCCAACCCATACTCCAGCTTACCCGTCCCCTAATCCCTTTAACTACTCTCCCTTTGCCCCTTTCATTTGCTAACCCTGTCTTCCTATTACCTTCTAACTAGTACTGCTAATCCCTTTGAAGCCCGCTAATCTAATTTCACACTCGGCCATCTCCCCAAGGTCCTTCTGGTCTTATAGACTCAGTAAGAAGTCCGGCCTGCATGAAATCTTAGCAAAAGGTGAACATCCATTTGCAGGCACCTGGCTTCCCCGCATGGAGCATAACCGATGGTCATCCGAGGAAGGGGCAGGAGGAGGGCAAGAAAGTGCGAACATGCATGGTATCAAGGAGGAACACTCTGACTACCCCAACATTTCAAGAATCCCTTTCACTCTTAAAAACAAAATACTCTGAGTTGTTAGGGTTAGGGTTAGGGTTAGGGTTAGGATGTCTTTGAAGAGAAAATCTTTGAGGGAGAAAGATGTACATGTTGAACACTTGTACACTTGAACACTTGAACACATGTTGAATACTTGTATTATATCTTGTATTATTATCTTGTATTATTATCAAACAATCAAACTCTCCAAATATATCTTCAGTTCTCCAGCTTTTAATGAGCGCACGTAATGACGTCACTGCCATGTACATACGCTCTGCCTGTCAAGCTCTCAAGAGAACCCTCCGCCAGAGCAGAATTTTGATCTTAGTTCAGATACTGTCATAAGTGCATGTAAAACTCACAGTTACCGACCTGGTTTCGCCCTTTTGGGGCTCATCAGGGCAACGCAGTGAGTCCTGCATACACTTATGACTCTGAAAACCTTTCTGTTATATACCAGTTACTATGCGATTTCATACCATCAGTGGTGAACCGCAATTAAAGTATCCCATCCAGCTATGCTGTACCTTAATGGGAGCGATAAGTACCATCTGCCACATGGCACATTATCTCTGGTATCCACTCATTATATGGAATCGCCTGGATGCAGCCAGGAACAACCAATACAAATATATCTTCAGTTCTCCAGCTTTCAATGGGCGCACGTAATGACGTCACTGCCATGTACATACGCTCTGCCTGTCAAGCTCTCAAGAGAACCCTCCGACAGAGCAGAATTTTGATATTAGTTCAGATATTTTGATCTTAGTTCAGCTTGTCGAGAATTAAAGATCGACCGTCCTGAAGCTACGTCCGCGTCTGATTTAATCTCCCGATTATTTATATTATTTCATGCAAATGAGACGTCCTGCTCATACTGTGGAGTTTCTTCTATTTCTTGCAGTTATATATATATATATATATATATATATATATATATATATATATATATATATATATATATATATATATATATATATATTGTTGCGGATATGAGGACTGTATATTTTTTTGATTGTGTGAATTATTATTATTGGTTATTCTGCGCCTCCTGCCTCCGGAGCTGTGTAAAGGTCAAAGGGCATCCCATAATTAGTCCATAAAGCATCCACGCCACAGCCAATCATAGAATACCCCTGTTAAATAGTTATATCTTATTCTGTGTTTTAGGGTAAGGCTGTGTCTCCCATTAATAGAAGTCCTCCATTGCACCAAGTGAAAGAGATAGATTCCCTTCATTCCCATTCCCAAAACCTCCATTCCCCCTTTTCGTCGATTAGAAACTACCTCCGCTCCAATTACCGCCATTGACCACGAGGCAGGGTCGGAGAAGAAAGGCGTGTCTCCACCTCGTCATAGAGGGGAGGAGTGAGCCAGCCCCACTCGACCAACCATGAGCCAGGGGTTTGGCTAGGGAGGGCGGAGGAAGAGCTATCGGGGAGGTTCGCAAAGGTTGAGGGGCGGGGCCTATATAACCCGCAGCGCGACGCTCCCCAGGCAGTCGAGCTTTGAAGAAGAAAGAGATGAGTACTGAGCATTGAGATGAGAAGAGGCTGCGCTTTTAGAGAGAGGTGCTGAGAGGAGGGAATGAGCAGGCGTGACCGCAGCTAAAATCCACAGCGCGACGCTCCCAAAAGAGAAGCTGAGACAAGCTTTGGCAGAGATGAGCTTTTACCGGGAGAGAAAAGGGAGCCCAAGCCGTTGAGAAGAGAGAGGGTCCAAGAAGCAGAGCTGAGTTGTGTGGTTTTGGTCGTCAGTGGTTGCGTTGTGGTGGTCAGTGGTTGCGTTAGTTGCGTTGAGTTGTCGGTGGTGAGGAGTGATTGGACCAAGAGAACATAGAGAACATCCAAGGAGAGGACATCCCAGAAAGCACAAAGCCTGCTGTAATCCTGGAAAAGCACGCGACGTCCACAGCAGCAGCAGCAGCGGCGGCCATAGCAGCAACCACACTCAACAGCCGCTTGGGGCCTGGACGGCGGTTTTGAGCAGGGCCGCGAAGGAACGGCGGCTGCTAAACGCGCCGATCGTGCTGCACAATACAACTCCTAGCCATCCTCTCCTTCCAGCCAATTCCTGTCATCATTCCCCGCATGAGTCTGTCTTTTGTTTGTTCTGTCCCTGGGTTAATTAAGACTGTAGGTAAGCTAGCGTTGAACTGTGTATCTAATCTCGTCTGTAAATAAACGTGACTGCTTTCTTTTTGCTTGTGTGTATAATAAATCCAATTACTCTTCTGTACGTCTTCTCGTCTTATTCCTTTTCCTCTTTGCATTCGGTCGTTTTAGAGTTTTCCAGATTGGGCAGCTGCGGTGCGATACGGCCAAAGTTTGGGGTGAATCGGGTGAGTTGGGGAAGAATCGGGGGAACTGTTAGGTCGCGGTAATACACCACCGCTCGGTCAAAATAACATCTTGTCCGCGACCCGTAACAATTGGTGTCAGAAGTGTCGGATTCGGACCTGAAGCGTTTAACGCGCTCAAAATTACAAAGTTGCCGAAATTTGCTTTTGTTTTACAAAAACCCGAATTTTGGAAATCGCGACATGGCTGGTCAAGGCGATCGGATGCCGGTGGGTGAGCTAGAGGAGGGGTTAGGAGTAACCCAGGATCAAATGGAGGGGAGCAATGAGGAGGCGGTTGAGGGAGTATCAGACGCACAAAATGGCGTCCTCGCGCACGTGGGTGTAGCGGCACCAAATTTTGCCGCGCCCGTGACCGTAGCAGCGGCCGCAGCACCAATGAACTGGGGCCTATTCATGCAGCAGATGCAGGCCTTCATGGTCAAGGCGGATGAGGAGAGGGAAGAGAACAGGGGGATGAGAAACCAAATTTTAGGAATGGGGAACCGGATGGATGCTCAGAGTGAGCAATTGGGGGTAATGAGGGACGAAGCGAGGGGTACCGGTGAGGGGTTAGACAAGAAATTTGGGAAGTTAGACAATAATTTTGAGGAGTTAGACAAGAAATTTGGGAAGTTAGACAATAATTTTGAGGGGTTAGACAACGGGATAAAAGAGGTGAAAAATGGGTTAATGGGGTTAGAAAATAGGATGGACAAATTGCGGGAAATAGGGGAACAATCTGCCAGGGAAATCAAACGAATGGGGAACCAGATAGAGGAGGTGCAAATCGTGTTAGAAAGTAAACTGGATGCTCAGAGGGATGAATTGGGACAGATGAGGGTGGCATCTACAAAAGAGATGGAGGAGATGAAAGAGGGGATACGACGAGGTGTAAGTGAGGAGGTTTCGGGGCTACGCGAGGAGGTAAAGCGAGGTGAGAAGCGTATGGAGAAAGAGGTGAGAAATGGGACGGCAAAGTTACAAGGGGGAATAGAAGATCTGACGGAGGGAGTAGAACAGCTGACAGTAGGACAAAGGGAATTAGCGGACCAAGTGGAAAAGAACACGGCAATAATCGGGGGGTTAAAAGCGACACAAAAAGACATTAAGAACGAATTAATAGCGACACAAAGGCAATGTCAGATGGTACGTGAGGGACTGACAATGAGGGTGGACGAGGTGACAGAGGTAATGGAAACGAACGACCGGCAGGTAAGGACGCACATAGAAACGGTCACGGTAGCCTTCGAGGACGAACTTGAGGAGACGCACCGGGAAATAAAAGAGGTGAAGCAAAAATTAGAGGAAGTGGAAGAAGAGGTGAGTGAAATTAAGAAGAGACGGACAGAAACTAAGAGGGAGATAAAGGAGGAAGTAATGGAATTGGTACAAGGTCTGTGCTCGAATCGTGATGTGCTGCTCACTAACCAAATAAAGAGTTTGCAGGTGGCAAAAGAGGTGCGGAGACGAGGTGCCAAGGTGAGTGGCGATATAATCGGAAATGTACATGATGTGAGGAAAGCTTCAGTCGGCTTGGGGGTTGATTTAGACCCGGGTGTTCGTGAGAGGCCGTTGGTGAAGTGTGTGACAGGTCAGGTGTGCGAAAAAAGAGGTGTGCGAGAATGTCCGACCATGGGGTGTGTGAGGAAAAAGTGCGCGCCGACCAGTGAGTGTGCTGTCGAGAGTGAGTCGGTCGTAGCGCGTGTGCGAGGGGGTACATGGAAGCGCGGTGTGGTGAGTGTTACGGAGGAAGTAACGAGAGAGTGTACACCTGTGGTGAGTGTTACAGAGGAAGTAACAAGAGAGTGTACACCTGTGGTGAGTGTTACAGAGGAAGTAACGAGAGAGTGTACACCTGTGGTGAGTGTTACAGAGGATGCAACGAGAAAGTGTACGCCTGTGGTGAGTGTTACAGAGGGTGTAACGGGAGAGTGTGCGCAAGAGTGTGCGCGAGAAAGGTGTGTAACGGACAGGTGCATGGGGAAAGAGTGCGCTGTCAAGAGTAAGGGGGAATGCACGCCTGTGGTGAGTGTTACAGAGGGTGTAACGGGAGAGTGTGCGCAAGAGTGTGCGCGAGAAAGGTGTGTAACGGACAGGTGCATGAGGAAAGAGTGCGCTGTCGAGAGTAAGGGTGAGTGCGCTGTCAAGAATGGAGGTGAAAGTAGTGAGAGTGACACGGAGCGTGAGTTGGTTGTGACAGGTGAGCGAGGATGTACACCTGGAATGGAAGGATGCACACCTGGAATGGTAGAGCGTGTGTGGGAATGCACACTTGAGTTGGTCGTGAGGCACGTGGTTGGGTGTGCGAGTGAAAGCACACCTGTGATGGTCACAGAGGAGGTGACCGAGGAAGGGGCGCGAAGAGGTGTGTTGGTGAGGTGTGCGAGCGACGAATGTGTGCCAAGGTGTTCGGTGGTCAGGTGTGTGACCAAGTCGGTGAGCGGAATGAGTGTACCGAGGTGTGTAAGGAAAGGTACGAGGAGCATGGGAACAGCTGGAGGTAGTAGCAAGAAAGGGGTAGCGTATGCGTGTAAGCATGCAGGTGAGGCATCGACGGTAACCGGGTTAGCGGTTAGAGCGACTTTTAGCCGAATCGGGCCCTCGGTGCGTGCCGGGCTTCGCGTGCCGCGAGAACCAGCGGGGATCCGAGCCACGGCGGGTTCGAAAGGACCGCCGTACGCGATCCACGCTGGGCCTCGCTTGGAACGGCCGCGTCCGTGCTCCACTAGGCGGAGCGGGCAGCTCGATAGGAAGGGTCGTCATGGCGACCACTTTTTGTTGAGACGTGCCGGCAGGTCGAGATCGGGACATTGGATGGCTCCACGCCGAGGTGGTGCGTGGGATCTCGGCCCGGGTAAGTCGGGTAATGTCCCTGCCCCGAATGCGGGACGTATCCAGCCGCTGGCACAAAACAACCCGTATTCATTGCTCGGCTGTACGAAGCCGAGCTTTAGAAGGGAATTGGCGCACCGAGAGGATCTAATAAGTAGACGGGTGATGAGGATAGTGTTTTGGCCCCGAAATTAGAAAAAAAGCAAAATTTGATGATTGGTACGGTGATTGGCAGTTGATTGGCTGAAATTTGGTGTGCCAAATTGATAGTGGGACCTCCCCGATGTGGTGGGATGGGCAGTCCACCATCCCCCCACAGAAGGGGGGGGCAAAGGAGCACTAGTTTATGGGGTTTATGGCAGTGAAAACTAGCCCGGGTGGGTTAGGATATTGTGTGTAGGGATCTAGCGAAGATGACATTAGGTAACGTTAAGATTAGTTAGTGACAATGACACCTGTAGTGGGGACGCAGGTAGAGTAGAGTGGATGATAATGACGTGGGAGCGCAATAGTTTAAAGGGGCGACTGGGAAGCGCAAGTTTCAGAGGGGAGTAGTTAGATGAGATGATGCCGTGTGTGTGAGGATTGAACAGGTGTGATTGCACAGGTGTGCAACTGAACAGGTGTATGGAGCAGTGTTTGAGTGATGGTAATGGTGAGGTGTGTTGTGTTGACCAACTGGTCCAGGAAGGAAGGAGGGTGCAGGTGGCACCAGGTGTGAGTGCACAGGTGTGCACCAACAGGTGTGTGGAATACATGGAGTGTGGAATATATGGGGTATTGGAATGGATGGTCGTGGAGTGAGTATGGTGGAAATTGTGGAGTGGAGTGGATGGTGCGAAGGTGTGAATGGGGGAAGAGTGGACCCCCATCACGGATACCCGGGGCGGGTAGTGTAAGTGTTAGGTAGAGGGTATAGGTAAATTGTGGTTGGATATTGGCATCTGTGGTGCGAGTGGAAGAATGATGTTTGGATGGGTGCATTAGTGTTGTGGAAATGGCTGGGCGTGTAGCCTGTTAGTGTGTGTAGTTGGTTTGGGCACTCCACCACTGTAAGGATGTCGGCCAGGTGAGGCCGCAGGTGGGCTCTGGGAGCCGGTAGTAGTTGTTGTGGATGGGGCCCGAGGATCCGGAGGACGGACCCGGGTAGCCCAGTGCCAGAGGGCACCGAGTGGGGTGACAGAGCCAGGAGGGGCCTTCCCCAGCTAGATAGGTTAGGGTGAGGAGCTAGGTAAGCTCGGGTGGCAACTGCAGTGGTGGAGGTGTGCAGGTGGGTAGACCTGCTGGGAGAGCTACACGTCGCAGCCCAGAAATTGTGCGAGGGCACTGGGAGATGAATCGGGGGAGTGAGACCCCAAATTGAGAAGCACCACAGTTTGGTCAATGGGAATTGGTTTTTAGAACCCATAGTGTAAGTTGGCCAATGGATTGGCAGGGAAAGACCCCGGGTAGTGTAAAGTGTGTTAAAATCATTTAGAGGATAGTTAGGATGAAGGATCTCCTCGCACCATCTGCATCCACTCACCTGAGGTGACAGGTACTCTACACCATGCCATGTTTTAATAATAATAATAATAATTCATTTATTTTGTATAGCGCTTTTCCAGAAGCCCAAAGGCGCTTTGACAGAGTGGAAAACATAATGCATAACAATACATGAAAACAACAATTGCAAAAAGACAAGAATCAAGAAAACAAACAGCAGCGATATACGGCATATATATAAGACAAGAATCAAAAAGACAAGACAAGAATCAATAGGGAAATATTTAAAGCAAAAGGAGGGAGAAGGAGAAGAGATAGTCAGGGGTTAAATGCTGTGGGTTGAATGTTGAATGCAGCGTTGAACAGGTGGGTCTTTAGTGATGTTTTGAATGTGGTGAGTGAGGAGGAGTCTCTGATGGTGTGAGGTAGTGAGTTCCAGAGGGTGGGAGCAGCGATGGAGAAGGCCCTGTCCCCCCAGGATCTGAATTTGGTCCGGATGGAGGGGGTCAGGAGGTTGGTACCAGCAGAGCGGAGGTTGCGGGTGGGAGTGTGTCTGGAGAGGAGGTCAGCCAGGTAGGATGGGGCCAGGTTATGGAGGGCTTTGTATGTCAAGAGGAGGATTTTGTACTGGATTCTCTGGGGGATGGGGAGCCAGTGAAGCTTGTAAAGGACGGGGGTGATGTGGTCACGGGTCCGGGAATGAGTGAGTAGACGGGCAGCGGAGTTCTGAATGTATTGGAGTTTATTGGTGATTTTTGAGGGTGAACCATAGAGGAGGCTATTGCAGTAGTCCAGACGGGAGGTGATGAAGGCGTGGATGAGGGTTTCTGCAGCCGTGGAGGAGAGGGATGAGCGGAGACGGGCAATGTTTTTCAGGTGAAAGAAGGCTGACTTTGTGATCTGTTTAGTGTATTTGTCGAAGGAAAGGGTTTGGTCAAAGATGACGCCAAGATTCCGGATGTGAGGGGAGGTGGATACTGGGATACCGTCGATGTTGAGGGCAAAGTTATGGGTGGATTTTGTGAGCTGTCACCTACAACACTGGTGTCAGGAGTGGGATTTGAACCCGTCGGACAAATTTTTTTGTCCGCGGCGAGACATCGACACGGTCGGACAAATTTTTTTGTCCGCGGGGCAACATCGACACGGTCGGGCGTACATTGCGCTCGACGTTCGAACGCAAAATTTTTATAGTTGAGGCGGAGAAATTTGATAATCAATTGGGCAAACGGAGCGCGATATCGCGTCTTCGTCAAATTTAAATTGTGTTTCAGGAATTATTAAAATAAATACGCGCGCGGGGTACGACCTTCCGGAAAGCGGATGTCGGAGGTCGACGAAATGGAGGTGCGTAGTGAGGCCTCCGTCAGCGTCGGGAGTGAGCCGGAAATGGGGGATAAGGAGGATAGCGTTGGAACTTTCCCCGCCGCTGGGACGGCCCCGATAGATCTCCAGACCATAGTAAATTTAATAAAAGACATGAGGGCTCAGAGTGAGCGATTGGGGAACCGGATGGATGCTCAGGGTGAGCGATTAGAGGGCCAAATGGGGGTAATGAGGGACGAAGCGAGGGGTACCGGTGAGAAGTTAGACAATAATTTTGAGGAGTTAGACAAGAAAATCGGGAAGTTAGACAATAATTTTGAGGGGTTAGACAACGGGATAAAAGAGGTGAAAAATGGGTTAATGGGGGTAGAAAATAGAATGGCTGCCCAGGAGAATCAGATAGAGGGAGTGAAAAATGGGTTAGAGGGGTTAGAAAACAGTATGGAAGGAAAAATTGGGGAAATGGCACAGCAGCTGGGGGAACGAATTGATGGCATAGAAGGGAGAGTGCAAAACCAAATTACGGACAGACTGGGGAAATTTGAGGGTAAAGTAGAAACTCAAATGGGGGCACAGGAGAAGCCAAAGGTGGCAAAAATTGAATCGGAACGGGGGGGAGCTAGATTGGGAACAGGAGAGAGTACGGCCCATGCAGATGTGCACGGGGCTCAGGAGCCGGGAATGGCAAAATTGGGAATTGCACAGGGAATGGCAATTGAAGTAAATGGGGAGACCGCAGGTCCACAGGTGGATGGGGAATGTCCACAGGTGGATGGGGAATGTCCACAGGTGGATGGGGAATGTGTACAGGTAGAGGGGGAATGCCTGCAGGTAAACGTGGAGAGTCCACAGGTGAGCGGGGAAGGAAATTTGGAATGTGAGAGTTGTAATGGGGAATGTTTCCCACATTCTGGCCTGGTTGTTTATCGGGACCGTGTGGATGTCACAACACCCCAACCGGGGGATGAATTTGGAATTGTGCAGCACCAGGGCGGTGGTGCGGAGCAAGAGGGGGTAGAGTTTTTGGGGGTCCATGCGATAGAGCCGGACCGGGTATTTATTGGGGATATTGATCAAAGCCTGGCGGGGCCAGGAATGATTTCTAATGATGAGGATGAGTTGATCCAGCGGCTGGAGACCTGTGACAGTCCCATGGAGGTAGAGCTTGTTCAGGCCCAAAGGAGTCTGGGGGAAGAGGTGAGTTGGTCCAAGGAGGTGGTTGGAATGACCGAGGGGACGCTCACTGTACACTGCTATTTGGAAACAGAGGCTCCAAAATTGGACAACCAGTTGGGGGAGTGTGTTGGCTCCGGGCTGGATTTGGATCTTGGAGGATCGGGAGATAGAGCTTCTGGAGATTTGGTCCCTGTAGGGAATTTGGGTCAACTGCAGGGAGGGGCAGAACAACCGGTGGTAGAGGTTGTTCCCTGCAGCTGCGGAATGGCAGTGGGAATAAAAATTTGTAAAATAAAATTTAAAATAAAATTACAATGGGAACTTGATTTGGAGCAGCCATGGTTGGGATTGGTCCCCGGGCTGCGGGATCTGGATATGGAGAGGTCATGGGTGATGGCCTCGGGCAAAAGTTGCCCCTTTCAAAATTTGGGTATGCCGGCCAGCAGGGGGGCTGTGATGGCGAGATTTGGACGTGGGGTCCAGCCTTGGGTGTCGAGGTACGACCTGGGTCCCACGGGGGGTCTGGTGGAGTGTGGCGTCCCTTGTCCGTCGGGGCGCCGTCCGAGCTGGTGGCTCGGGCCGGCAGGGTCACCGGACCCTGGTGGGGGTTAAGACCTCCAGGGAGGTCCGAGGTGGTTTCTCAAGCCTGGGATGGCAAATATTGAGGACCACTGGGGGGAGGTGTTGTGGGTCGCGCTTTGGTGGTGGCACCGCAGATGGCCAGCTTGGGCCTGATGTAGTGATCACCCGGGCATGCGACCTGACACCCTCTCCCTGAGACTTTGGGACAACTGGCATGTGATGACCTGCCATGCCGTGTTGGTCGATGGACGCGGGTCAAACCGAATGGACAGGGATGGAGATAGCCTGCCGGACAACCATTGGGGCATCTGTGGAACGTGATGGTGTGAGTGACCTTCCACAGATGCTCCGTTGTGATTTATGGACTCTCGGGTTGGGAAGAGAGCCATGGGGATGTGAATCGGGAGATGTGTAACGAGCCGAGCATATGGGCCATGCTCGGCTGGCATGTGTATGGCAAAGCCTCCTTCTTTGGTGAGGTGAGTGAAATGTGACAAATGGTTGGCATGGGTAATCTGTGGGTTAGATGCAAATTTAAGGGTGGATTTTGAAATGCCATGGTGGACACTGTACAGTGACGCCATTATTGATCCAGGTGTGTAGACCAAAGTGTTGGAGGCTGTGATGAAATTAATAGGGTAGCAGGACACAGTTTCAACTGGTGGCGGGGGCAACTGTGCTGATATTTGGGACGCGGGATGATGGGGATGTAGTTGTGTAGCCTGAGGGTCAACGTGGTGCTGTGCGTGTCCGAGGTGTGTGGACCATGTCTTCTGGGTGGGTCTCCTGGTGGAGCATGGCTGTTGACTGGACCTTGGTGTGGTCAAGTGTGGGTGAGCACTGGGGGGCTGCAGTTCTGTAGTCGGACTGGGGGATGATGGGGAGGTGCAGGGGACGTGGCTGTAGGGATGCCACGCACTGCGACCGTGCCCCCCAGGGCCGAGGTTGTGTGTGCGGTAGTGTGTGTTGTGGCAGCAAGTGCTCACCACATTGGCCAGCTGGGGCTGCTGCAGCTGTGTTCCTCGCAGGGGGGCCGAAGGATGGATGGTGGGTCGCGCCCTTATGGACACTCATGGGCCATGTTGGCGTTTTGACTGCTCACCTTGTCCCGGTGACCCTTGCACGGTAGAGGTGCAGAGCTGTCGTGGCCACAGGTAGTTGTGTAGTGATGATCACCGTTGGATGCGGATCCACATACCTGCCAGTGTAGTGGGGACAAAAGAGAAATTTGGAAGTATTTGGTAGGCCCAATGTGAAATTTTGGGATTGTGAAGGGTGGATGATGCTCTTGGACCTGACCAACCTGCAACTACCTGCACTTGAGGTGAGTGTTTTAAGGAGTACTGTCCCAGGCTTCAGGATTTGCTTTGGGAAATTGGGGACATGTAATTTGGAGTTGGGAGGTGAGAGCGAGTGATGACATGGCCGGTGAGGGGATGGAATGGGAGCCACAGTGTCTTGTGGGTGGCGTATGTTTTTGTGTTGTGGTTACGTGTTTTGATGTGGTCGTGAGAGTGGAACCTGGAGAGTGTGTGATGATTATTGGAGATAATGAGGGGTGATAATTGTGCTTTTGGAAATGTGCTTTTGGGAAGATGTGATGGTTTAAATGTGAACTGGGGGAATTTCACATGTAGCAGGCCATGGCAAGCCTTGTAACACCTTTTACACCATCGATGGAATTGTACTGAATTGTGCTGAGTTGTGTGGAGAATTGAATGGCAGTGGGGGAGGAAGTGTGTTTTGGGGTCTTGTGGGTGGGGAAGGTGTGTGTGTCCGCAGGTACAGAGCAAGCTCTGAGGAGCGATGCCTGCGGGCCCCCCCTCTGCGGCAATTACCCCTGGCAGCCGGTGGTAACTGGAAATTGGAGCTCGTCGGTGGAGGGTCTGGTTGGGCGCCGCGGGGTGAGGAAGTCCCCCGGTGACCCGTGTTGCTGCGCGAAAGCAGGAGGCAAAGGAGCCTGGTGTGTGTGGAGACCCTCACCGGCGAGGTAACGGCGGAAAGGGGCTGTTGGGCTGTCACGGGGCCAAGAGGTAAAGGGGGGGGGGGGCAATGAACTTGTAAGTCGGTTGACTTGTTTTTGGGACTGCGGGCACCACAGCCTGATGCGCCCCCACCATCTTTTTGTGCGGTACCTCCCCGCTGCCTAGTTGAGGAATGCACACCCACGTGAATGACATCAATGCCATGGTCCTGCAGGGGGTGTATTGAAATAAGTGCTTTGTTGATTTTTGAAATGCCTTGATGACCTATGGAATGAGAATGAGTGGTTAAGGGGTCTGTGTTGCATGAATGTGGGCGAAATGCACCGAGCCGTGTCACTCACCTGTAACATCTGGACAGGGCCGTGGAAAATTTAGGGGGATGCATTGGGGATGGCCCCGCAGGTAAGGTTGAGTCTTGTGGCATCCACCGGGGGACGCGGTCTGTAGACCGGGGTATGTACAAAGGTTAGAGTTTTGAGTTTGGAAAGATGGTTAAGTTTTGTGGTTAAGTTAGTGTTGTGTGTTGTTGTTTCCTCCCTCCACAGGAACAACGAAGAAGATGTACATACTTGCATGATGGTTAAGGGGTTCAGCATGTTAAGGAAGTGTAGGTAGGTAGTCCGACTCACTTCCCACAGCCCTTCCTGATTTATTTCATAGGTTAATTAAGTGTGTGACAGTAAGTGTTAAGGCTGGAATGGTAGCCCTGCGGTGAACCTTGCAGGAGCTACGGTTCCAGGGGGGGGGCTGTGTTATGAATTTGGTAATGCAACATCTAGAGCTAGGTAGATCTGAATAGGTAGGTATTCGGCTGTCGTGACAGGGACTCTACATGTAATAAGTTATTGATGTTCAGGCGGTTGTCGGGGTAAGATGTATGAGTGTGGATCTACCTGGAGATTCGAGTGTTAAATAGTGAGGGATTAAAGGTAACGCCCCTGTGAGTATCACCTAGTAATCAAACCTTTGTCCCTTATGGCACTGCAAACCACATAAACATTAGTTAGGTCCTTAGCGCAACATTAAATAATCCCCTTTCCCTGACAAGGACTTCGTATTAAATTGACAGGAAACCAGGTCAAAAACACCACCACAATTGGCCGCCACCGTGTACACCTCCAAAGGCCTACAAACCTGGCCGGCACGTGTTATGCCGGGACCGCAGGGTGGCGGAGGGGGGAGATGTCAGGAGTCGCGGGAGGCTTTGATTGGCTGAGGAGTGCGCCAATGTGACGTCATCTGCCACCAATATAGGCGACGGTCGGACGCCATTTCAAGAGTTGAGTCCAGAGTGAGTTCGCCAGTACGAGTTGGAGAGGACACGCCATTTCGGGCAGACGCAGGCAGGCACCAGAGAGTTGAGCGGTGGTGGAGAGTTGGAGAGGACACGCCATTCCAGTCGCAGTTCGAGTGCAGTTCGGGTTGTAGGGAGTCGCAGGAGACACACGAGAGCCCACCCAGTTGGCACTGAGCAGTTCGTTGGCACTTGGCTGCCAGCACTCCCGCGTCGAGTCGAGTGGAGTTGAAAGGAGTCCTTCCTGTCCCTGGTCAAGTGGAGCCGCTGGCCTGCGTCGGACGCGTGGTGCTTGGAGCGAGGGGCCTCGTGGTGTGCGATCGGGCCGGAAGGAGCGGTGCTGGACACCAACAATACAAGACGACAAAGACAGATAAGCCCGATCTCCGCGTATATTTTGAACGACGGGACGTGTTATTTTCGTGATTAATCTCCCTCGTTTGTGTTTGCTGTCAGTCGTGTGGGGACGTCCCGATTTAGGTTTATTAGAGTTATTAGATTTACCGGCGGGCTTTTTCACTGGCTTTACTTTTCCTAATAAACCCTTATATTACTTTTTGTACATAATATCTGAACGCAGTTTTCCTGGGTGTTTGATTTTAATAGATAAGGTTGCGGAGCCTTCGCTGCGTCCCGCCATTCCGCGCGTTGGTGTTGAACTTGAGTCCGCCATTGAGTGTTCGCCTCGGGAGTTAAAGTCTCGCAAATCGGTCATCCGTAACTGTGGTGTTAACCACGGTTACGCGACAAGTGTTTTGATTATTTTTTTATGATGCAAATGTTTGGATTGTGAGACGCATCATGACGTGGGTGTGACATTGTGCGTAATTCCATCTCTCCCTCCTTATGAGGATTGATGACGAATTGGGTGATGGCAAATTTTGGATAGTGGGGGAGTGAAGACGAATTTGGTATAAGGGAAATAAGGGGAAGACGTGACGGTAGCGACGGATTGGTAATGTGTAGATTTTTGTACATATGGGGTAAGGGCAAGGGTGGTGTAGGTGACAGGGGGGTGACGTACGGTAGGGACGAGCTTTCTCATTTCGCTCTCCGTGCGCATTTCGCCTTGCATTGCCTTATTGACGTGTACCCTTGTGACCTTACCCCTCGCTCATTTCTCTTGTCCCCCTTTTGTCTCCCACATGACCTGTGCGCCATGGGGCGCCGAGGGGAGCGTGCGTGAGTCGGCCATTGTGCGCCCGGAACTCTCAGAACCAGCTGTCTGCATCGATGCACCACATTATGGACCACGTCTGTGGCCGAGCACCACTTATGGACCCCATGGGTTGGGGCATGGCCCCTCTGCTGGAACCGGCCATGAGGGCCCGAAATCTTGCTGGCGGACCTTGGCCACAGGGCACCGATGCCCCACAGGTGAACCACACGTAGTCGGCCCTGTGGGCCATAAATAAAGAAAATAAAATGGACACGTTGGGCACACTTTATTGCAAATAGGCCGCCAGTAAGAAAATGAAAGAAAGACAACATCTGGAAGAACAAATAATAATAACCAGCAGAGGGAGCCGAAGAGCAAGAGATCACCTGCAGGGTTAGGGGTTGTTGGTTTTATTTTCTTGAACCATGGTGACTGCACCGATTGGTGCTTGGGTGTGTATTGGTGCGTTTTTAGGTGCTTTCATGGTGCATTGATGCAGAGCAGACTGTCTCCCCCCCAGAAAGAACAATTACAGGTCCTGGGTTAGTCTTGTAAATAAAAATAGCGTCATTGTAAATAACTAGGACGTGCCCGTACGTGGGTGCCCGTTCCGTGGCCAAAAAAAAAAAAAAAAAAAATTTCCAAATTTAAATCAAGTGTACCTCCCTGTCTTTGCTAGCCATGACATTCGATGCCATTGACCATTGCCACTCCTACGCCACGGTGAGGCGACAGGGTAGGATTTGTAGGAGACCTGAAAGTGCAGTGTCAGTATGTATTCCATGTTCGAATTGTTTTAGTTTTAAAATAGTTAAAAAAAAAAAAGGTTTGCAAAGCATATCACCAAATTGAAACAGAATTGAAACAGAGCAGAATTCGTTATTATTATTATATTACTACAAATTATTACAAATTATTACATTACAAATTTTATTCGTTAATGTTAATTACCTGCCATCACCCACTGCCATCACCCTCCCATCACCCTCCCATCACCCTGCCCCATCACCCTGCCCCATCACCCTCCCATCTCCCCCCCATCTCCCCCCCATCACCCTCACATCACCCTCCCATCACCCTGCCATCTCCCTGCCATCACCCTCTGCCATCACCCTCCCATCACCCTGCCATCACCCTCTGCCATCACCCTCTGCCATCACCCTCTGCCATCACCCTCTGCCATCACCCTCTGCCATCACCCTCTGCAATCACCCTCTGCCATCACCCTCCCATCACCCTGCCATCACCCTCCCATCACCCTGCCATCACCCTGCCATCACCCTGCCCCATCACCCTCCCATCTCCCCCCCATCACCCTCCCATCACCCTCCCATCACCCTGCCATCTCCCTCCCACCACCCTCTGCCATCACCCTCTGCCATCACCCTCTGCCATCACCCTCTGCCATCACCCTGCCATCACCTTCTGCCATCACCTTGCCATCACCCTCTGCCATCACCCTCTGCCATCACCCTCTGCCATCACCCTCTGCCATCACCCTCCCATCACCCTGCCCCATCACCCTGCCCCATCACCCTCCCATCTCCCTCCCAAACAAAGAATAATAAAAATTGTCTACATGTACATTGTACACACCTTTATGTCGTTAGCACCACTTCATAAACAACATTGCAGAGGAAACGGCGCTTCTTCTTTGTTTCCTCGTCCTGGGCAAGAATGCGGAGGCTGCTGGATCTGCCAACCCTACAGGTCGCCACGTAGAACTGGCAATGGCTGAAGAAGTCTCTTGGGCAGAAGATCCCAACATGGTGTAGCGACTGCCAAAAGAAGTTGTGCACTTATTTTGATGAAATCTTTTCGTAACAATTTTTCTTCAATCAATAAATAAATAATAAGAATTGTCCACACTAGGGCATTGCCCGTACTATATCTATATCTAAAATTATATCCCCCCCCTCTATTTACATGAAATGGTTTGGTCCAAAGCGAACGGCTTGCGAGTACGGTGACAATCCCCCCCCTCTATTTACATGCAATGGTTTGGTCCAAAGCGAACGGCTTCCGGAGTTTGGTAAAGAAATCGCCATCGCGTGCACAAACGCGCAGGAAAGCGAATGAATCGCAAATTCGGTTTTATTAGTTTTAAAACATAGTTTAACGCCAACATAGTTTGCAAACGTGAAATAAATGAATACGCTCTCAAATGTGCCATCCGAGGCAGAGTGTGTCCTCCACGTTCGGCACACGCGATCGTTCGCTGCTCTCTGATTGGTTGAATCGTTTTTTGGACATAGCTCGGTAAGTAATTGTCCGATTAATATGAAACCTTGAAAAGGCACATCCTCGGGTCCCCAGCAATATACCTGGCAAGTTTCAAGTATATCGGACCCGTGGTTGTCGAGAAACAGCGGTCACAGACAAACAGACGTACAGACGTACAAACGTACAGACAGAGATTACTGGAATTATAGATAGATGTACACACCTGTATGTCGTTAGCAGCTCTTCATAAACAACATTGCTGAGGAAACGGCACTTCTCCAGGAGATCCTAACATGGTGTACAACTGGCAAAAGAAGTTGTGCACTTTTTTTGATGAATTCGTTTCGAAACAATTTTTCTTCAATAAATAATAAATAAAATAAATTGTCTACATGTACATTGTACACACCTTTATCTCCTTAGCACCTCTTCATAAACAGCATTGCAGAGGAAACGGCGCTTCTTCTTTGTGTCCTCGTCCTGGGCAAGAAAGCGGAGGCTGCTGGATCTGCCAACCCTACAGGCCGCCACGTAGAACTGACAATGGCTGAAGAAGTGTCTTGGGCAGAAGATCCCAACATGGTGTAGCGACTGCCAAAAGAAGTTGTGCACTTATTTTGATGAAATCTTTTCGTAACAATTTTTCTTCAATCAATAAATAAATAATAAGAATTGTCCACATGTACACACCTGTATGTCGTTAGCAGCTCTTCATAAACAACATTGCTGAGGAAACGGCACTTCTCCAGGAGATCCTAACATGGTGTACGACTGGCAAAAATTAGTTTTAATTAGTTTTAAAACATAGTTTAACGGCAACATAGTTTGCCGACGGGAAATAAATGAATACGCTCTCAAATGTGCCATCCGAGGCAGAGTCTGTTCGCCACGTTCGGCACACGTGATAGCTCGCTGCTCTCTGATTGGTTGAATCGTTTTTTGGACATAGCTCGGTAACTACTTCTGCGATCGCAAATTAGTTTTAATTAGTTTTAAAACATAGTTTAACGGCAACATAGTTTGCCGACGGGAAATAAATGAATACGCTCTCAAATGTGCCATCCGAGGCAGAGTCTGTTCGCCACGTTCGGCACACGTGATAGCTCGCTGCTCTCTGATTGGTTGAATCGTTTTTTGGACATAGCTCGGTAACTACTTCTGCGATTAATTTAAAACCTTGAAAAGGCACATCCTCGGGTCCCCAGCAATATACCTGGCAAGTTTCAAGTATATCGGACCGGTAGTTGTCGAGAAACAGCGGTCACAGACAAACATACAAACATACAAACATACAAACATACAAACATACAAACAAACATACACACAGAGATTAGTGGAATTATAGATAGATGCTCCCCACCGTCAGTGTGTAGTTTGAAGACCATTCCGCAATTCGGTTAACTGTGGGCGTAAGTCTGTTAGGCAGGGTGCAATGGAGCAGCGGGACACATTTATTTATGTTTTAAAACTGTCGCACTCAGGGTCAGGTTAAAAGTAGAGGGAACTACACCTACGTGTCACACTAAATAAAAGTTGTAGGCCCGGGACGTGCCTAAGAGGAGGAGGGTGCAGTGTTGCGGATATGAGGACTGTATATTTTTTTGATTGTGTGAATTATTATTATTGGTTATTCTGCGCCTCCTGCCTCCGGAGCTGTGTAAAGGTCAAAGGGCATCCCATAATTAGTCCATAAAGCATCCACGCCACAGCCAATCATAGAATACCCCTGTTCAATAGTTATATCTTATTCTGTGTTTTAGGGTAAGGCTGTGTCTCCCATTAATAGAAGTACTCCATTGCACCAAGTGAAAGAGATAGATTCCCTTCATTCCCATTCCCAAAACCTCCATTCCCCCTTTTCGTCGATTAGAAACTACCTCCGCTCCAATTACCGCCATTGACCACGAGGCAGGGTCGGAGAAGAAAGGCGTGTCTCCACCTCGTCATAGAGGGGAGGAGTGAGCCAGCCCCACTCGACCAACCATGAGCCAGGGGTTTGGCTAGGGAGGGCGGAGGAAGAGCTATCGGGGAGGTTCGCAAAGGTTGAGGGGCGGGGCCTATATAACCCGCAGCGCGACGCTCCCCAGGCAGTCGAGCTTTGAAGAAGAAAGAGATGAGTACTGAGCATTGAGATGAAAAGAGGCTGCGCTTTTAGAGAGAGGCGCTGAGAGGAGGGAATGAGCAGGCGTGACCGCAGCGAAAATCCGCAGCGCGACGCTCCCAAAAGAGAAGCTGAGACAAGCTTTGGCAGAGATGAGCTTTTACCGGGAGAGAAAAGGGAGCCCAAGCCGTTGAGAAGAGAGAGGGTCCAAGAAGCAGAGCTGAGTTGTGTGGTTTTGGTCGTCAGTGGTTGCGTTGTGGTGGTCAGTGGTTGCGTTAGTTGCGTTGAGTTGTCGGTGGTGAGGAGTGATTGGACCAAGAGAACATAGAGAACATCCAAGGAGAGGACATCCCAGAAAGCACAAAGCCTGCTGTAATCCTGGAAAAGCACGCGACGTCCACAGCAGCAGCAGCAGCGGCGGCCACAGCAGCAACCACACTCAACAGCCGCTTGGGGCCTGGACGGCGGTTTTGAGCAGGGCCGCGAAGGAACGGCGGCTGCTAAACGCGCCGATCGTGCTGCACAATACAACTCCTAGCCATCCTCTCCTTCCAGCCAATTCCTGTCATCATTCCCCGCGTGAGTCTGTCTTTTGTTTGTTCTGTCCCTGGGTTAATTAAGACTGTAGGTAAGCTAGCGTTGCACTGTGTATCTAATCTCGTCTGTAAATAAACGTGACTGCTTTCTTTTTGCTTGTGTGTATAATAAATCCAATTACTCTTCTGTACGTCTTCTCGTCTTATTCCTTTTCCTCTTTGCATTCGGTCGTTTTAGAGTTTTCCAGATTGGGCAGCTGCGGTGCGATACGCCAAAGTTTGGGGTGAATCGGGTGAGTTGGGGAAGAATCGGGGGAACTGTTAGGTCGCGGTAATACACCACCGCTCGGTCAAAATAACATCTTGTCCGCGACCCGTAACAATATATATACATCTATCTATAATTCCACTAATCTCTGTGTGTATGTTTGTTTGTACGTTTGTTTGTTTGTTTGTATGTCTGTGACCGCTGTTTCTCGACAACTACCGGTCCGATATACTTGAAACTTGCCAGGTATATTGCTGGGGACCCGAGGATGTGCCTTTTCAAGGTTTCATATTAATCGGACAATTACTTACCGAGCTATGTCCAAAAAACGATTCAACCAATCAGAGAGCAGCGAGCTATCGCGTGTGCCGAACGTGGCGGACACACTCTGCCTCGGATGGCACATTTGAGAGCGTATTCATTTATTTCCCGTCGGCAAACTATGTTGGCGCTATGTTGGCGTTAAACGATGTTTTAAAACTAATTAAAACTAATTTGCGATTCTTTCGCTTTCCTGCGATATGCGACCTTCCGGACAGTCAAATGAGGACGTCACTTCCGGACTTACGTAGCGGAGAGCGGGCGCCATTTGGAGGAGCTGGGAGGACTCAGTCGTGATAGAGTGAGCCTGAGTGAGTATATCAAGACAAGAACAAGATCTAGAAGGAGGTATGTACGGTGCGATTCATATAATATATTGTTTAGTTATCGTCGATGAGGAATTTGGGGGCCCGATTAACTGCAGCGCCATCCGAGCTGCGGCGTCGGGACGATACATTCATTGTACGGTAACATCACGCACTTACGGGCACGTCCTATATATATAGTACGGGCATGCCCTAGTATATACAGACTTGGCATTTAATATGGAATATTTTTTTTGTGGGGGTGAACTTACTTTTCAAGATGTCTTAGAACCAAACGTTCATTGGAATTATGTTGAAATTATTCTAGATTTTGTTAATGTGACCTTCAAAAGAAACAAAAACCACAGTTGACATTTCAAAGCAAATAAATTGATCCTTGAAAGTGATGTAAGCTGACATCGAACTCAATTCATGGACAGTACTGTGTTAAACTTCTGTACGTTTTCCAGAAGTATCTCTTTATTTTGCACATTAGCCAAAATTTTTTTTAACAAAAACAAAAGTTAAATTACGACTGGGATTACGGACAGTAAAATTACAGTTCAGTCCTTCGTGTAACCCCCACGAGCATTCAGGAGAGCACGTACACGTTGACGCATGCTGTTCATGAGATTTGCCAAGGTTCGGACAGGAATCGCTTGCCATGCAGTGACAATAGCCTGCTGCAATTCACGCACAGAGGTCGGCTGCTGGTCCAAGTGGTCGATTTGATGCGTTAATTCTGCCCACAAGTTCTCTATCGGATTCATATCCGGGGACATGGCAGGCCACTCCATATGCTCCACACCACGGTCAGCAAGAAAGTGTTGGATCATGCGAGCACGATGAGGCCGTGCATTGTCATCTTGGAAGACAAAGTTTCCTCGAAAGGCTGCACGAGCAAATGGAAGCAATGTTTCTTCCAGAATGGCCCTGTACTTGAACTGTTTCAGGTTTCCATTCAGAACAACCAGGTCAGTTTTGCCCCCTGCATGAAAAGCAGCCCAAACGGTCACCCCACCACCTCCAGCTTTGACTCTTGGCACTATACAATCTTTGTTGTAGGCTTCATGCACTTGTCTGCGCACTCGGACACGGCCATCTTGACGATAGACCAGAAATCTAGACTCATCACTGAAGATCACGTGATTCCAGTGTCCTGGCTGCCATTGACGGTGCTCTCTGGCCCACTGCAATCGGCGCTGGCGGTGTTGTCTGGTCAGGCGTGGCTTTCTCAGGGGACGCCTGGCACGATAGCCTGCTTGAACCAGTCGTTGGTTGACTAGCCTTCTGGATACAGGTACATTTGTCAGTTGCTGCCACTCAGCCCTAAGCCGATTAGCCGACTTGGTACGGCCATTGCGGACTAACCGGTGCAGCTGGCGATCATCCCTCCTTGTGGTTCTGCGGGGATGTCCTGGCCTCGGTATTGGAGTAGGGACACCCCTCTGAGCATTTCGTTTCAGGATCTTTGACACCTGACCTTGAGTGATGCCATACTGCCGAGCAATAGCACGCTGTTTCATGCCGTAATTTCGTAAAGCCACCACTCCATGACAAACAGCATTATCGAGTTGACGGACCATCTCCAGAGGAAGCGGCAATAAGTTTTGGAGACGTGCAGCAGTTGTTTTCCACTAATACAGAACGCAACAACCCTTGTATGCCCGACTGTGAAGCCAATCATCAAATGCACCTGTCCGGAGATTTTGCCACGCCCCCTGTGATATAATCCTGTTGTTGACTTCTTGCTGCGACAGACAATCAGTGACGTGGTTCTTTCAACAAATAAATCACCAAAGTGTGAAAGAAACTCACCAGATTGATATTGTTGCGAATATGGAATTTGGCCTCCATATCCGCTTGTAAATATTCCCCTATTTCCCCAATACTCCCCAACTATCCCCAATCCCCCATTCCCTAGTCCCATTGTCTGTAAACAACAATCAGTAGAGCCGACCTTCCCCTTTTTCCCCCATTAAATGTCGTGCCCAGGTCCACCGCATCTCACGTAGACAACTTTCGGACATCTTGCTAGTTATTCTTAGTCTATGTCAGTTAAGGACTCCTTTCCATTAATTCTGACTCTTCGTTGCACCAGAATGTGATTATATGGCACCAGTAGTGAGTTTAGGACCTTCCCTTACCTACTCCCATCTTCTTCCCCAAACTACAGCTACAACAACAACTACAACAACGGCGCGCGGGGGGAGTGTGCGTCCTCACACCGGCTCGGTTCGCCGCCATGACCATGCGCTCCACGGGGTTACCACGAAGGGGCTCCCTGTCAGCCCCTCGTCAAGGGGCGGAGCCGGTAACCCCCCCGCACGCACCCAATGAGAAGCAACGAGCCGATTCCATCTGGGGCGGAGCTAACGAGCCGAGGGCGTGTCACTCCCCGCCGGATATACGAAGCGACTGACCGGACGTGACGTCAGATGCGCCCCCAGCTTGAAGAAGAGCAAGTCACTACCTCCGAGCGCTGCGACCTCCCTGCATGCTGCATCTCTGGACCGGACCGAGCCGATTCTGTCCCTGAGCCCAGGTGCACCTGGAGCCATCGATCCTGCCTTTCCTAGCCATCAATCCCCGTGTGAGTCAGCCTTTTGTCCCGTTTATCTGTCGTCTGTTGGGGGTTAATATAAGATTGTGTCTAAGTGCCTATCTTCCTTTGCTGTCCCTCTTGTAGTTGTAATCTAACCTTCCGAACGAATATAATCTCCTCCGGAGGTCTTGAGAACCGTATCCCTGGTGTCGTGTCATTTTAATCCCAGCCGTGTGTCCTTTTCCTTCATTGATCTAGCGTAGCGCGATTAGTCAACGTTCGGGTATAATCGGGTAACTTGTGCAGACGTGGTCATACCAAACCGCTCGGTAAATAACATCCACCACCACGTCTGTAACAATTGGTGTCGAGGAGTGGAATTCGAACCTGGGACTAAATTTATTAGGCCCAAATTTGTAGTGGAATCAATTCGGAGCGCGTTTCCCGCGCGAAATTATAACAGCGAAATTTGAATTTGTTTTACAAAAATAAAAACCCGAATTTTGAAAGTCGCGCTATGGCAGACCAAGACAGCTGGGGTCCGGTAGGGGAGAGTGAGGCAGGGTCGGTCCAGGACCAAATTGAGGGACGCGAGGAGAGCGAAGCAGCGAGGGTAGCAGACGCACAAAATAGCGTCGTTGTGCCCGACATTGCGGGAGCGCAAAATGGCGCCTCGCTGGTCACCGCGCCCGCGACCGTGGCAGCGCCCCTGGTGGATCCGAACCTTTTTATGTTGCAAATGGGGGCCCTTATGGAGAGGCTAGAAGCAAAAATGGGGGTAATGAATAACGAAATGGGGGTAATGAGGGACGAAGCGAGGGGTACTGGTGAGGGATTAGACAATAATTTTAGGGGATTAGACAACAATTTTAAGGGATTAGACGAGAAATTTGGGAAATTAGACAATAGATTAGGGGAAATACAGGAGGGGTTAATGGGGGTAGAAAACAGAATGGCCGCTCAAGAGAATCAAATGGAAGGGATGCAAAAGGGGTTAGAGGGGGTAGAAAATAGAATGGCTGCCCAGGAGAATCAGATAGAGGGAGTGAAAAATGGGTTAGAGGAGTTAGAAAACAGTATGGAAGGCAAATTGAGGGACATGAGGGACCAAGCGGAAAGGGAAGTTAACCAAATGGGGCAGCAGATAGAGGGGGTCAGAATGGGGGTAGAAACCAAACTGGATGCTCACAGGGAGGAAATGGAGCAGATGAGGGTGGCATCTGGGCAGGAGATGCAAGTGATGGGAGAGGAGATCAGAAGAGGAGTGAGTGAGGAGGTCGGAGGAGTGCGCGAGGAGGTGAGGCACTGTAAGGAGCGCATGGAGAAGGAGGTGAGAAAGGGGACTGTAAGGTTACAAGGGGGCATAGAGGACCTGACGCAGGAGGTGGAACAGCTGACGGAGGGACAAAAAGAACTAACGGACCAGGTAAAGAAGAACACAGCGGTAATAGGAGGGTTAAAAGCGACACAAAATGACCTAAAAAATGACTTGGTAGCGACGAAGAGGGAATGTCAGATGGTACGTGAGGGACTGACAACGAGGTTGGACGAGGTGATAGAGGTAATGGAGACGAAGGACCGGCAGGTGAGGACGCACATGGAAACGGTCAAGGTAGCCTTGGAGGACGAGCTTGAGGAGACGTACCGGGGAATAAAAGAGGTGAAGCAGAAATTAGAAGAAGTGGAAGAAGGGGTGAGTGAAATTAAGAAGCGACGGAGAGGGGATAAGAAAGAGATAAAAGAGGAGATAAAAGAATTGGTCCAAAGTCTGTGTCTGGATCGTGATGATGTGCTCATTAACCGGATGAGGGATTCGCAGGTGATGGAGGAGAAGCGAAGAGGAAGAGGACCCGGTGTAAGTGGTGACCAATATGGTCGTGCGTATGATGCGCCAGGGGATTTAAGAAGCTTGGGGGTCGAGATGGACCCGGGTGTTCGTGAGAGGCCGTTGGTGAAGTGTGCGACAGGTCTGGTGTGCGAAAAAGGAGGTGTGCGAGAAAGTCCGACTCTGGGGTGTGTGAGGAAAAAGTGCGTGCCAAGGAGTGAGTGTGCTGGCGAGAGTGAGTCGGTCGTAGCGCGTGTGCGAGGGAGCATGTGGAAGCGCGGTGTGGTGAGTGTTACAGAGGGTGTGACGGGAGAGTGTGCGCAAGAGTGTGCGCGAGAAAGGTGTGTGACGGACAGGTGCATGAGGGAAGAGTGCGCTGTCAGAAGTAAGGAAGAGTGTCCACCTGTGGTGAGTGTTACAGAGGGTGTAACTGGAGCGTGTGCGCGAGAAAGGTGTGTGACGGACAGGTGCATGAGGAAAGAGTGCGCTGTCAAGAGTAAGGGTGAGTGCGCTGTCAAGAATGGAGGTGAGAGTAGTGAGAGTGAAACGGAGCGTGAGTTGGTTGTGACAGGTGAGCGAGGATGTACACCTGGGATGGAAGGATGCACACCTGGAATGGTAGAGCGTGAGTGGGAATGCACGCTGGAGTTGGTGGTGAGGCACGTGGTTGGGTGTGCGAATGAGGGCACACCTGTGATTGTCACAGAGGAGGTGACCGAGGAGGGGGCGCGAAGAGGTGTATTGGTGAGGTGTGCGAGTGACGAATGTGTGCCAAAGTGTTCGGTGGTCAGGTGTGTGACCAAGGCTGTGAGTGGAATGAGTGTACCGAGGTGTGTAAGGAAAGGTACGAGGAGCATGGAGACGGCTGGGTGTGTGAGCAAGGAACGGGCTGCGGGGTGTAAGAATCCAGGTGAAGCATCGACGGTAACCAGGTTAGAGGTTAGGTCGACTTTTAGCCGAAGCGGGCCCTCGGTGCGTGCTGGGCCTCGCTTTGAACGGCCGCGTCCGTGCTCCACTAGGCGGAGCGGGCAGCCCGATAGAAAGGGTCGTCATGGCGACCACTTTTTGGTGAGACGTGCCGGCAGGTCTAGATCGGGGCATTGGATGGCTCCACGCCGAGGTGGTGCGTGGGATCTCGGCACGGGTAAGCCCCCGTCCCTGCACCGAGTGCCGGACGCATCCTGCCGCCGGCACAAAACAACCAGCATCCATTGCTTGGCTTTACGAAGCCGGGCTTTGGACAGGAATTGGCGCACCGAGAGGCATTATTGAGTAGACTGGGTGATGAGGTTAGTGTTTTGGACCCAAAATTGGAGAAAAACAAAATTTGATGATTGGCAAGGGATTGGCAGTAGTGATTGGCAGATGATGGGTAGTGATTGGCAAATTTTTGATTTGTTGAAATTTGATGTGCAAAATTGGTAGTGAGAGACCCCCGATGTGGTGGGATGGCAAATCCACCACCCTTCCCATGGTGGGGCAAAGGAGCAATAGCTTATGGGGTGTATGGCAGTGAAAACTAGCCCGGGTGGGTTAGGATATGGTGTGTAGGGATCTAGCGGAGATGACATTAGGTAACGTTAAGATTAGTTAGTGACAATGACACCTGTAGTGGGGACGCAGGTAGAGTAGAGTGGATGATAATGACGTGGGAGCGCAATAGTTTAAAGGGGCGACTGGGAAGCGCAAGTTTCAGAGGGGAGTAGTTAGATGAGATGATGCCGTGTGTGTGAGGATTGAACAGGTGTGATTGCACAGGTGTGCAACTGAACAGGTGTATGGAGCAGTGTTTGAGTGATGGTAATGGTGAGGTGTGTTGTGTTGACCAACTGGTCCAGGAAGGAAGGAGGGTGCAGGTGGCACCAGGTGTGAGTGCACAGGTGTGCACCAACAGGTGTGTGGAATACATGGAGTGTGGAATATATGGGGTATTGGAATGGATGGTCGTGGAGTGAGTATGGTGGAAATTGTGGAGTGGAGTGGATGGTGCGAAGGTGTGAATGGGGGAAGAGTGGACCCCCATCACGGATACCCGGGGCGGGTAGTGTAAGTGTTAGGTAGAGGGTATAGGTAAATTGTGGTTGGATATTGGCATCTGTGGTGCGAGTGGAAGAATGATGTTTGGATGGGTGCATTAGTGTTGTGGAAATGGCTGGGCGTGTAGCCTGTTAGTGTGTGTAGTTGGTTTGGGCACTCCACCACTGTAAGGATGTCGGCCAGGTGAGGCCGCAGGTGGGCTCTGGGAGCCGGTAGTAGTTGTTGTGGATGGGGCCCGAGGATCCGGAGGACGGACCCGGGTAGCCCAGTGCCAGAGGGCACCGAGTGGGGTGACAGAGCCAGGAGGGGCCTTCCCCAGCTAGATAGGTTAGGGTGAGGAGCTAGGTAAGCTCGGGTGGCAACTGCAGTGGTGGAGGTGTGCAGGTGGGTAGACCTGCTGGGAGAGCTACACGTCGCAGCCCAGAAATTGTGCGAGGGCACTGGGAGATGAATCGGGGGAGTGAGACCCCAAATTGAGAAGCACCACAGTTTGGTCAATGGGAATTGGTTTTTAGAACCCATAGTGTAAGTTGGCCAATGGATTGGCAGGGAAAGACCCCGGGTAGTGTAAAGTGTGTTAAAATCATTTAGAGGATAGTTAGGATGAAGGATCTCCTCGCACCATCTGCATCCACTCACCTGAGGTGACAGGTACTCTACACCATGCCATGTTTTAATAATAATAATAATAATTCATTTATTTTGTATAGCGCTTTTCCAGAAGCCCAAAGGCGCTTTGACAGAGTGGAAAACATAATGCATAACAATACATGAAAACAACAATTGCAAAAAGACAAGAATCAAGAAAACAAACAGCAGCGATATACGGCATATATATAAGACAAGAATCAAAAAGACAAGACAAGAATCAATAGGGAAATATTTAAAGCAAAAGGAGGGAGAAGGAGAAGAGATAGTCAGGGGTTAAATGCTGTGGGTTGAATGTTGAATGCAGCGTTGAACAGGTGGGTCTTTAGTGATGTTTTGAATGTGGTGAGTGAGGAGGAGTCTCTGATGGTGTGAGGTAGTGAGTTCCAGAGGGTGGGAGCAGCGATGGAGAAGGCCCTGTCCCCCCAGGATCTGAATTTGGTCCGGATGGAGGGGGTCAGGAGGTTGGTACCAGCAGAGCGGAGGTTGCGGGTGGGAGTGTGTCTGGAGAGGAGGTCAGCCAGGTAGGATGGGGCCAGGTTATGGAGGGCTTTGTATGTCAAGAGGAGGATTTTGTACTGGATTCTCTGGGGGATGGGGAGCCAGTGAAGCTTGTAAAGGACGGGGGTGATGTGGTCACGGGTCCGGGAATGAGTGAGTAGACGGGCAGCGGAGTTCTGAATGTATTGGAGTTTATTGGTGATTTTTGAGGGTGAACCATAGAGGAGGCTATTGCAGTAGTCCAGACGGGAGGTGATGAAGGCGTGGATGAGGGTTTCTGCAGCCGTGGAGGAGAGGGATGAGCGGAGACGGGCAATGTTTTTCAGGTGAAAGAAGGCTGACTTTGTGATCTGTTTAGTGTATTTGTCGAAGGAAAGGGTTTGGTCAAAGATGACGCCAAGATTCCGGATGTGAGGGGAGGTGGATACTGGGATACCGTCGATGTTGAGGGCAAAGTTATGGGTGGATTTTGTGAGCTGTCACCTACAACACTGGTGTCAGGAGTGGGATTTGAACCCGTCGGACAAATTTTTTTGTCCGCGGCGAGACATCGACACGGTCGGACAAATTTTTTTGTCCGCGGGGCAACATCGACACGGTCGGGCGTACATTGCGCTCGACGTTCGAACGCAAAATTTTTATAGTTGAGGCGGAGAAATTTGATAATCAATTGGGCAAACGGAGCGCGATATCGCGTCTTCGTCAAATTTAAATTGTGTTTCAGGAATTATTAAAATAAATACGCGCGCGGGGTACGACCTTCCGGAAAGCGGATGTCGGAGGTCGACGAAATGGAGGTGCGTAGTGAGGCCTCCGTCAGCGTCGGGAGTGAGCCGGAAATGGGGGATAAGGAGGATAGCGTTGGAACTTTCCCCGCCGCTGGGACGGCCCCGATAGATCTCCAGACCATAGTAAATTTAATAAAAGACATGAGGGCTCAGAGTGAGCGATTGGGGAACCGGATGGATGCTCAGGGTGAGCGATTAGAGGGCCAAATGGGGGTAATGAGGGACGAAGCGAGGGGTACCGGTGAGAAGTTAGACAATAATTTTGAGGAGTTAGACAAGAAAATCGGGAAGTTAGACAATAATTTTGAGGGGTTAGACAACGGGATAAAAGAGGTGAAAAATGGGTTAATGGGGGTAGAAAATAGAATGGCTGCCCAGGAGAATCAGATAGAGGGAGTGAAAAATGGGTTAGAGGGGTTAGAAAACAGTATGGAAGGAAAAATTGGGGAAATGGCACAGCAGCTGGGGGAACGAATTGATGGCATAGAAGGGAGAGTGCAAAACCAAATTACGGACAGACTGGGGAAATTTGAGGGTAAAGTAGAAACTCAAATGGGGGCACAGGAGAAGCCAAAGGTGGCAAAAATTGAATCGGAACGGGGGGGAGCTAGATTGGGAACAGGAGAGAGTACGGCCCATGCAGATGTGCACGGGGCTCAGGAGCCGGGAATGGCAAAATTGGGAATTGCACAGGGAATGGCAATTGAAGTAAATGGGGAGACCGCAGGTCCACAGGTGGATGGGGAATGTCCACAGGTGGATGGGGAATGTCCACAGGTGGATGGGGAATGTGTACAGGTAGAGGGGGAATGCCTGCAGGTAAACGTGGAGAGTCCACAGGTGAGCGGGGAAGGAAATTTGGAATGTGAGAGTTGTAATGGGGAATGTTTCCCACATTCTGGCCTGGTTGTTTATCGGGACCGTGTGGATGTCACAACACCCCAACCGGGGGATGAATTTGGAATTGTGCAGCACCAGGGCGGTGGTGCGGAGCAAGAGGGGGTAGAGTTTTTGGGGGTCCATGCGATAGAGCCGGACCGGGTATTTATTGGGGATATTGATCAAAGCCTGGCGGGGCCAGGAATGATTTCTAATGATGAGGATGAGTTGATCCAGCGGCTGGAGACCTGTGACAGTCCCATGGAGGTAGAGCTTGTTCAGGCCCAAAGGAGTCTGGGGGAAGAGGTGAGTTGGTCCAAGGAGGTGGTTGGAATGACCGAGGGGACGCTCACTGTACACTGCTATTTGGAAACAGAGGCTCCAAAATTGGACAACCAGTTGGGGGAGTGTGTTGGCTCCGGGCTGGATTTGGATCTTGGAGGATCGGGAGATAGAGCTTCTGGAGATTTGGTCCCTGTAGGGAATTTGGGTCAACTGCAGGGAGGGGCAGAACAACCGGTGGTAGAGGTTGTTCCCTGCAGCTGCGGAATGGCAGTGGGAATAAAAATTTGTAAAATAAAATTTAAAATAAAATTACAATGGGAACTTGATTTGGAGCAGCCATGGTTGGGATTGGTCCCCGGGCTGCGGGATCTGGATATGGAGAGGTCATGGGTGATGGCCTCGGGCAAAAGTTGCCCCTTTCAAAATTTGGGTATGCCGGCCAGCAGGGGGGCTGTGATGGCGAGATTTGGACGTGGGGTCCAGCCTTGGGTGTCGAGGTACGACCTGGGTCCCACGGGGGGTCTGGTGGAGTGTGGCGTCCCTTGTCCGTCGGGGCGCCGTCCGAGCTGGTGGCTCGGGCCGGCAGGGTCACCGGACCCTGGTGGGGGTTAAGACCTCCAGGGAGGTCCGAGGTGGTTTCTCAAGCCTGGGATGGCAAATATTGAGGACCACTGGGGGGAGGTGTTGTGGGTCGCGCTTTGGTGGTGGCACCGCAGATGGCCAGCTTGGGCCTGATGTAGTGATCACCCGGGCATGCGACCTGACACCCTCTCCCTGAGACTTTGGGACAACTGGCATGTGATGACCTGCCATGCCGTGTTGGTCGATGGACGCGGGTCAAACCGAATGGACAGGGATGGAGATAGCCTGCCGGACAACCATTGGGGCATCTGTGGAACGTGATGGTGTGAGTGACCTTCCACAGATGCTCCGTTGTGATTTATGGACTCTCGGGTTGGGAAGAGAGCCATGGGGATGTGAATCGGGAGATGTGTAACGAGCCGAGCATATGGGCCATGCTCGGCTGGCATGTGTATGGCAAAGCCTCCTTCTTTGGTGAGGTGAGTGAAATGTGACAAATGGTTGGCATGGGTAATCTGTGGGTTAGATGCAAATTTAAGGGTGGATTTTGAAATGCCATGGTGGACACTGTACAGTGACGCCATTATTGATCCAGGTGTGTAGACCAAAGTGTTGGAGGCTGTGATGAAATTAATAGGGTAGCAGGACACAGTTTCAACTGGTGGCGGGGGCAACTGTGCTGATATTTGGGACGCGGGATGATGGGGATGTAGTTGTGTAGCCTGAGGGTCAACGTGGTGCTGTGCGTGTCCGAGGTGTGTGGACCATGTCTTCTGGGTGGGTCTCCTGGTGGAGCATGGCTGTTGACTGGACCTTGGTGTGGTCAAGTGTGGGTGAGCACTGGGGGGCTGCAGTTCTGTAGTCGGACTGGGGGATGATGGGGAGGTGCAGGGGACGTGGCTGTAGGGATGCCACGCACTGCGACCGTGCCCCCCAGGGCCGAGGTTGTGTGTGCGGTAGTGTGTGTTGTGGCAGCAAGTGCTCACCACATTGGCCAGCTGGGGCTGCTGCAGCTGTGTTCCTCGCAGGGGGGCCGAAGGATGGATGGTGGGTCGCGCCCTTATGGACACTCATGGGCCATGTTGGCGTTTTGACTGCTCACCTTGTCCCGGTGACCCTTGCACGGTAGAGGTGCAGAGCTGTCGTGGCCACAGGTAGTTGTGTAGTGATGATCACCGTTGGATGCGGATCCACATACCTGCCAGTGTAGTGGGGACAAAAGAGAAATTTGGAAGTATTTGGTAGGCCCAATGTGAAATTTTGGGATTGTGAAGGGTGGATGATGCTCTTGGACCTGACCAACCTGCAACTACCTGCACTTGAGGTGAGTGTTTTAAGGAGTACTGTCCCAGGCTTCAGGATTTGCTTTGGGAAATTGGGGACATGTAATTTGGAGTTGGGAGGTGAGAGCGAGTGATGACATGGCCGGTGAGGGGATGGAATGGGAGCCACAGTGTCTTGTGGGTGGCGTATGTTTTTGTGTTGTGGTTACGTGTTTTGATGTGGTCGTGAGAGTGGAACCTGGAGAGTGTGTGATGATTATTGGAGATAATGAGGGGTGATAATTGTGCTTTTGGAAATGTGCTTTTGGGAAGATGTGATGGTTTAAATGTGAACTGGGGGAATTTCACATGTAGCAGGCCATGGCAAGCCTTGTAACACCTTTTACACCATCGATGGAATTGTACTGAATTGTGCTGAGTTGTGTGGAGAATTGAATGGCAGTGGGGGAGGAAGTGTGTTTTGGGGTCTTGTGGGTGGGGAAGGTGTGTGTGTCCGCAGGTACAGAGCAAGCTCTGAGGAGCGATGCCTGCGGGCCCCCCCTCTGCGGCAATTACCCCTGGCAGCCGGTGGTAACTGGAAATTGGAGCTCGTCGGTGGAGGGTCTGGTTGGGCGCCGCGGGGTGAGGAAGTCCCCCGGTGACCCGTGTTGCTGCGCGAAAGCAGGAGGCAAAGGAGCCTGGTGTGTGTGGAGACCCTCACCGGCGAGGTAACGGCGGAAAGGGGCTGTTGGGCTGTCACGGGGCCAAGAGGTAAAGGGGGGGGGGGGGGCAATGAACTTGTAAGTCGGTTGACTTGTTTTTGGGACTGCGGGCACCACAGCCTGATGCGCCCCCACCATCTTTTTGTGCGGTACCTCCCCGCTGCCTAGTTGAGGAATGCACACCCACGTGAATGACATCAATGCCATGGTCCTGCAGGGGGTGTATTGAAATAAGTGCTTTGTTGATTTTTGAAATGCCTTGATGACCTATGGAATGAGAATGAGTGGTTAAGGGGTCTGTGTTGCATGAATGTGGGCGAAATGCACCGAGCCGTGTCACTCACCTGTAACATCTGGACAGGGCCGTGGAAAATTTAGGGGGATGCATTGGGGATGGCCCCGCAGGTAAGGTTGAGTCTTGTGGCATCCACCGGGGGACGCGGTCTGTAGACCGGGGTATGTACAAAGGTTAGAGTTTTGAGTTTGGAAAGATGGTTAAGTTTTGTGGTTAAGTTAGTGTTGTGTGTTGTTGTTTCCTCCCTCCACAGGAACAACGAAGAAGATGTACATACTTGCATGATGGTTAAGGGGTTCAGCATGTTAAGGAAGTGTAGGTAGGTAGTCCGACTCACTTCCCACAGCCCTTCCTGATTTATTTCATAGGTTAATTAAGTGTGTGACAGTAAGTGTTAAGGCTGGAATGGTAGCCCTGCGGTGAACCTTGCAGGAGCTACGGTTCCAGGGGGGGGGGCTGTGTTATGAATTTGGTAATGCAACATCTAGAGCTAGGTAGATCTGAATAGGTAGGTATTCGGCTGTCGTGACAGGGACTCTACATGTAATAAGTTATTGATGTTCAGGCGGTTGTCGGGGTAAGATGTATGAGTGTGGATCTACCTGGAGATTCGAGTGTTAAATAGTGAGGGATTAAAGGTAACGCCCCTGTGAGTATCACCTAGTAATCAAACCTTTGTCCCTTATGGCACTGCAAACCACATAAACATTAGTTAGGTCCTTAGCGCAACATTAAATAATCCCCTTTCCCTGACAAGGACTTCGTATTAAATTGACAGGAAACCAGGTCAAAAACACCACCACAATTGGCCGCCACCGTGTACACCTCCAAAGGCCTACAAACCTGGCCGGCACGTGTTATGCCGGGACCGCAGGGTGGCGGAGGGGGGAGATGTCAGGAGTCGCGGGAGGCTTTGATTGGCTGAGGAGTGCGCCAATGTGACGTCATCTGCCACCAATATAGGCGACGGTCGGACGCCATTTCAAGAGTTGAGTCCAGAGTGAGTTCGCCAGTACGAGTTGGAGAGGACACGCCATTTCGGGCAGACGCAGGCAGGCACCAGAGAGTTGAGCGGTGGTGGAGAGTTGGAGAGGACACGCCATTCCAGTCGCAGTTCGAGTGCAGTTCGGGTTGTAGGGAGTCGCAGGAGACACACGAGAGCCCACCCAGTTGGCACTGAGCAGTTCGTTGGCACTTGGCTGCCAGCACTCCCGCGTCGAGTCGAGTGGAGTTGAAAGGAGTCCTTCCTGTCCCTGGTCAAGTGGAGCCGCTGGCCTGCGTCGGACGCGTGGTGCTTGGAGCGAGGGGCCTCGTGGTGTGCGATCGGGCCGGAAGGAGCGGTGCTGGACACCAACAATACAAGACGACAAAGACAGATAAGCCCGATCTCCGCGTATATTTTGAACGACGGGACGTGTTATTTTCGTGATTAATCTCCCTCGTTTGTGTTTGCTGTCAGTCGTGTGGGGACGTCCCGATTTAGGTTTATTAGAGTTATTAGATTTACCGGCGGGCTTTTTCACTGGCTTTACTTTTCCTAATAAACCCTTATATTACTTTTTGTACATAATATCTGAACGCAGTTTTCCTGGGTGTTTGATTTTAATAGATAAGGTTGCGGAGCCTTCGCTGCGTCCCGCCATTCCGCGCGTTGGTGTTGAACTTGAGTCCGCCATTGAGTGTTCGCCTCGGGAGTTAAAGTCTCGCAAATCGGTCATCCGTAACTGTGGTGTTAACCACGGTTACGCGACAAGTGTTTTGATTATTTTTTTATGATGCAAATGTTTGGATTGTGAGACGCATCATGACGTGGGTGTGACATTGTGCGTAATTCCATCTCTCCCTCCTTATGAGGATTGATGACGAATTGGGTGATGGCAAATTTTGGATAGTGGGGGAGTGAAGACGAATTTGGTATAAGGGAAATAAGGGGAAGACGTGACGGTAGCGACGGATTGGTAATGTGTAGATTTTTGTACATATGGGGTAAGGGCAAGGGTGGTGTAGGTGACAGGGGGGTGACGTACGGTAGGGGCGAGCTTTCTCATTTCGCTCTCCGTGCGCATTTCGCCTTGCATTGCCTTATTGACGTGTACCCTTGTGACCTTACCCCTCGCTCATTTCTCTTGTCCCCCTTTTGTCTCCCACATGACCTGTGCGCCATGGGGCGCCGAGGGGAGCGTGCGTGAGTCGGCCATTGTGCGCCCGGAACTCTCAGAACCAGCTGTCTGCATCGATGCACCACATTATGGACCACGTCTGTGGCCGAGCACCACTTATGGACCCCATGGGTTGGGGCATGGCCCCTCTGCTGGAACCGGCCATGAGGGCCCGAAATCTTGCTGGCGGACCTTGGCCACAGGGCACCGATGCCCCACAGGTGAACCACACGTAGTCGGCCCTGTGGGCCATAAATAAAGAAAATAAAATGGACACGTTGGGCACACTTTATTGCAAATAGGCCGCCAGTAAGAAAATGAAAGAAAGACAACATCTGGAAGAACAAATAATAATAACCAGCAGAGGGAGCCGAAGAGCAAGAGATCACCTACAGGGTTAGGGGTTGTTGGTTTTATTTTCTTGAACCATGGTGACTGCACCGATTGGTGCTTGGGTGTGTATTGGTGCGTTTTTAGGTGCTTTCATGGTGCATTGATGCAGAGCAGACTGTCTCCCCCCCAGAAAGAACAATTACAGGTCCTGGGTTAGTCTTGTAAATAAAAATAGCGTCATTGTAAATAACTAGGACGTGCCCGTACGTGGGTGCCCGTTCCGTGGCCAAAAAAAAAAAAAAAAAAAATTTCCAAATTTAAATCAAGTGTACCTCCCTGTCTTTGCTAGCCATGACATTCGATGCCATTGACCATTGCCACTCCTACGCCACGGTGAGGCGACAGGGTAGGATTTGTAGGAGACCTGAAAGTGCAGTGTCAGTATGTATTCCATGTTCGAATTGTTTTAGTTTTAAAATAGTTAAAAAAAAAAAAGGTTTGCAAAGCATATCACCAAATTGAAACAGAATTGAAACAGAGCAGAATTCGTTATTATTATTATATTACTACAAATTATTACAAATTATTACATTACAAATTTTATTCGTTAATGTTAATTACCTGCCATCACCCACTGCCATCACCCTCCCATCACCCTGCCATCACCCTGCCCCATCACCCTGCCCCATCACCCTCCCATCTCCCCCCCATCTCCCCCCCATCACCCTCACATCACCCTCCCATCACCCTGCCATCTCCCTGCCATCACCCTCTGCCATCACCCTGCCATCACCCTCTGCCATCACCCTCTGCCATCACCCTCTGCCATCACCCTCTGCCATCACCCTCTGCAATCACCCTCTGCCATCACCCTCTGCCATCACCCTCCCATCACCCTGCCATCACCCTCCCATCACCCTGCCATCACCCTGCCATCACCCTGCCCCATCACCCTCCCATCTCCCCCCCATCACCCTCCCATCACCCTCCCATCACCCTGCCATCTCCCTCCCACCACCCTCTGCCATCACCCTCTGCCATCACCCTCTGCCATCACCCTGCCATCACCTTCTGCCATCACCCTCTGCCATCACCCTCTGCCATCACCCTCTGCCATCACCCTCTGCCATCACCCTCTGCCATCACCCTCCCATCACCCTGCCCCATCACCCTGCCCCATCACCCTCCCATCTCCCTCCCAAACAAAGAATAATAAAAATTGTCTACATGTACATTGTACACACCTTTATGTCGTTAGCACCACTTCATAAACAACATTGCAGAGGAAACGGCGCTTCTTCTTTGTTTCCTCGTCCTGGGCAAGAATGCGGAGGCTGCTGGATCTGCCAACCCTACAGGTCGCCACGTAGAACTGGCAATGGCTGAAGAAGTCTCTTGGGCAGAAGATCCCAACATGGTGTAGCGACTGCCAAAAGAAGTTGTGCACTTATTTTGATGAAATCTTTTCGTAACAATTTTTCTTCAATCAATAAATAAATAATAAGAATTGTCCACACTAGGGCATTGCCCGTACTATATCTATATCTAAAATTATATCCCCCCCCTCTATTTACATGAAATGGTTTGGTCCAAAGCGAACGGCTTGCGAGTACGGTGACAATCCCCCCCCTCTATTTACATGCAATGGTTTGGTCCAAAGCGAACGGCTTCCGGAGTTTGGTAAAGAAATCGCCATCGCGTGCACAAACGCGCAGGAAAGCGAATGAATCGCAAATTCGGTTTTATTAGTTTTAAAACATAGTTTAACGCCAACATAGTTTGCAAACGTGAAATAAATGAATACGCTCTCAAATGTGCCATCCGAGGCAGAGTGTGTCCTCCACGTTCGGCACACGCGATCGTTCGCTGCTCTCTGATTGGTTGAATCGTTTTTTGGACATAGCTCGGTAAGTAATTGTCCGATTAATATGAAACCTTGAAAAGGCACATCCTCGGGTCCCCAGCAATATACCTGGCAAGTTTCAAGTATATCGGACCCGTGGTTGTCGAGAAACAGCGGTCACAGACAAACAGACGTACAGACGTACAAACGTACAGACAGAGATTACTGGAATTATAGATAGATGTACACACCTGTATGTCGTTAGCAGCTCTTCATAAACAACATTGCTGAGGAAACGGCACTTCTCCAGGAGATCCTAACATGGTGTACAACTGGCAAAAGAAGTTGTGCACTTTTTTTGATGAATTCGTTTCGAAACAATTTTTCTTCAATAAATAATAAATAAAATAAATTGTCTACATGTACATTGTACACACCTTTATCTCCTTAGCACCTCTTCATAAACAGCATTGCAGAGGAAACGGCGCTTCTTCTTTGTGTCCTCGTCCTGGGCAAGAAAGCGGAGGCTGCTGGATCTGCCAACCCTACAGGCCGCCACGTAGAACTGACAATGGCTGAAGAAGTGTCTTGGGCAGAAGATCCCAACATGGTGTAGCGACTGCCAAAAGAAGTTGTGCACTTATTTTGATGAAATCTTTTCGTAACAATTTTTCTTCAATCAATAAATAAATAATAAGAATTGTCCACATGTACACACCTGTATGTCGTTAGCAGCTCTTCATAAACAACATTGCTGAGGAAACGGCACTTCTCCAGGAGATCCTAACATGGTGTACGACTGGCAAAAATTAGTTTTAATTAGTTTTAAAACATAGTTTAACGGCAACATAGTTTGCCGACGGGAAATAAATGAATACGCTCTCAAATGTGCCATCCGAGGCAGAGTCTGTTCGCCACGTTCGGCACACGTGATAGCTCGCTGCTCTCTGATTGGTTGAATCGTTTTTTGGACATAGCTCGGTAACTACTTCTGCGATCGCAAATTAGTTTTAATTAGTTTTAAAACATAGTTTAACGGCAACATAGTTTGCCGACGGGAAATAAATGAATACGCTCTCAAATGTGCCATCCGAGGCAGAGTCTGTTCGCCACGTTCGGCACACGTGATAGCTCGCTGCTCTCTGATTGGTTGAATCGTTTTTTGGACATAGCTCGGTAACTACTTCTGCGATTAATTTAAAACCTTGAAAAGGCACATCCTCGGGTCCCCAGCAATATACCTGGCAAGTTTCAAGTATATCGGACCGGTAGTTGTCGAGAAACAGCGGTCACAGACAAACATACAAACATACAAACATACAAACATACAAACAAACATACACACAGAGATTAGTGGAATTATAGATAGATGCTCCCCACCGTCAGTGTGTAGTTTGAAGACCATTCCGCAATTCGGTTAACTGTGGGCGTAAGTCTGTTAGGCAGGGTGCAATGGAGCAGCGGGACACATTTATTTATGTTTTAAAACTGTCGCACTCAGGGTCAGGTTAAAAGTAGAGGGAACTACACCTACGTGTCACACTAAATAAAAGTTGTAGGCCCGGGACGTGCCTAAGAGGAGGAGGGTGCAGTGTTGCGGATATGAGGACTGTATATTTTTTTGATTGTGTGAATTATTATTATTGGTTATTCTGCGCCTCCTGCCTCCGGAGCTGTGTAAAGGTCAAAGGGCATCCCATAATTAGTCCATAAAGCATCCACGCCACAGCCAATCATAGAATACCCCTGTTCAATAGTTATATCTTATTCTGTGTTTTAGGGTAAGGCTGTGTCTCCCATTAATAGAAGTACTCCATTGCACCAAGTGAAAGAGATAGATTCCCTTCATTCCCATTCCCAAAACCTCCATTCCCCCTTTTCGTCGATTAGAAACTACCTCCGCTCCAATTACCGCCATTGACCACGAGGCAGGGTCGGAGAAGAAAGGCGTGTCTCCACCTCGTCATAGAGGGGAGGAGTGAGCCAGCCCCACTCGACCAACCATGAGCCAGGGGTTTGGCTAGGGAGGGCGGAGGAAGAGCTATCGGGGAGGTTCGCAAAGGTTGAGGGGCGGGGCCTATATAACCCGCAGCGCGACGCTCCCCAGGCAGTCGAGCTTTGAAGAAGAAAGAGATGAGTACTGAGCATTGAGATGAAAAGAGGCTGCGCTTTTAGAGAGAGGCGCTGAGAGGAGGGAATGAGCAGGCGTGACCGCAGCGAAAATCCGCAGCGCGACGCTCCCAAAAGAGAAGCTGAGACAAGCTTTGGCAGAGATGAGCTTTTACCGGGAGAGAAAAGGGAGCCCAAGCCGTTGAGAAGAGAGAGGGTCCAAGAAGCAGAGCTGAGTTGTGTGGTTTTGGTCGTCAGTGGTTGCGTTGTGGTGGTCAGTGGTTGCGTTAGTTGCGTTGAGTTGTCGGTGGTGAGGAGTGATTGGACCAAGAGAACATAGAGAACATCCAAGGAGAGGACATCCCAGAAAGCACAAAGCCTGCTGTAATCCTGGAAAAGCACGCGACGTCCACAGCAGCAGCAGCAGCGGCGGCCACAGCAGCAACCACACTCAACAGCCGCTTGGGGCCTGGACGGCGGTTTTGAGCAGGGCCGCGAAGGAACGGCGGCTGCTAAACGCGCCGATCGTGCTGCACAATACAACTCCTAGCCATCCTCTCCTTCCAGCCAATTCCTGTCATCATTCCCCGCGTGAGTCTGTCTTTTGTTTGTTCTGTCCCTGGGTTAATTAAGACTGTAGGTAAGCTAGCGTTGCACTGTGTATCTAATCTCGTCTGTAAATAAACGTGACTGCTTTCTTTTTGCTTGTGTGTATAATAAATCCAATTACTCTTCTGTACGTCTTCTCGTCTTATTCCTTTTCCTCTTTGCATTCGGTCGTTTTAGAGTTTTCCAGATTGGGCAGCTGCGGTGCGATACGCCAAAGTTTGGGGTGAATCGGGTGAGTTGGGGAAGAATCGGGGGAACTGTTAGGTCGCGGTAATACACCACCGCTCGGTCAAAATAACATCTTGTCCGCGACCCGTAACAATATATATACATCTATCTATAATTCCACTAATCTCTGTGTGTATGTTTGTTTGTACGTTTGTTTGTTTGTTTGTATGTCTGTGACCGCTGTTTCTCGACAACTACCGGTCCGATATACTTGAAACTTGCCAGGTATATTGCTGGGGACCCGAGGATGTGCCTTTTCAAGGTTTCATATTAATCGGACAATTACTTACCGAGCTATGTCCAAAAAACGATTCAACCAATCAGAGAGCAGCGAGCTATCGCGTGTGCCGAACGTGGCGGACACACTCTGCCTCGGATGGCACATTTGAGAGCGTATTCATTTATTTCCCGTCGGCAAACTATGTTGGCGCTATGTTGGCGTTAAACGATGTTTTAAAACTAATTAAAACTAATTTGCGATTCTTTCGCTTTCCTGCGATATGCGACCTTCCGGACAGTCAAATGAGGACGTCACTTCCGGACTTACGTAGCGGAGAGCGGGCGCCATTTGGAGGAGCTGGGAGGACTCAGTCGTGATAGAGTGAGCCTGAGTGAGTATATCAAGACAAGAACAAGATCTAGAAGGAGGTATGTACGGTGCGATTCATATAATATATTGTTTAGTTATCGTCGATGAGGAATTTGGGGGCCCGATTAACTGCAGCGCCATCCGAGCTGCGGCGTCGGGACGATACATTCATTGTACGGTAACATCACGCACTTACGGGCACGTCCTATATATATAGTACGGGCATGCCCTAGTATATACAGACTTGGCATTTAATATGGAATATTTTTTTTGTGGGGGTGAACTTACTTTTCAAGATGTCTTAGAACCAAACGTTCATTGGAATTATGTTGAAATTATTCTAGATTTTGTTAATGTGACCTTCAAAAGAAACAAAAACCACAGTTGACATTTCAAAGCAAATAAATTGATCCTTGAAAGTGATGTAAGCTGACATCGAACTCAATTCATGGACAGTACTGTGTTAAACTTCTGTACGTTTTCCAGAAGTATCTCTTTATTTTGCACATTAGCCAAAATTTTTTTTAACAAAAACAAAAGTTAAATTACGACTGGGATTACGGACAGTAAAATTACAGTTCAGTCCTTCGTGTAACCCCCACGAGCATTCAGGAGAGCACGTACACGTTGACGCATGCTGTTCATGAGATTTGCCAAGGTTCGGACAGGAATCGCTTGCCATGCAGTGACAATAGCCTGCTGCAATTCACGCACAGAGGTCGGCTGCTGGTCCAAGTGGTCGATTTGATGCGTTAATTCTGCCCACAAGTTCTCTATCGGATTCATATCCGGGGACATGGCAGGCCACTCCATATGCTCCACACCACGGTCAGCAAGAAAGTGTTGGATCATGCGAGCACGATGAGGCCGTGCATTGTCATCTTGGAAGACAAAGTTTCCTCGAAAGGCTGCACGAGCAAATGGAAGCAATGTTTCTTCCAGAATGGCCCTGTACTTGAACTGTTTCAGGTTTCCATTCAGAACAACCAGGTCAGTTTTGCCCCCTGCATGAAAAGCAGCCCAAACGGTCACCCCACCACCTCCAGCTTTGACTCTTGGCACTATACAATCTTTGTTGTAGGCTTCATGCACTTGTCTGCGCACTCGGACACGGCCATCTTGACGATAGACCAGAAATCTAGACTCATCACTGAAGATCACGTGATTCCAGTGTCCTGGCTGCCATTGACGGTGCTCTCTGGCCCACTGCAATCGGCGCTGGCGGTGTTGTCTGGTCAGGCGTGGCTTTCTCAGGGGACGCCTGGCACGATAGCCTGCTTGAACCAGTCGTTGGTTGACTAGCCTTCTGGATACAGGTACATTTGTCAGTTGCTGCCACTCAGCCCTAAGCCGATTAGCCGACTTGGTACGGCCATTGCGGACTAACCGGTGCAGCTGGCGATCATCCCTCCTTGTGGTTCTGCGGGGATGTCCTGGCCTCGGTATTGGAGTAGGGACACCCCTCTGAGCATTTCGTTTCAGGATCTTTGACACCTGACCTTGAGTGATGCCATACTGCCGAGCAATAGCACGCTGTTTCATGCCGTAATTTCGTAAAGCCACCACTCCATGACAAACAGCATTATCGAGTTGACGGACCATCTCCAGAGGAAGCGGCAATAAGTTTTGGAGACGTGCAGCAGTTGTTTTCCACTAATACAGAACGCAACAACCCTTGTATGCCCGACTGTGAAGCCAATCATCAAATGCACCTGTCCGGAGATTTTGCCACGCCCCCTGTGATATAATCCTGTTGTTGACTTCTTGCTGCGACAGACAATCAGTGACGTGGTTCTTTCAACAAATAAATCACCAAAGTGTGAAAGAAACTCACCAGATTGATATTGTTGCGAATATGGAATTTGGCCTCCATATCCGCTTGTAAATATTCCCCTATTTCCCCAATACTCCCCAACTATCCCCAATCCCCCATTCCCTAGTCCCATTGTCTGTAAACAACAATCAGTAGAGCCGACCTTCCCCTTTTTCCCCCATTAAATGTCGTGCCCAGGTCCACCGCATCTCACGTAGACAACTTTCGGACATCTTGCTAGTTATTCTTAGTCTATGTCAGTTAAGGACTCCTTTCCATTAATTCTGACTCTTCGTTGCACCAGAATGTGATTATATGGCACCAGTAGTGAGTTTAGGACCTTCCCTTACCTACTCCCATCTTCTTCCCCAAACTACAGCTACAACAACAACTACAACAACGGCGCGCGGGGGGAGTGTGCGTCCTCACACCGGCTCGGTTCGCCGCCATGACCATGCGCTCCACGGGGTTACCACGAAGGGGCTCCCTGTCAGCCCCTCGTCAAGGGGCGGAGCCGGTAACCCCCCCGCACGCACCCAATGAGAAGCAACGAGCCGATTCCATCTGGGGCGGAGCTAACGAGCCGAGGGCGTGTCACTCCCCGCCGGATATACGAAGCGACTGACCGGACGTGACGTCAGATGCGCCCCCAGCTTGAAGAAGAGCAAGTCACTACCTCCGAGCGCTGCGACCTCCCTGCATGCTGCATCTCTGGACCGGACCGAGCCGATTCTGTCCCTGAGCCCAGGTGCACCTGGAGCCATCGATCCTGCCTTTCCTAGCCATCAATCCCCGTGTGAGTCAGCCTTTTGTCCCGTTTATCTGTCGTCTGTTGGGGGTTAATATAAGATTGTGTCTAAGTGCCTATCTTCCTTTGCTGTCCCTCTTGTAGTTGTAATCTAACCTTCCGAACGAATATAATCTCCTCCGGAGGTCTTGAGAACCGTATCCCTGGTGTCGTGTCATTTTAATCCCAGCCGTGTGTCCTTTTCCTTCATTGATCTAGCGTAGCGCGATTAGTCAACGTTCGGGTATAATCGGGTAACTTGTGCAGACGTGGTCATACCAAACCGCTCGGTAAATAACATCCACCACCACGTCTGTAACAATTGGTGTCGAGGAGTGGAATTCGAACCTGGGACTAAATTTATTAGGCCCAAATTTGTAGTGGAATCAATTCGGAGCGCGTTTCCCGCGCGAAATTATAACAGCGAAATTTGAATTTGTTTTACAAAAATAAAAACCCGAATTTTGAAAGTCGCGCTATGGCAGACCAAGACAGCTGGGGTCCGGTAGGGGAGAGTGAGGCAGGGTCGGTCCAGGACCAAATTGAGGGACGCGAGGAGAGCGAAGCAGCGAGGGTAGCAGACGCACAAAATAGCGCCGTTGTGCCCGACATTGCGGGAGCGCAAAATGGCGCCTCGCTGGTCACCGCGCCCGCGACCGTGGCAGCGCCCCTGGTGGATCCGAACCTTTTTATGTTGCAAATGGGGGCCCTTATGGAGAGGCTAGAAGCAAAAATGGGGGTAATGAATAACGAAATGGGGGTAATGAGGGACGAAGCGAGGGGTACTGGTGAGGGATTAGACAATAATTTTAGGGGATTAGACAACAATTTTAAGGGATTAGACGAGAAATTTGGGAAATTAGACAATAGATTAGGGGAAATACAGGAGGGGTTAATGGGGGTAGAAAACAGAATGGCCGCTCAAGAGAATCAAATGGAAGGGATGCAAAAGGGGTTAGAGGGGGTAGAAAATAGAATGGCTGCCCAGGAGAATCAGATAGAGGGAGTGAAAAATGGGTTAGAGGAGTTAGAAAACAGTATGGAAGGCAAATTGAGGGACATGAGGGACCAAGCGGAAAGGGAAGTTAACCAAATGGGGCAGCAGATAGAGGGGGTCAGAATGGGGGTAGAAACCAAACTGGATGCTCACAGGGAGGAAATGGAGCAGATGAGGGTGGCATCTGGGCAGGAGATGCAAGTGATGGGAGAGGAGATCAGAAGAGGAGTGAGTGAGGAGGTCGGAGGAGTGCGCGAGGAGGTGAGGCACTGTAAGGAGCGCATGGAGAAGGAGGTGAGAAAGGGGACTGTAAGGTTACAAGGGGGCATAGAGGACCTGACGCAGGAGGTGGAACAGCTGACGGAGGGACAAAAAGAACTAACGGACCAGGTAAAGAAGAACACAGCGGTAATAGGAGGGTTAAAAGCGACACAAAATGACCTAAAAAATGACTTGGTAGCGACGAAGAGGGAATGTCAGATGGTACGTGAGGGACTGACAACGAGGTTGGACGAGGTGATAGAGGTAATGGAGACGAAGGACCGGCAGGTGAGGACGCACATGGAAACGGTCAAGGTAGCCTTGGAGGACGAGCTTGAGGAGACGTACCGGGGAATAAAAGAGGTGAAGCAGAAATTAGAAGAAGTGGAAGAAGGGGTGAGTGAAATTAAGAAGCGACGGAGAGGGGATAAGAAAGAGATAAAAGAGGAGATAAAAGAATTGGTCCAAAGTCTGTGTCTGGATCGTGATGATGTGCTCATTAACCGGATGAGGGATTCGCAGGTGATGGAGGAGAAGCGAAGAGGAAGAGGACCCGGTGTAAGTGGTGACCAATATGGTCGTGCGTATGATGCGCCAGGGGATTTAAGAAGCTTGGGGGTCGAGATGGACCCGGGTGTTCGTGAGAGGCCGTTGGTGAAGTGTGCGACAGGTCTGGTGTGCGAAAAAGGAGGTGTGCGAGAAAGTCCGACTCTGGGGTGTGTGAGGAAAAAGTGCGTGCCAAGGAGTGAGTGTGCTGGCGAGAGTGAGTCGGTCGTAGCGCGTGTGCGAGGGAGCATGTGGAAGCGCGGTGTGGTGAGTGTTACAGAGGGTGTGACGGGAGAGTGTGCGCAAGAGTGTGCGCGAGAAAGGTGTGTGACGGACAGGTGCATGAGGGAAGAGTGCGCTGTCAGAAGTAAGGAAGAGTGTCCACCTGTGGTGAGTGTTACAGAGGGTGTAACTGGAGAGTGTGCGCGAGAAAGGTGTGTGACGGACAGGTGCATGAGGAAAGAGTGCGCTGTCAAGAGTAAGGGTGAGTGCGCTGTCAAGAATGGAGGTGAGAGTAGTGAGAGTGAAACGGAGCGTGAGTTGGTTGTGACAGGTGAGCGAGGATGTACACCTGGGATGGAAGGATGCACACCTGGAATGGTAGAGCGTGAGTGGGAATGCACGCTGGAGTTGGTGGTGAGGCACGTGGTTGGGTGTGCGAATGAGGGCACACCTGTGATTGTCACAGAGGAGGTGACCGAGGAGGGGGCGCGAAGAGGTGTATTGGTGAGGTGTGCGAGTGACGAATGTGTGCCAAAGTGTTCGGTGGTCAGGTGTGTGACCAAGGCTGTGAGTGGAATGAGTGTACCGAGGTGTGTAAGGAAAGGTACGAGGAGCATGGAGACGGCTGGGTGTGTGAGCAAGGAACGGGCTGCGGGGTGTAAGAATCCAGGTGAAGCATCGACGGTAACCAGGTTAGAGGTTAGGTCGACTTTTAGCCGAAGCGGGCCCTCGGTGCGTGCTGGGCCTCGCTTTGAACGGCCGCGTCCGTGCTCCACTAGGCGGAGCGGGCAGCCCGATAGAAAGGGTCGTCATGGCGACCACTTTTTGGTGAGACGTGCCGGCAGGTCTAGATCGGGGCATTGGATGGCTCCACGCCGAGGTGGTGCGTGGGATCTCGGCACGGGTAAGCCCCCGTCCCTGCACCGAGTGCCGGACGCATCCTGCCGCCGGCACAAAACAACCAGCATCCATTGCTTGGCTTTACGAAGCCGGGCTTTGGACAGGAATTGGCGCACCGAGAGGCATTATTGAGTAGACTGGGTGATGAGGTTAGTGTTTTGGACCCAAAATTGGAGAAAAACAAAATTTGATGATTGGCAAGGGATTGGCAGTAGTGATTGGCAGATGATGGGTAGTGATTGGCAAATTTTTGATTTGTTGAAATTTGATGTGCAAAATTGGTAGTGAGAGACCCCCGATGTGGTGGGATGGCAAATCCACCACCCTTCCCATGGTGGGGCAAAGGAGCAATAGCTTATGGGGTGTATGGCAGTGAAAACTAGCCCGGGTGGGTTAGGATATGGTGTGTAGGGATCTAGCGGAGATGACATTAGGTGACGTTAAGGTTAGTTAGTGACTGATACCTGTGGTGGGGACGCAGGTAGTTTAGTGTGGATGATAATGACGAGGGAGCGCAATAGTTTAAAGGGACGACTGGGACGCGCAAGTTTCAGAAGGGAGTAGTTAGCTGAGATGATGCCGTGTGTGTGAGCATTGAACAGGTGTGATTGCACAGGTGTGCAACTGGACGGGTGTGTGGAGCAGTGTGTGAGTAGTGAGTGTTGTAGATCAGCGCGAATGCGCTTGGGGAGAGAAGGGTGCAGGTGGCACCAGGTGTGAGAGCACAGGTGTGCAAGTACAGGTGTGTGGAGAGAGTTGGAGTAAGTGGTACGGAGTGGTGTGCATGGTGCGAAGGTGTGGATGGGGGAAGAGTGGACCCTTTTCACGAGTACCCGGGGCGGGTAGTGTAAGTGTTAGGTAGAGGGTACAGGTAAATTGTGGTTGGATATTGGCATCTGTGGTGCGGGTGACAGAATGGTATTGTGAATGGGTGCATTAGTGTTGTGGAAATGGCTGGGCGTGTAGCCTGTTAGTGTGTGTAGTTGGTTGGGCACTCCACCACTGTGAGGATGTCGGCCAGGTGAGGCCGCAGGTGGGCTCTGGGAGCCGGTAGAGTTGTGGATGGGGCTCGAGGATCCGGAGGATGGACCCGGGTAGCCCAGTGCCAGAGAGGGCACCGAGTGGGGAGAGCGCCAGAGGGCCTTCCCCAGGTAGTTAGGTTAGGGTAAGGAGCAGGTAAGCTCGGAGGCAACTGCAGTGGTGGAGGTGTGCAGGTGGGTAGACCCACTGGGAGAGGTACACGCCACAGCCCAGAAATTGTGCGAGGGCACCGGGAGATGAATCGGGGGAGTGAGACCCCAAATTGAAAAGCACCACAGTTTGGCCAATGGGAATTGGTTTTTAGAACCCATAGTGTAAGAGGGCCAATGGTTTGGCCGGAGAAAGACCCCGGGTAGTGTAAAGTTGTTAAAGTCATTTAGGAAATAGTTAGGATTGATGAACCTGTCGCACCATACGCAGCCACTTACCTATGGTGATGATGATGACTCCACACCTGTGTTTTCTTTGTTCTGTGTGCAGGAAATGAGAATTGCTGTGAGGATTTGTGAGACGCATCACGACGTGGATGAGACATTGGGGTGATTCCATCTCTCCCTCCCTAGGAGGGACTGATGATGAATTGGTAATGGCAAATTTTGATGTTGAGTTGGAGATGGCAAATTTTGATGAGAGTTGAAAATGGCAAATTTGATTGGTTAGGAGGGAGAGAAGACGAATTTGGTTTATGGGAGGAACGGGGAAGACAGTAGGGATGTTTGTTGATTTGTAAAGTAGATGTTTATGGGTAGTGTTGTGTTGTGTGGTTACAGTAAGGGGTAAGGGAGGGGCCATGTAGGTTACCTGGTGGGGGGGGGGGGGGGGCGTACGATAGGAACGTACCTGTCTCACCTGGTTCCCATGTGCCCCCAGTGTGCATCATCTTATATTGCGTGCACTTTTGCGCCCTTACCACCTTACTCACTTGTCTTCTTCTTTTGTCTCCCACCTCCGAGGATCTGGCTTTGGGGTAGAGAGAGAAGAGAGAGAGGTGCTGGCTTCGCAGTTGTGGGCCTGCACTTTCGCTGTTTGCTGCCTGGATCGATACACCATATGGACCGCAATGTTTGTGGCCACCCACCATGGACCGCGGTTCTTATGCGGCCAAGCACCACCCGTGGATGGACCTATGGGTCAACGTGGCACCTATGCCATACAAGGTGAACCACTTATAGTTGGCCCCCTGACGGCCACAATACAGAAATGGACGCGGTTGGCGCCTTTCTTGATTTTTTAAAGAAGTAAGAAGGCCAAGTGCACCACATGAAGGCAAGACCAGCGGCAGAACATCGGCCGGCTGCGACACCACCGGTGATTTATAGACACTTTATTGGTGCACCGGATGGTGCTCACTGTGTGATGGGGTGGTGCTTTTGGTGCTTGGAAGGGGTGCTCTGCACATTATTAAAGGCCGTAGGCCACAGAGCACTCGTGGGTTGGTGTATCGATGCTGGCATGCGTGCTCTCTCTCTATGCATAACATCTGCATGTGTTCCTCCAAAAACAGGTCCTGGATCGTAGTGTAAATATCAGCGTAGTCTTGTGTAAATAATGCTCCCTACCGGCTGTATGTTTAGTTTGAGGATTCTTTCCAGATTCGGTTATCCTGTGGGTGTGTTTCTGTGAGGAGAAGGGTGCAACGTCGCAGGGGGACATATTTACTCATTTGTGAATATCTGTAAAACTGTCGCACTCAGGGTAGAGTTAATAGTAGAGGGAACTACATTGCGTGCCACACTAAAGTAGGTAAAAATTTATCGGGTCGGGACGCCCCGAGGGTAGAGAAGGGTGCAATGTTGCGAATATGGAATTTGGCCTCCATATCCGCTTGTAAATATTCCCCTATTTCCCCAATACTCCCCAACTATCCCCAATCCCCCATTCCCTAGTCCCATTGTCTGTAAACAACAATCAGTAGAGCCGACCTTCCCCTTTTTCCCCCATTAAATGTCGTGCCCAGGTCCACCGCATCTCACGTAGACAACTTTCGGACATCTTGCTAGTTATTCTTAGTCTATGTCAGTTAAGGACTCCTTTCCATTAATTCTGACTCTTCGTTGCACCAGAATGTGATTATATGGCACCAGTAGTGAGTTTAGGACCTTCCCTTACCTACTCCCATCTTCTTCCCCAAACTACAGCTACAACAACAACTACAACAACGGCGCGCGGGGGGAGTGTGCGTCCTCACACCGGCTCGGTTCGCCGCCATGACCATGCGCTCCACGGGGTTACCACGAAGGGGCTCCCTGTCAGCCCCTCGTCAAGGGGCGGAGCCGGTAACCCCCCCGCACGCACCCAATGAGAAGCAACGAGCCGATTCCATCTGGGGCGGAGCTAACGAGCCGAGGGCGTGTCACTCCCCGCCGGATATACGAAGCGACTGACCGGACGTGACGTCAGATGCGCCCCCAGCTTGAAGAAGAGCAAGTCACTACCTCCGAGCGCTGCGACCTCCCTGCATGCTGCATCTCTGGACCGGACCGAGCCGATTCTGTCCCTGAGCCCAGGTGCACCTGGAGCCATCGATCCTGCCTTTCCTAGCCATCAATCCCCGTGTGAGTCAGCCTTTTGTCCCGTTTATCTGTCGTCTGTTGGGGGTTAATATAAGATTGTGTCTAAGTGCCTATCTTCCTTTGCTGTCCCTCTTGTAGTTGTAATCTAACCTTCCGAACGAATATAATCTCCTCCGGAGGTCTTGAGAACCGTATCCCTGGTGTCGTGTCATTTTAATCCCAGCCGTGTGTCCTTTTCCTTCATTGATCTAGCGTAGCGCGATTAGTCAACGTTCGGGTATAATCGGGTAACTTGTGCAGACGTGGTCATACCAAACCGCTCGGTAAATAACATCCACCACCACGTCTGTAACAATATACTGAGTTAAGAAAGTAAACCCAAGTCAAGAAAAAAAAAAATTCCATATTAAATGCCAAGTCTGTATATATATATGTATGTGTGTGTGTGTGTGTGTGTGTGTGTGTGTGTGTGTATGTGTTTCTGTGTGTGGGTGTACAGTGTGTGTGTGTACATTGTGTGTGTGTGTGTGTGTGTGTGTGTGTGTGTGTGTGTGTGTGTGTGTGTGTGTCTGTATGTGTGTTTGTCTATGTGTGTGTGTGTTCATTTTAAGACCTACGGGGAAAAAAGAGGAATTAAAGAGTGAAGGTGAGTAGTGAGTTGGTTTTGGCTGTTTCACCAGAAGTTGCTGCCAGATCTTGCGCATCCACCTTGAATATTGGGGGACAGAGCAGGGGTGCAAGGCCGGAGAGGAGTCGGTAGAAGAGATATTTATCCCAAGGCCGCCATGATGCAGGTAGGCGGCCTCAGATAAATTTCCGGAAAAGAGCAGAGGAAGAGCACCACAAGTAGAGAAACATTGACAGATATTTGGGAAGAGATAGAAGGGGTCAAATTAAGGAGCTATGTGTCTAAAAGCAGCCATGATGCAGACAGGTGGCTTCAGATAATTGGGAGAGGGGCGGTGCAGAGAGAGGGAGAGAGGGAGAGAGGGAAAGAGGCGGGGCAGAGAGGCGGGGCAGAGAGAAGCAGAGAGGCGGGACAGAGAGAAGCAGAGAGGCGGGGCAGAGAGAGGGAGAGAGGTAAAGAGGCGGGGCAGAGAGAAGCAGAGAGGCGGGGCAGAGAGAGGGAGAGAGGCGGGGCAGAGAGAGAGAAAGAGGCGGGGCAGAGAGAGGGAGAGAGTGGTGGCAGAGAGAGGGAGAGAGGCAAGAGCGAGATGGTGAGAGAGTGGGGGCAGAGAGAGGGAGAGAGGCGGGGCAGAGAGAGGGGGAGAGGCGGGGCAGAGAGAGGGGGAGAGGCGGGGCAGAGAGAGGGGGAGAGGCGGGGCAGAGAGAGGGAGAGAGGCGGGGCAGAGAGAGGGAAAGAGGCGGGGCAGAGAGAGGGGGAGAGGCGGGGCAGAGAGAGGGAGAGAGGCGGGGCAGAGAGAGGGGAGAGGCGGGGCAGAGAGAGGGGGAGAGGTGGGGCAGAGAGAAGGAGAGAGGCGGGGCAGAGAGAGGGAGAGAGGTGGGGCAGAGAGAGGGAGAGAGGCAAGAGCGAGATGGTGAGAGAGTGGGGGAGTAGTGAGAGGGAGATGAGGCAGTATTTCAGGTGAAGGAATTAAACATCATGATAAGCTATAAAGACAGTCGGAAGAGGAATTGAACCTGTCGAGATTTCAGAGGCAGATGGTGACTTTGGAGGTGTGCTTTGAGATATGATCTCCCCAACACCACTCATAACTGACGGTGAGACCCAGGAGCTCCAGAGACGACATCTCTGATTGGATGGCCACAGAAATACATTTGGGGCTTGACAGCTCAACATTACAGCAGCACGAGGTGACAGTTATGCCATTCCTGCCTCAGGATGAATGTTCACAGACAGGTGACAATTTACATGTTTTTAAACATCGTCAGAGAGGGATGTTACTGCAGCCTGTGTGAGGGAAAGATTGTGCGGACACAACTCGGTTTCTCAACATGGAAGGCAAATCAGACTGAGAGGAATGTTCGATCATTCTGTAAGACTGTGTTGATCCTTCGGCAAGCCAGAAAACGTAATTGTAAAATCTCACGGCTGAACTCCACAAGCAGTCTACTTTGTCAAAGTCGTGATGGCGCCACCTTAAACTGTCCTCCCCCTCACCTCAAAATACATCACCAGAGATTCTGCTGAAGCTAATGCAGAATGACTCCACTCGGTGCTCAGTATTTGCCTCCAAATCTCATGCATCCAATCTCACCAGCTCTGTCCCCATTCGACGACGCTGTGCCCTCTGTCTACTGGACTCTTGGAAGTGTCCTCATCCGAGAAATTTGAGAAAGGTATGTCCAGCCTTGACAGCAGACAAGATGGCATCCGTGTGACATGGCCTGAGACCCTGTGCTGCCTTCCACGCCCACTGCCTGTGGCATTCGAGACCACCTTCAAACGTACCTTTACTCAGACCCGGTGACATAATGATCAGAGCGTCCATTCTGAGTCTGGGAGGATTCTTTTACATTGAAATATGGTTCCAAAAACGATATGTAGCATGATATGTAAAAAAATCTGTGGACGAGTTATGACAAAACTTGGTGGATGAGTTGATTTGGTGACGAGAACAAGGTGATTAGATGTTGGTTCAGGTACGGATGCAGATCCGACCTATGAGTGGGATACAAAACGTATAAACTGTGCAGTATAACTGGAGGGATGCGTTCTACCAAGTGCTGTTCTCGTTACATTATGCACTATTCAGATTGCATCACCAGGTTGGAGGAAGCAATTTGCAGAGGAGATGGCAACAAGAAAAGGTGACGGAGAAAAGAAGGTATAGGTGGGATAGCGGAGCATAAGGAAAGAGCAACCGGTGTTGATGGAGGAGCAGGATAATTGTAAGAGAGGTGGCACATGTGGAGCATGTAAGTATTGAGAAGTTTGGAGCATGGAAAAGATGCATTCCTGTTAAAGATGCCAGACTCAGCAGCTCATGCACACAGTACTTTAGATTTTAAAACATAGATCATTTCAACGACTCAACATAGCCAGACTGTAAACACGCGTACCAGCTCATGGGTTATCTTGGAAGAAGCTAATCTTCGTTTGAATGGCAACAGGAACCCATCGAATGCAGAATGTTGCGTGCGGCAGAGGCAATTCTCGCCCTTATCGAAAAGGTACTTTCCTCAGTCAGAACCTGCTTGGGACAAACAGAATACAATTCACAATGATTTTTGCAGAAACAGTGCACACGTCTCAACATTGTTTTTCAATTCCTTTTTATGGAGCACCAAAAAAACATTGTGAAGACGCATAAGGACACCAAAATAAGAAAGACTATTTGCCAACTTAACCCTTTCTCCAATATCACGAGACATTGGTGATCCTAAATAGCAAGACAACACAGGAACTAATGGATTTGAAAAACATTAAGTCACATTTTCCTTCCAATTCTAGATTTTGGGGGTTTAACCAAAAGGGGGTTGCTCATGGACCGTGTGTGCTCTGCATCAACCTGGGGGAGGGGTGCACAAAAAGCAGAGGGTGCAACACAAGAAAGGAGGCGGAAGAAGACAGAGAGACCACCGATCTGTCTGCGATGGGAAAGTGATAGGCCTATAGACTCAGCTTCATCGCGGGAGATTCCAATGATCTTGAAGGCCTTGTTTTGCCAGCATTGAGCTGAGTAAGGTGTGAGGCAGGGGCGCCAGTCCTGAAGAGAGGGCATCAAGCTGCAGATGAAGGCCTTGTAAGTGAATGCCGAGGAAGGACTTTTTACAACAGAGGATGCCCATTCCGCGACTAGGTTTGGAGGCCAACTTGGAAGTGGGGTTTTCCCAAGAAAGTTCATAGCTGATAGTGAGACCCAGGAGTTTGACTGACTGAACTTCTTCGAGAGGATTGTAAAGAAAATATATGGAAGGGTTTATCAGACGAGAGAGAGAGAGAGGAAGAGAGAGGAAGAGAGAGGAAGAGAGAGGAAGAGAGAGGAAGAGAGAGGAAGAGAGAGGAAGAGAGAGCGAGAGTGGGACCTGTCAGGATTGAAAGACATGAAGTGTTTGACCAGCTTGTGATGTTTTTCAAGGTCTGAAGAGAGGGAAGAGGCTGCAACACGTCTGTCTGAAGGATGTCACAGCAGAGGGTGAAAAAAAAAAAAAGAAAAAAAAAAAAGGGTGAAGCAGAGGGTGAAGTCATCAGCAAATTGAAAAAGGGAGTTTTCCAAAGGGTCAGAAAGATCGTTGATGAAGATGACGGAAATTTGAAGAGAGGGAGAGGATGGAGGGGGAGCACACACGAGAAACAGATTAATAAGGCGCCACCGAATTTTCGAGGAGGGAGACAGGTTTGAAAGTCATTTCTTGATTGTGTTGTATTAAAGAAAGCTGGTGTGTTGTACAAAAGGAATGATTCATAAAATACAAACATCCCTTGCAAGTTGTGGTTCTTGAAATTTTCAAGTTGGATATACATTTGAAAACGTTCGAGGAAGGTGATATAAAGGTGAGTTTAGAGAATGTAGAAAGGAAGAACTGTATGTGTTGGTATGGGTGAAGGATTTATTTGAAAACAAACTTTTGAAGAGGAAAGAGAAGAGTGAATCATAATAGAATAGAGAATTCAACACAGAACAAAAAGGAAATTGAAACATGCGAAATGGCACCGTGAAGACCGTCAGGGTGATACGTTGAGGTGTATATCAGCAGTTGATAGGTACATTGGGAGCAATTACCTTTTTGTTCTTTAAAAAAAATGTATTATTATTGAGAGTTAGGAAGAAGAAGAGTGAAGTAAAAGCTTGAAGAAAATAATTTTGAGCTGTTTGGTGAATACCCTCATGATCAGAGTGGGAATGCAGAGTGGAAAACGGCAAAAATTGAGGGGAGGCCGGAAGAGGAAGTGGAAGTGGGGTAAGTAGGGTGGTTCGGGGAGGTGAAAGCTTTGGAGGTGATAAGGAATTTTTATTTAGACACCAAACAGGGGTTATAATTGGAAGGATTTGAAGGAGAAATAAGGGAACTGGGAGAAAACAAAAGGGCTGAAGATAGCAGGGACAAAACACAACTGTGGACTCAAGCTAGGAAAATGTAGGCCTTAAAACCCGGCACGGAAAGTCCGACGAATATTTACAAATTTGCACAAGTTTTAAAACAAAAACCGAATGAGAAGCATACAGTAAACCCAGAGACGGCAAAATAAACAGCAAACCTCAACAAAACCACCGGGAGTACGAATCTTTCAGGAATTTGGCAGAGTCCAAAAACGACCAACCGAGCTCAAGGAACCGGAACCGGGAGTCTCCAATATGCTTGCTCGTTATTATTATTATTATTATTCTTATTATTATTATTATAATAATATCTTTTTTGCCAACGTCACCGATGGTGGACGTAAGTTGTATTTACACCCCAGTCTGTTTGTGTGTTTGTCTGTCTGTCTGTGACCAGGATATCTCAGAACACCATGGATGGATTCAGACGAAATTTGCTGGACAGGTAGGGTATGTGACAAGGACAAATGGATTCGATTTTGGTGAAGATCCGAAACCGGATCTGGATACGATAATTTTTTAATTGAAGAAATGATTCTTAACAATTGAGAGATGGGGCCACAAACGATACATAGCATGATATTTCAAAAAGGTGTGGACGAGTTATGACAAAACTCGGTGGATGAGTGGGTTCGGTGACAAGAAAAAGCCGATTCGATTTTGGTTCAGGTCCGAATCCAGATCCAGCCTATCAGATGGATACAAAACGTAAACTGCTCAGCCTGGTAAACTGATCAATACGCTCTCTATGCAAGTTTTTGGTTATACAGTACGTATATGATAATTTGTTCTTGTGACTGCCTTTTTTAATCCTCCTCCTATATGATAAAGGGAGATTTATACTTGTATGATTTCTTTCTTTTCTTTTTCTCTCCTTTTTCCCCCCTTTTTTCCCCCTTTTCTTTTTTTTTTTCCTTTCTTTTTTCTTTCTTTTATTTATTTTTATATTTTTATTTTATTTTATTTTAATTTTTTATTTTATAAAATATAAATATAATTTTATAAAATATATAAAAAAAATTATTTTAATTTATGTCGCTATATTATAGTCGAGGCACTTCATCACCTCGAATATAATATGAAGTTTCACGTCGATCAATGAAGCGGTTCAAGAGTTATAAATTTTTCTAATATTTTCGTCTAATTATTAACGCACAGGTTGTAAACCTGGTGCGTTATAGCGTTTGCCTGGGAATTTCGGGCGCTCAAAAGTGAAGCTAGTTTCTGTCACCCATTTCTGTCGCTCATTTCTGTCGCTCATTTCTGTCGCTTATTTCTGTCGCTCAGATGTGTAAACATGACGTCATCAAATCTATATTTATAGGATAGGTTATAGGAGATATATATGTTACTAGCGGGGTCACCCGTGGGAATCCCACGGGCATGGATGTGTGTGACATTTCGACATATTGAGTTATATGCTGCACATTCATTTTTACAAAATGGTTACTGGCAAGTCATCAGATCCAGAAATGGTGTGAATTTAGTTATTTCACATAATATGTGACCCCTCACTCCTCTCCACCTGACACTCTCCTGTCTCCACCTGACACTCTCCTGTCTCCACCTGACACTCTCCTCTCTCCACCTAGCACTCCTCTCCTCTCCAAACCCTCACATCCCTCTCCTTTCCAATCCCTCACCTCTCCAATCCCTCACACTCCTCTCCTCTGCAATCCTTCACACGCCTCTCCAATCGCGCCTCACACTCCTCTCCAATCGCGCCTCACACTCCTCTCCAATCGCGCCTCACACTCCTCTCCAATCGCGCCTCACACTCCTCTCCAATTGTGCCTCACACTCCTCTCCAATCGTGCCTCACACTCCCCTCCAATCACTCCTCTCCAATCGTGCCTCACACTCCTCTCCAATCGCGCCTCACACTCCTCTCCAATCGCGCCTCACTCGCCTCTCCAATCGGCTTTCCCCGTCTCGTTTCTCTCCTTTTTCTCCCGTCTCGTTCTTTTTCTTGCTCCAAATCGGCCCGTCGGAATCGGAAATCGGCCCGTCTCGCCCGTCGGCCCGTCGGAATCGGAAATCGGCCCGTCTTGCTTTTGTGCTTGTGCGTAAATAAATTGTGTTCATGACACCATTTCTGGTGTTGGGCTAGCGGCTAGGGTGCCGGCTTAGGATCCTGGGTTCGAATCTCGGTCGATCGCCGAATTAATGCCAGGGGGGTTGACTCAGCCTGTCATCCTTCCGAGGTCGGCTAATTGAGTACCAGTTCACTGGTAATTCCCTGTTTGTCGTTGAAGGCGGCAAAAAGGGTTGGCGTCAGGAAGGGCATCCGGCCGTAAAACATTGCTTCAAAAAGGGGACAAAAAAACAACAACTACCACGGTCCCCGAAAAGGCCAACCCCCGCTTTGCGGGGAAAAATGGCCTCTAAACGGTGGTTTTTACACCATTTCTGGATCTGATGACTTGCCAGTAACCATTTTGTAAAAATGAATGTGCAGCATCTAACTCAATATGTCGAAATGTCACACACATCCATGCCCGTGGGATTCCCACGGGTGACCCCGCAAGTTTGCATTGACGTTCGTCGATGGACTCGTTCGCCCGTCTCATTCGTTTTCTTGCTGCATCCTGTTCAAGTCTGCGTTCTTCATCGATCGTCTCATTCATTTTGGAAATAGAAGTTTCCACGCAGCGCATGAATTGTCACGATCCTCAAGAGGAATTTGTCTCGTAATCATCAAATGATAAATGGCAAGTAAATTATATTGTGGAAAATTAAAGATTTCAAATAAACCTATTTAAAGTGTATTCGCACATAACTAATTTTTAAAAACGAAGAAATATCTCTCGGTAATTTCCTGAACCATATTTTACTTCCGGCTAATAATGTTGAATTAAATAAAAACGAAGAAATATATGTCGGCATCATTGTTGACGTTTTTGTGACGACTGTCATCAAACGAAAAAGTAATATATCTTAACGGAAAAGCAAAAGCGAATTTTTAATATATATCGACACGTTGCCGTCGGTGTCATGTTGGGCGGTGTATGATACACCATGACGCGATTTTTAAAAATATATCTCTGCATTTTCCCGCGTGTGTGGAATGTTCTCAATTATTGCTGACACCGAGTCCAAAACCATCGATAAAAATGAAATCATATGGTGAGTTAGATTGGAGATAAAGGCGTGAGAGAGACTCAATGGCCTTGAAGTTGAAGTTACAGGCGTTTGAGAATTCATTTCGTTCTATAAACGGCAACTTTCATTGGATTTCCTTCCCGTTTTTTTTCAACCGAGTCGAAAACTATGTTAGCGACTGTGAAAAATGAAATGATATATCGAATTTTTAATATGTATCGACACGTTGCCGTCGGTGTCATGTTAGGCGGTGTATGATACACCATGACGCGATTTTAAAAAATATATCTGCATTTTCCCGCGTGTGTGGAATGTTCTCAATTATTGCTGACACCGACTCTAAAACCATCGATAAAAATGAAATCATATGGTGAGTTAGATTGGAGATAAAGGCGTGAGAGAGACTCAATGGCCTTGAAGTTACAGGCATTTGAGAATTCATTTCGTTCTATAAACGGCAACTTTCATCGGATTTTCTTCTCGTTTTTTTTCAACCGAGTCTAAAACTATGTTAGCGACTGTGAAAAATGAAATGATATATCGAATTTAAAATAGATATCGACACATTGCCGTCGGTGTCATGTTGGGCGGTGTATGATACACCATGACGCGATTTTAAAAAATATATCTCTGCATTTTCCCGCGTGTGTGGAATGTTTGTGGAAAATTAAAGATTTCAAATAAACCTATTTAAAGTGTATGCGCACATAACTAATAAAAAAAACGAAGAAATATCTCTCGGTAATTTCCTGAAACATATTTTACTTCCGGCTAATATGTTGAATGAAATAAAAACGAAGAAATATATGTCGGCATCATTGTTGACGTTTTTGTGACGACTATCATCAAACGAAATAGTAATATATCATAACGGAAAAGCAAAAGCGAATTTTTAATATATATCGACACATTGCCGGCGGTGTCATGTTGGGCGGTGTATGATACACCATGACGCGATTTTAAAAAATATATCTCTGCATTTTCCCGCGTGTGTGGATTGTTCTCAATTATTGCTGACACCGAGTCTAAAAGTAAAACCATCGATAAAAATGAAATCATATGGTGAGTTAGATTGGAGATAAAGGCGTGAGAGAGACTCAATGGCCTTGAAGTTACAGGCCTTTGAGAATTCATTTCGTTCTATAAACGGCAACTTTCATCGGATTTTCTTCCCGTTTTTTTTCAACCGAGTCTAAAACTATGTTAGCGACTGTGAAAAATGAAATGATTTATCGAATTTGATTTGAAATAAAACTGGGGGAGAGCAAGACACCACGGGCCTACAAAACAGGACTCAAAGCTATGCGAGTTAATAAAATGGTGGATATTTGTTTATAGCCACTCCCAGAATGGGTGGAGCTATGGGTGGAGCTACTCTGCAAACCGAGTAAGCCACACCCCGGACAGACACCCAACAGATAGACAGACAGACAGACAGAATCATCTATGGCTATTATAATATAGACCACTCACCACTTTTTGGTGAGACGTGCCGGCAGGTCTAGATCGGGGCATTGGATGGCTCCACGCCGAGGTGGTGCGTGGGATCTCGGCACGGGTAAGCCCCCGTCCCTGCACCGAGTGCCGGACGCATCCTGCCGCCGGCACAAAACAACCAGCATCCATTGCTTGGCTTTACGAAGCCGGGCTTTGGACAGGAATTGGCGCACCGAGAGGCATTATTGAGTAGACTGGGTGATGAGGTTAGTGTTTTGGACCCAAAATTGGAGAAAAACAAAATTTGATGATTGGCAAGGGATTGGCAGTAGTGATTGGCAGATGATGGGTAGTGATTGGCAAATTTTTGATTTGTTGAAATTTGATGTGCAAAATTGGTAGTGAGAGACCCCCGATGTGGTGGGATGGCAAATCCACCACCCTTCCCATGGTGGGGCAAAGGAGCAATAGCTTATGGGGTGTATGGCAGTGAAAACTAGCCCGGGTGGGTTAGGATATGGTGTGTAGGGATCTAGCGGAGATGACATTAGGTGACGTTAAGGTTAGTTAGTGACTGATACCTGTGGTGGGGACGCAGGTAGTTTAGTGTGGATGATAATGACGAGGGAGCGCAATAGTTTAAAGGGACGACTGGGACGCGCAAGTTTCAGAAGGGAGTAGTTAGCTGAGATGATGCCGTGTGTGTGAGCATTGAACAGGTGTGATTGCACAGGTGTGCAACTGGACGGGTGTGTGGAGCAGTGTGTGAGTAGTGAGTGTTGTAGATCAGCGCGAATGCGCTTGGGGAGAGAAGGGTGCAGGTGGCACCAGGTGTGAGAGCACAGGTGTGCAAGTACAGGTGTGTGGAGAGAGTTGGAGTAAGTGGTACGGAGTGGTGTGCATGGTGCGAAGGTGTGGATGGGGGAAGAGTGGACCCTTTTCACGAGTACCCGGGGCGGGTAGTGTAAGTGTTAGGTAGAGGGTACAGGTAAATTGTGGTTGGATATTGGCATCTGTGGTGCGGGTGACAGAATGGTATTGTGAATGGGTGCATTAGTGTTGTGGAAATGGCTGGGCGTGTAGCCTGTTAGTGTGTGTAGTTGGTTGGGCACTCCACCACTGTGAGGATGTCGGCCAGGTGAGGCCGCAGGTGGGCTCTGGGAGCCGGTAGAGTTGTGGATGGGGCTCGAGGATCCGGAGGATGGACCCGGGTAGCCCAGTGCCAGAGAGGGCACCGAGTGGGGAGAGCGCCAGAGGGCCTTCCCCAGGTAGTTAGGTTAGGGTAAGGAGCAGGTAAGCTCGGAGGCAACTGCAGTGGTGGAGGTGTGCAGGTGGGTAGACCCACTGGGAGAGGTACACGCCACAGCCCAGAAATTGTGCGAGGGCACCGGGAGATGAATCGGGGGAGTGAGACCCCAAATTGAAAAGCACCACAGTTTGGCCAATGGGAATTGGTTTTTAGAACCCATAGTGTAAGAGGGCCAATGGTTTGGCCGGAGAAAGACCCCGGGTAGTGTAAAGTTGTTAAAGTCATTTAGGAAATAGTTAGGATTGATGAACCTGTCGCACCATACGCAGCCACTTACCTATGGTGATGATGATGACTCCACACCTGTGTTTTCTTTGTTCTGTGTGCAGGAAATGAGAATTGCTGTGAGGATTTGTGAGACGCATCACGACGTGGATGAGACATTGGGGTGATTCCATCTCTCCCTCCCTAGGAGGGACTGATGATGAATTGGTAATGGCAAATTTTGATGTTGAGTTGGAGATGGCAAATTTTGATGAGAGTTGAAAATGGCAAATTTGATTGGTTAGGAGGGAGAGAAGACGAATTTGGTTTATGGGAGGAACGGGGAAGACAGTAGGGATGTTTGTTGATTTGTAAAGTAGATGTTTATGGGTAGTGTTGTGTTGTGTGGTTACAGTAAGGGGTAAGGGAGGGGCCATGTAGGTTACCTGGTGGGGGGGGGGGGCGTACGATAGGAACGTACCTGTCTCACCTGGTTCCCATGTGCCACCAGTGTGCATCATCTTATATTGCGTGCACTTTTGCGCCCTTACCACCTTACTCACTTGTCTTCTTCTTTTGTCTCCCACCTCCGAGGATCTGGCTTTGGGGTAGAGAGAGAAGAGAGAGAGGTGCTGGCTTCGCAGTTGTGGGCCTGCACTTTCGCTGTTTGCTGCCTGGATCGATACACCATATGGACCGCAATGTTTGTGGCCACCCACCATGGACCGCGGTTCTTATGCGGCCAAGCACCACCCGTGGATGGACCTATGGGTCAACGTGGCACCTATGCCATACAAGGTGAACCACTTATAGTTGGCCCCCTGACGGCCACAATACAGAAATGGACGCGGTTGGCGCCTTTCTTGATTTTTTAAAGAAGTAAGAAGGCCAAGTGCACCACATGAAGGCAAGACCAGCGGCAGAACATCGGCCGGCTGCGACACCACCGGTGATTTATAGACACTTTATTGGTGCACCGGATGGTGCTCACTGTGTGATGGGGTGGTGCTTTTGGTGCTTGGAAGGGGTGCTCTGCACATTATTAAAGGCCGTAGGCCACAGAGCACTCGTGGGTTGGTGTATCGATGCTGGCATGCGTGCTCTCTCTCTATGCATAACATCTGCATGTGTTCCTCCAAAAACAGGTCCTGGATCGTAGTGTAAATATCAGCGTAGTCTTGTGTAAATAATGCTCCCTACCGGCTGTATGTTTAGTTTGAGGATTCTTTCCAGATTCGGTTATCCTGTGGGTGTGTTTCTGTGAGGAGAAGGGTGCAACGTCGCAGGGGGACATATTTACTCATTTGTGAATATCTGTAAAACTGTCGCACTCAGGGTAGAGTTAATAGTAGAGGGAACTACATTGCGTGCCACACTAAAGTAGGTAAAAATTTATCGGGTCGGGACGCCCCGAGGGTAGAGAAGGGTGCAATGTTGCGAATATGGAATTTGGCCTCCATATCCGCTTGTAAATATTCCCCTATTTCCCCAATACTCCCCAACTATCCCCAATCCCCCATTCCCTAGTCCCATTGTCTGTAAACAACAATCAGTAGAGCCGACCTTCCCCTTTTTCCCCCATTAAATGTCGTGCCCAGGTCCACCGCATCTCACGTAGACAACTTTCGGACATCTTGCTAGTTATTCTTAGTCTATGTCAGTTAAGGACTCCTTTCCATTAATTCTGACTCTTCGTTGCACCAGAATGTGATTATATGGCACCAGTAGTGAGTTTAGGACCTTCCCTTACCTACTCCCATCTTCTTCCCCAAACTACAGCTACAACAACAACTACAACAACGGCGCGCGGGGGGAGTGTGCGTCCTCACACCGGCTCGGTTCGCCGCCATGACCATGCGCTCCACGGGGTTACCACGAAGGGGCTCCCTGTCAGCCCCTCGTCAAGGGGCGGAGCCGGTAACCCCCCCGCACGCACCCAATGAGAAGCAACGAGCCGATTCCATCTGGGGCGGAGCTAACGAGCCGAGGGCGTGTCACTCCCCGCCGGATATACGAAGCGACTGACCGGACGTGACGTCAGATGCGCCCCCAGCTTGAAGAAGAGCAAGTCACTACCTCCGAGCGCTGCGACCTCCCTGCATGCTGCATCTCTGGACCGGACCGAGCCGATTCTGTCCCTGAGCCCAGGTGCACCTGGAGCCATCGATCCTGCCTTTCCTAGCCATCAATCCCCGTGTGAGTCAGCCTTTTGTCCCGTTTATCTGTCGTCTGTTGGGGGTTAATATAAGATTGTGTCTAAGTGCCTATCTTCCTTTGCTGTCCCTCTTGTAGTTGTAATCTAACCTTCCGAACGAATATAATCTCCTCCGGAGGTCTTGAGAACCGTATCCCTGGTGTCGTGTCATTTTAATCCCAGCCGTGTGTCCTTTTCCTTCATTGATCTAGCGTAGCGCGATTAGTCAACGTTCGGGTATAATCGGGTAACTTGTGCAGACGTGGTCATACCAAACCGCTCGGTAAATAACATCCACCACCACGTCTGTAACAATATACTGAGTTAAGAAAGTAAACCCAAGTCAAGAAAAAAAAAAATTCCATATTAAATGCCAAGTCTGTATATATATATGTGTGTGTGTGTGTGTGTGTGTGTGTGTGTGTGTGTGTGTGTGTGTATGTGTTTCTGTGTGTGGGTGTACAGTGTGTGTGTGTACATTGTGTGTGTGTGTGTGTGTGTGTGTGTGTGTGTGTGTGTGTGTGTGTGTCTGTATGTGTGTTTGTCTATGTGTGTGTGTGTTCATTTTAAGACCTACGGGGAAAAAAGAGGAATTAAAGAGTGAAGGTGAGTAGTGAGTTGGTTTTGGCTGTTTCACCAGAAGTTGCTGCCAGATCTTGCGCATCCACCTTGAATATTGGGGGACAGAGCAGGGGTGCAAGGCCGGAGAGGAGTCGGTAGAAGAGATATTTATCCCAAGGCCGCCATGATGCAGGTAGGCGGCCTCAGATAAATTTCCGGAAAAGAGCAGAGGAAGAGCACCACAAGTAGAGAAACATTGACAGATATTTGGGAAGAGATAGAAGGGGTCAAATTAAGGAGCTATGTGTCTAAAAGCAGCCATGATGCAGACAGGTGGCTTCAGATAATTGGGAGAGGGGCGGTGCAGAGAGAGGGAGAGAGGGAGAGAGGGAAAGAGGCGGGGCAGAGAGGCGGGGCAGAGAGAAGCAGAGAGGCGGGACAGAGAGAAGCAGAGAGGCGGGGCAGAGAGAGGGAGAGAGGTAAAGAGGCGGGGCAGAGAGAAGCAGAGAGGCGGGGCAGAGAGAGGGAGAGAGGCGGGGCAGAGAGAGAGAAAGAGGCGGGGCAGAGAGAGGGAGAGAGTGGTGGCAGAGAGAGGGAGAGAGGCAAGAGCGAGATGGTGAGAGAGTGGGGGCAGAGAGAGGGAGAGAGGCGGGGCAGAGAGAGGGGGAGAGGCGGGGCAGAGAGAGGGGGAGAGGCGGGGCAGAGAGAGGGGGAGAGGCGGGGCAGAGAGAGGGAGAGAGGCGGGGCAGAGAGAGGGAAAGAGGCGGGGCAGAGAGAGGGGGAGAGGCGGGGCAGAGAGAGGGAGAGAGGCGGGGCAGAGAGAGGGGAGAGGCGGGGCAGAGAGAGGGGGAGAGGTGGGGCAGAGAGAAGGAGAGAGGCGGGGCAGAGAGAGGGAGAGAGGTGGGGCAGAGAGAGGGAGAGAGGCAAGAGCGAGATGGTGAGAGAGTGGGGGAGTAGTGAGAGGGAGATGAGGCAGTATTTCAGGTGAAGGAATTAAACATCATGATAAGCTATAAAGACAGTCGGAAGAGGAATTGAACCTGTCGAGATTTCAGAGGCAGATGGTGACTTTGGAGGTGTGCTTTGAGATATGATCTCCCCAACACCACTCATAACTGACGGTGAGACCCAGGAGCTCCAGAGACGACATCTCTGATTGGATGGCCACAGAAATAAATTTGGGGCTTGACAGCTCAACATTACAGCAGCACGAGGTGACAGTTATGCCATTCCTGCCTCAGGATGAATGTTCACAGACAGGTGACAATTTACATGTTTTTAAACATCGTCAGAGAGGGATGTTACTGCAGCCTGTGTGAGGGAAAGATTGTGCGGACACAACTCGGTTTCTCAACATGGAAGGCAAATCAGACTGAGAGGAATGTTCGATCATTCTGTAAGACTGTGTTGATCCTTCGGCAAGCCAGAAAACGTAATTGTAAAATCTCACGGCTGAACTCCACAAGCAGTCTACTTTGTCAAAGTCGTGATGGCGCCACCTTAAACTGTCCTCCCCCTCACCTCAAAATACATCACCAGAGATTCTGCTGAAGCTAATGCAGAATGACTCCACTCGGTGCTCAGTATTTGCCTCCAAATCTCATGCATCCAATCTCACCAGCTCTGTCCCCATTCGACGACGCTGTGCCCTCTGTCTACTGGACTCTTGGAAGTGTCCTCATCCGAGAAATTTGAGAAAGGTATGTCCAGCCTTGACAGCAGACAAGATGGCATCCGTGTGACATGGCCTGAGACCCTGTGCTGCCTTCCACGCCCACTGCCTGTGGCATTCGAGACCACCTTCAAACGTACCTTTACTCAGACCCGGTGACATAATGATCAGAGCGTCCATTCTGAGTCTGGGAGGATTCTTTTACATTGAAATATGGTTCCAAAAACGATATGTAGCATGATATGTAAAAAAATCTGTGGACGAGTTATGACAAAACTTGGTGGATGAGTTGATTTGGTGACGAGAACAAGGTGATTAGATGTTGGTTCAGGTACGGATGCAGATCCGACCTATGAGTGGGATACAAAACGTATAAACTGTGCAGTATAACTGGAGGGATGCGTTCTACCAAGTGCTGTTCTCGTTACATTATGCACTATTCAGATTGCATCACCAGGTTGGAGGAAGCAATTTGCAGAGGAGATGGCAACAAGAAAAGGTGACGGAGAAAAGAAGGTATAGGTGGGATAGCGGAGCATAAGGAAAGAGCAACCGGTGTTGATGGAGGAGCAGGATAATTGTAAGAGAGGTGGCACATGTGGAGCATGTAAGTATTGAGAAGTTTGGAGCATGGAAAAGATGCATTCCTGTTAAAGATGCCAGACTCAGCAGCTCATGCACACAGTACTTTAGATTTTAAAACATAGATCATTTCAACGACTCAACATAGCCAGACTGTAAACACGCGTACCAGCTCATGGGTTATCTTGGAAGAAGCTAATCTTCGTTTGAATGGCAACAGGAACCCATCGAATGCAGAATGTTGCGTGCGGCAGAGGCAATTCTCGCCCTTATCGAAAAGGTACTTTCCTCAGTCAGAACCTGCTTGGGACAAACAGAATACAATTCACAATGATTTTTGCAGAAACAGTGCACACGTCTCAACATTGTTTTTCAATTCCTTTTTATGGAGCACCAAAAAAAACATTGTGAAGACGCATAAGGACACCAAAATAAGAAAGACTATTTGCCAACTTAACCCTTTCTCCAATATCACGAGACATTGGTCATCCTAAATAGCAAGACAACACAGGCACTAATGGATTTGAAAAACATTAAGTCACATTTTCCTTCCAATTCTAGATTTTGGGGGTTTAACCAAAAGGGGGTTGCTCATGGACCGTGTGTGCTCTGCATCAACCTGGGGGAGGGGTGCACAAAAAGCAGAGGGTGCAACACAAGAAAGGAGGCGGAAGAAGACAGAGAGACCACCGATCTGTCTGCGATGGGAAAGTGATAGGCCTATAGACTCAGCTTCATCGCGGGAGATTCCAATGATCTTGAAGGCCTTGTTTTGCCAGCATTGAGCTGAGTAAGGTGTGAGGCAGGGGCGCCAGTCCTGAAGAGAGGGCATCAAGCTGCAGATGAAGGCCTTGTAAGTGAATGCCGAGGAAGGACTTTTTACAACAGAGGATGCCCATTCCGCGACTAGGTTTGGAGGCCAACTTGGAAGTGGGGTTTTCCCAAGAAAGTTCATAGCTGATAGTGAGACCCAGGAGTTTGACTGACTGAACTTCTTCGAGAGGATTGTAAAGAAAATATATGGAAGGGTTTATCAGACGAGAGAGAGAGAGAGGAAGAGAGAGGAAGAGAGAGGAAGAGAGAGGAAGAGAGAGCGAGAGTGGGACCTGTCAGGATTGAAAGACATGAAGTGTTTGACCAGCTTGTGATGTTTTTCAAGGTCTGAAGAGAGGGAAGAGGCTGCAACACGTCTGTCTGAAGGATGTCACAGCAGAGGGTGAAAAAAAAAAAAAGAAAAAAAAAAAAGGGTGAAGCAGAGGGTGAAGTCATCAGCAAATTGAAAAAGGGAGTTTTCCAAAGGGTCAGAAAGATCGTTGATGAAGATGACGGAAATTTGAAGAGAGGGAGAGGATGGAGGGGGAGCACACACGAGAAACAGATTAATAAGGCGCCACCGAATTTTCGAGGAGGGAGACAGGTTTGAAAGTCATTTCTTGATTGTGTTGTATTAAAGAAAGCTGGTGTGTTGTACAAAAGGAATGATTCATGAAATACAAACATCCCTTGCAAGTTGTGGTTCTTGAAATTTTCAAGTTGGATATACATTTGAAAACGTTCGAGGAAGGTGATATAAAGGTGAGTTTAGAGAATGTAGAAAGGAAGAACTGTATGTGTTGGTATGGGTGAAGGATTTATTTGAAAACAAACTTTTGAAGAGGAAAGAGAAGAGTGAATCATAATAGAATAGAGAATTCAACACAGAACAAAAAGGAAATTGAAACATGCGAAATGGCACCGTGAAGACCGTCAGGGTGATACGTTGAGGTGTATATCAGCAGTTGATAGGTACATTGGGAGCAATTACCTTTTTGTTCTTTAAAAAAAAATTATTATTATTGAGAGTTAGGAAGAAGAAGAGTGAAGTAAAAGCTTGAAGAAAATAATTTTGAGCTGTTTGGTGAATACCCTCATGATCAGAGTGGGAATGCAGAGTGGAAAACGGCAAAAATTGAGGGGAGGCCGGAAGAGGAAGTGGAAGTGGGGTAAGTAGGGTGGTTCGGGGAGGTGAAAGCTTTGGAGGTGATAAGGAATTTTTATTTAGACACCAAACAGGGGTTATAATTGGATGGATTTGAAGGAGAAATAAGGGAACTGGGAGAAAACAAAAGGGCTGAAGATAGCAGGGACAAAACACAACTGTGGACTCAAGCTAGGAAAATGTAGGCCTTAAAACCCGGCACGGAAAGTCCGACGAATATTTACAAATTTGCACAAGTTTTAAAACAAAAACCGAATGAGAAGCATACAGTAAACCCAGAGACGGCAAAATAAACAGCAAACCTCAACAAAACCACCGGGAGTACGAATCTTTCAGGAATTTGGCAGAGTCCAAAAACGACCAACCGAGCTCAAGGAACCGGAACCGGGAGTCTCCAATATGCTTGCTCGTTATTATTATTATTATTATTCTTATTATTATTATTATAATAATATCTTTTTTGCCAACGTCACCGATGGTGGACGTAAGTTGTATTTACACCCCAGTCTGTTTGTGTGTTTGTTTGTCTGTCTGTCTGTGACCAGGATATCTCAGAACACCATGGATGGATTCAGACGAAATTTGCTGGACAGGTAGGGTATGTGACAAGGACAAATGGATTCGATTTTGGTGAAGATCCGAAACCGGATCTGGATACGATAATTTTTTAATTGAAGAAATGATTCTTAACAATTGAGAGATGGGGCCACAAACGATACATAGCATGATATTTCAAAAAGGTGTGGACGAGTTATGACAAAACTCGGTGGATGAGTGGGTTCGGTGACAAGAAAAAGCCGATTCGATTTTGGTTCAGGTCCGAATCCAGATCCAGCCTATCAGATGGATACAAAACGTAAACTGCTCAGCCTGGTAAACTGATCAATACGCTCTCTATGCAAGTTTTTGGTTATACAGTACGTATATGATAATTTGTTCTTGTGACTGCCTTTTTTAATCCTCCTCCTATATGATAAAGGGAGATTTATACTTGTATGATTTCTTTCTTTTCTTTTTCTCTCCTTTTTCCCCCCTTTTTTCCCCCTTTTCTTTTTTTTTTTCCTTTCTTTTTTCTTTCTTTTATTTATTTTTATATTTTTATTTTATTTTATTTTAATTTTTTATTTTATAAAATATAAATATAATTTTATAAAATATATAAAAAAATTTATTTTAATTTATGTCGCTATATTATAGTCGAGGCACTTCATCACCTCGAATATAATATGAAGTTTCACGTCGATCAATGAAGCGGTTCAAGAGTTATAAATTTTTCTAATATTTTCGTCTAATTATTAACGCACAGGTTGTAAACCTGGTGCGTTATAGCGTTTGCCTGGGAATTTCGGGCGCTCAAAAGTGAAGCTAGTTTCTGTCACCCATTTCTGTCGCTCATTTCTGTCGCTCATTTCTGTCGCTTATTTCTGTCGCTCAGATGTGTAAACATGACGTCATCAAATCTATATTTATAGGATAGGTTATAGGAGATATATATGTTACTAGCGGGGTCACCCGTGGGAATCCCACGGGCATGGATGTGTGTGACATTTCGACATATTGAGTTATATGCTGCACATTCATTTTTACAAAATGGTTACTGGCAAGTCATCAGATCCAGAAATGGTGTGAATTTAGTTATTTCACATAATATGTGACCCCTCACTCCTCTCCACCTGACACTCTCCTGTCTCCACCTGACACTCTCCTGTCTCCACCTGACACTCTCCTCTCTCCACCTAGCACTCCTCTCCTCTCCAAACCCTCACATCCCTCTCCTTTCCAATCCCTCACCTCTCCAATCCCTCACACTCCTCTCCTCTGCAATCCTTCACACGCCTCTCCAATCGCGCCTCACACTCCTCTCCAATCGCGCCTCACACTCCTCTCCAATCGCGCCTCACACTCCTCTCCAATCGCGCCTCACACTCCTCTCCAATTGTGCCTCACACTCCTCTCCAATCGTGCCTCACACTCCCCTCCAATCACTCCTCTCCAATCGTGCCTCACACTCCTCTCCAATCGCGCCTCACACTCCTCTCCAATCGCGCCTCACTCGCCTCTCCAATCGGCTTTCCCCGTCTCGTTTCTCTCCTTTTTCTCCCGTCTCGTTCTTTTTCTTGCTCCAAATCGGCCCGTCGGAATCGGAAATCGGCCCGTCTCGCCCGTCGGCCCGTCGGAATCGGAAATCGGCCCGTCTTGCTTTTGTGCTTGTGCGTAAATAAATTGTGTTCATGACACCATTTCTGGTGTTGGGCTAGCGGCTAGGGTGCCGGCTTAGGATCCTGGGTTCGAATCTCGGTCGATCGCCGAATTAATGCCAGGGGGGTTGACTCAGCCTGTCATCCTTCCGAGGTCGGCTAATTGAGTACCAGTTCACTGGTAATTCCCTGTTTGTCGTTGAAGGCGGCAAAAAGGGTTGGCGTCAGGAAGGGCATCCGGCCGTAAAACATTGCTTCAAAAAGGGGACAAAAAAACAACAACTACCACGGTCCCCGAAAAGGCCAACCCCCGCTTTGCGGGGAAAAATGGCCTCTAAACGGTGGTTTTTACACCATTTCTGGATCTGATGACTTGCCAGTAACCATTTTGTAAAAATGAATGTGCAGCATCTAACTCAATATGTCGAAATGTCACACACATCCATGCCCGTGGGATTCCCACGGGTGACCCCGCAAGTTTGCATTGACGTTCGTCGATGGACTCGTTCGCCCGTCTCATTCGTTTTCTTGCTGCATCCTGTTCAAGTCTGCGTTCTTCATCGATCGTCTCATTCATTTTGGAAATAGAAGTTTCCACGCAGCGCATGAATTGTCACGATCCTCAAGAGGAATTTGTCTCGTAATCATCAAATGATAAATGGCAAGTAAATTATATTGTGGAAAATTAAAGATTTCAAATAAACCTATTTAAAGTGTATTCGCACATAACTAATTTTAAAAAACGAAGAAATATCTCTCGGTAATTTCCTGAACCATATTTTACTTCCGGCTAATAATGTTGAATTAAATAAAAACGAAGAAATATATGTCGGCATCATTGTTGACGTTTTTGTGACGACTGTCATCAAACGAAAAAGTAATATATCTTAACGGAAAAGCAAAAGCGAATTTTTAATATATATCGACACGTTGCCGTCGGTGTCATGTTGGGCGGTGTATGATACACCATGACGCGATTTTTAAAAATATATCTCTGCATTTTCCCGCGTGTGTGGAATGTTCTCAATTATTGCTGACACCGAGTCCAAAACCATCGATAAAAATGAAATCATATGGTGAGTTAGATTGGAGATAAAGGCGTGAGAGAGACTCAATGGCCTTGAAGTTGAAGTTACAGGCGTTTGAGAATTCATTTCGTTCTATAAACGGCAACTTTCATTGGATTTCCTTCCCGTTTTTTTTCAACCGAGTCGAAAACGATGTTAGCGACTGTGAAAAATGAAATGATATATCGAATTTTTAATATGTATCGACACGTTGCCGTCGGTGTCATGTTAGGCGGTGTATGATACACCATGACGCGATTTTAAAAAATATATCTGCATTTTCCCGCGTGTGTGGAATGTTCTCAATTATTGCTGACACCGACTCTAAAACCATCGATAAAAATGAAATCATATGGTGAGTTAGATTGGAGATAAAGGCGTGAGAGAGACTCAATGGCCTTGAAGTTACAGGCATTTGAGAATTCATTTCGTTCTATAAACGGCAACTTTCATCGGATTTTCTTCTCGTTTTTTTTCAACCGAGTCTAAAACTATGTTAGCGACTGTGAAAAATGAAATGATATATCGAATTTAAAATAGATATCGACACATTGCCGTCGGTGTCATGTTGGGCGGTGTATGATACACCATGACGCGATTTTAAAAAATATATCTCTGCATTTTCCCGCGTGTGTGGAATGTTTGTGGAAAATTAAAGATTTCAAATAAACCTATTTAAAGTGTATGCGCACATAACTAATAAAAAAAACGAAGAAATATCTCTCGGTAATTTCCTGAAACATATTTTACTTCCGGCTAATATGTTGAATGAAATAAAAACGAAGAAATATATGTCGGCATCATTGTTGACGTTTTTGTGACGACTATCATCAAACGAAATAGTAATATATCATAACGGAAAAGCAAAAGCGAATTTTTAATATATATCGACACATTGCCGGCGGTGTCATGTTGGGCGGTGTATGATACACCATGACGCGATTTTAAAAAATATATCTCTGCATTTTCCCGCGTGTGTGGATTGTTCTCAATTATTGCTGACACCGAGTCTAAAAGTAAAACCATCGATAAAAATGAAATCATATGGTGAGTTAGATTGGAGATAAAGGCGTGAGAGAGACTCAATGGCCTTGAAGTTACAGGCCTTTGAGAATTCATTTCGTTCTATAAACGGCAACTTTCATCGGATTTTCTTCCCGTTTTTTTTCAACCGAGTCTAAAACTATGTTAGCGACTGTGAAAAATGAAATGATTTATCGAATTTGATTTGAAATAAAACTGGGGGAGAGCAAGACACCACGGGCCTACAAAACAGGACTCAAAGCTATGCGAGTTAATAAAATGGTGGATATTTGTTTATAGCCACTCCCAGAATGGGTGGAGCTATGGGTGGAGCTACTCTGCAAACCGAGTAAGCCACACCCCGGACAGACACCCAACAGATAGACAGACAGACAGACAGAATCATCTATGGCTATTATAATATAGACTAGCGGGGTCACCCGTGGGAATCCCACGGGCATGGATGTGTGTGACATTTCGACATATTGAGTTATATGCTGCACATTCATTTTTACAAAATGGTTACTGGCAAGTCATCAGATCCAGAAATGGTGTGATGAACACAATTTATTTATTTCACATAATATGTGACCCCTCACTCCTCTCCACCTGACACTCTCCTGCCTCCACCTGACACTCTCCTGTCTCCACCTGACACTCTCCTCTCTCCACCCAGCACTCCTCTCCTCTCCAAACCCTCACATCCCTCTCCTTTCCAATCCCTCACCTCTCCAATCCCTCACACTCCTCTCCTCTCCAATCCTTCACACGCCTCTCCAATCGCGCCTCACACTCCTCTCCAATCGCGCCTCACACTCCTCTCCAATCGCGCCTCACACTCCTCTCCAATCGTGCCTCACACTCCTCTCCAATCGTGCCTCACACTCCCCTCCAATCACTCCTCTCCAATCGTGCCTCACACTCCTCTCCAATCGCGCCTCACACTCCTCTCCAATCATGCCTCACACTCCTCTCCAATCGCGCCTCACACTCCTCTCCAATCGCGCCTCACTCGCCTCTCCAATCGGCTTTCCCCGTCTCGTTTCTCTCCTTTTTCTCCCGTCTTGTTCTTTTTCTTGCTCCAAATCGGCCCGTCGGAATCGGAAATCGGCCCGTCTCGCCCGTCGGCCCGTCGGAATCGGAAATCGGCCCGTCTTGCTTTTGTGCTTGTGCGTAAATAAATTGTGTTCATGACACCATTTCTGGTGTTGGGCTAGCGGCTAGGGTGCCGGCTTAGGATCCTGGGTTCGAATCTCGGTCGATCGCCGAATTAATGCCAGGGGGGTTGACTCAGCCTGTCATCCTTCCGAGGTCGGCTAATTGAGTACCAGTTCACTGGTAATTCCCTGTTTGTCGTTGAAGGCGGCAAAAAGGGTTGGCGTCAGGAAGGGCATCCGGCCGTAAAACATTGCTTCAAAAAGGGGACAAAAAAACAACAACTACCACGGTCCCCGAAAAGGCAAACCCCCGCTTTGCGGGGAAAAATGGCCTCTAAACGGTGGTTTTTACACCATTTCTGGATCTGATGACTTGCCAGTAACCATTTTGTAAAAATGAATGTGCAGCATCTAACTCAATATGTCGAAATGTCACACACATCCATGCCTGTGGGATTCCCACGGGTGACCCCGCAAGTTTGCATTGACGTTCGTCGATGGACTCGTTCTCCCGTCTCATTCGTTTTCTGGCTGCATCCTGTTCAAGTCTGCATTGACGTTCGACGACGGACTCGTTCGCCCTTCTCATTCGTTTTCTTGCTGCATCCTGTTCAGGGCTGCGTTCTTCATCCATTTTGGAAATGGAAGTTTCCACGCACCGCATGAATTGTCACGATCCTCAATAGGAAGTGTCTCATAATTATCAAATGACAAATGGCAAGTAAATTACATTGTGAAAATTTAATATTTCAAATAGACCTATTTAAAGTGTATGCGCAAATAACTAATAAATAAAAAAACGAAGAAATATGTCTCGGTAATTTCCTGAACTCGGTAATTTCTCGGTAATTTTACTTCCGGCTAAAAATGTTGAATGAAATAAAAACGAAGAAATATATGTCGTTTTGTGACGACTGTCATCAAAGGTAAACGGTGAATTCACTCGGTTTATTCGGTTCGGCTCGGTTTAAAGAAAAAGCGATAATGTCGAAATGTTGACGTCTGTGTCATGTTGGGCGGTGTATGATACTTGTTGGCTGTTGGGCGGTGATATGGTGTATTTTTAAAAATATATCTCTGCGTTTTCCCGCGTTGCTGACACCGAGTCTAAAACCATGATGGTGAGTTATATTGGAGATAAAGGCGTGAGAGAGACTCAATGGCCTTGAAGTTACAGGCATTTGAGAATTCATTTCGTTCTATAAACGGCAACTTTCATCGGATTTTCTTCTCGTTTTTTTTCAACCGAGTCTAAAACTATGTTAGCGACTGTGAAAAATGAAATGATATATCGAATTTAAAATAGATATCGACACATTGCCGTCGGTGTCATGTTGGGCGGTGTATGATACACCATGACGCGATTTTAATATTTGTTTATAGCCACTCCCAGAATGGGTGGAGCTATGGGTGGAGCTACTCTGCAAACCGAGTAAGCCACACCCCGGACAGACACCCAACAGATAGACAGACAGACAGACAGAATCATCTATGGCTATTATAATATAGACTAGCGGGGTCACCCGTGGGAATCCCACGGGCATGGATGTGTGTGACATTTCGACATATTGAGTTATATGCTGCACATTCATTTTTACAAAATGGTTACTGGCAAGTCATCAGATCCAGAAATGGTGTGATGAACACAATTTATTTATTTCACATAATATGTGACCCCTCACTCCTCTCCACCTGACACTCTCCTGCCTCCACCTGACACTCTCCTGTCTCCACCTGACACTCTCCTCTCTCCACCCAGCACTCCTCTCCTCTCCAAACCCTCACATCCCTCTCCTTTCCAATCCCTCACCTCTCCAATCCCTCACACTCCTCTCCTCTCCAATCCTTCACACGCCTCTCCAATCGCGCCTCACACTCCTCTCCAATCGCGCCTCACACTCCTCTCCAATCGCGCCTCACACTCCTCTCCAATCGTGCCTCACACTCCTCTCCAATCGTGCCTCACACTCCCCTCCAATCACTCCTCTCCAATCGTGCCTCACACTCCTCTCCAATCGCGCCTCACACTCCTCTCCAATCATGCCTCACACTCCTCTCCAATCGCGCCTCACACTCCTCTCCAATCGCGCCTCACTCGCCTCTCCAATCGGCTTTCCCCGTCTCGTTTCTCTCCTTTTTCTCCCGTCTTGTTCTTTTTCTTGCTCCAAATCGGCCCGTCGGAATCGGAAATCGGCCCGTCTCGCCCGTCGGCCCGTCGGAATCGGAAATCGGCCCGTCTTGCTTTTGTGCTTGTGCGTAAATAAATTGTGTTCATGACACCATTTCTGGTGTTGGGCTAGCGGCTAGGGTGCCGGCTTAGGATCCTGGGTTCGAATCTCGGTCGATCGCCGAATTAATGCCAGGGGGGTTGACTCAGCCTGTCATCCTTCCGAGGTCGGCTAATTGAGTACCAGTTCACTGGTAATTCCCTGTTTGTCGTTGAAGGCGGCAAAAAGGGTTGGCGTCAGGAAGGGCATCCGGCCGTAAAACATTGCTTCAAAAAGGGGACAAAAAAACAACAACTACCACGGTCCCCGAAAAGGCAAACCCCCGCTTTGCGGGGAAAAATGGCCTCTAAACGGTGGTTTTTACACCATTTCTGGATCTGATGACTTGCCAGTAACCATTTTGTAAAAATGAATGTGCAGCATCTAACTCAATATGTCGAAATGTCACACACATCCATGCCTGTGGGATTCCCACGGGTGACCCCGCAAGTTTGCATTGACGTTCGTCGATGGACTCGTTCTCCCGTCTCATTCGTTTTCTGGCTGCATCCTGTTCAAGTCTGCATTGACGTTCGACGACGGACTCGTTCGCCCTTCTCATTCGTTTTCTTGCTGCATCCTGTTCAGGGCTGCGTTCTTCATCCATTTTGGAAATGGAAGTTTCCACGCACCGCATGAATTGTCACGATCCTCAATAGGAAGTGTCTCATAATTATCAAATGACAAATGGCAAGTAAATTACATTGTGAAAATTTAATATTTCAAATAGACCTATTTAAAGTGTATGCGCAAATAACTAATAAATAAAAAAACGAAGAAATATGTCTCGGTAATTTCCTGAACTCGGTAATTTCTCGGTAATTTTACTTCCGGCTAAAAATGTTGAATGAAATAAAAACGAAGAAATATATGTCGTTTTGTGACGACTGTCATCAAAGGTAAACGGTGAATTCACTCGGTTTATTCGGTTCGGCTCGGTTTAAAGAAAAAGCGATAATGTCGAAATGTTGACGTCTGTGTCATGTTGGGCGGTGTATGATACTTGTTGGCTGTTGGGCGGTGATATGGTGTATTTTTAAAAATATATCTCTGCGTTTTCCCGCGTTGCTGACACCGAGTCTAAAACCATGATGGTGAGTTATATTGGAGATAAAGGCGTGAGAGAGACTCAATGGCCTTGAAGTTACAGGCATTTGAGAATTCATTTCGTTCTATAAACGGCAACTTTCATCGGATTTTCTTCTCGTTTTTTTTCAACCGAGTCTAAAACTATGTTAGCGACTGTGAAAAATGAAATGATATATCGAATTTAAAATAGATATCGACACATTGCCGTCGGTGTCATGTTGGGCGGTGTATGATACACCATGACGCGATTTTAAAAAATATATCTCTGCATTTTCCCGCGTGTGTGGAATGTTTGTGGAAAATTAAAGATTTCAAATAAACCTATTTAAAGTGTATGCGCACATAACTAATAAAAAAAACGAAGAAATATCTCGGTAATTTCCTGAAACATATTTTACTTCCGGCTAATATGTTGAATGAAATAAAAACGAAGAAATATATGTCGTTTTGTGACGACTGTCATCAAAGGTAAACGGTGAATTCACTCGGTTTATTCGGTTCGGCTCGGTTTAAAGAAAAAGCGATAATGTCGAAATGTTGACGTCTGTGTCATGTTGGGCGGTGTATGATACTTGTTGGCTGTTGGGCGGTGATATGGTGTATTTTTAAAAATATATCTCTGCGTTTTCCCGCGTTGCTGACACCGAGTCTAAAACCATGATGATGAGTTATATTGGAGATAAAGGCGTGAGAGAGACTCAATGGCCTTGAAGTTACAGGCATTTGAGAATTCATTTCGTTCTATAAACGGCAACTTTCATCGGATTTTCTTCTCGTTTTTTTTCAATCGAGTCTAAAACTATGTTAGCGACTGTGAAAAATGAAATGATATATCGAATTTAAAATAGATATCGACACATTGCCGTCGGTGTCATGTTGGGCGGTGTATGATACACCATGACGCGATTTTTAAAAATATATATCTCTGCATTTTCCCGCGTGTGTGGAATGTTTGTGGAAAATTAAAGATTTCAAATAAACCTATTTAAAGTGTATGCGCACATAACTAATAAAAAAAACGAAGAAATATCTCTCGGTAATTTCCTGAAACATATTTTACTTCCGGCTAATATGTTGAATGAAATAAAAACGAAGAAATATATGTCGGCATCATTGTTGACGTTTTTGTGACGACTATCATCAAACGAAATAGTAATATATCATAACGGAAAAGCAAAAGCGAATTTTTAATATATATCGACACATTGCCGGCGGTGTCATGTTGGGCGGTGTATGATACACCATGACGCGATTTTAAAAAATATATCTCTGCATTTTCCCGCGTGTGTGGATTGTTCTCAATTATTGCTGACACCGAGTCTAAAAGTAAAACCATCGATAAAAATGAAATCATATGGTGAGTTAGATTGGAGATAAAGGCGTGAGAGAGACTCAATGGCCTTGAAGTTACAGGCCTTTGAGAAAGGCCTATAAACGGCAACTTTCATCGGATTTTCTTCCCGTTTTTTTTCAACCGAGTCTAAAACTATGTTAGCGACTGTGAAAAATGAAATGATTTATCGAATTTGATTTGAAATAAAACTGGGGGAGAGCAAGACACCACGGGCCTACAAAACAGGACTCAAAGCTATGCGAGTTAATAAAATGGTGGATATTTGTTTATAATTATATGAAGCCACTCCCAGAATGGGTGGAGCTATGGGTGGAGCTACTCTGCAAACCGAGTAAGCCACACCCCGGACAGACACCCAACAGATAGACAGACAGACAGACAGAATCATCTACGGCTATTATAATATAGACTAGCGGGGTCACCCGTGGGAATCCCACGGGCATGGATGTGTGTGACATTTCGACATATTGAGTTATATGCTGCACATTCATTTTTACAAAATGGTTACTGGCAAGTCATCAGATCCAGAAATGGTGTGATGAACACAATTTATTTATTTCACATAATATGTGACCCCTCACTCCTCTCCACCTGACACTCTCCTGCCTCCACCTGACACTCTCCTGTCTCCACCTGACACTCTCCTCTCTCCACCCAGCACTCCTCTCCTCTCCAAACCCTCACATCCCTCTCCTTTCCAATCCCTCACCTCTCCAATCCCTCACACTCCTCTCCTCTCCAATCCTTCACACGCCTCTCCAATCGCGCCTCACACTCCTCTCCAATCGCGCCTCACACTCCTCTCCAATCGCGCCTCACACTCCTCTCCAATCGTGCCTCACACTCCTCTCCAATCGTGCCTCACACTCCCCTCCAATCACTCCTCTCCAATCGTGCCTCACACTCCTCTCCAATCGCGCCTCACACTCCTCTCCAATCATGCCTCACACTCCTCTCCAATCGCGCCTCACACTCCTCTCCAATCGCGCCTCACTCGCCTCTCCAATCGGCTTTCCCCGTCTCGTTTCTCTCCTTTTTCTCCCGTCTTGATCTTTTTCTTGCTCCAAATCGGCCCGTCGGAATCGGAAATCGGCCCGTCTCGCCCGTCGGCCCGTCGGAATCGGAAATCGGCCCGTCTTGCTTTTGTGCTTGTGCGTAAATAAATTGTGTTCATGACACCATTTCTGGTGTTGGGCTAGCGGCTAGGGTGCCGGCTTAGGATCCTGGGTTCGAATCTCGGTCGATCGCCGAATTAATGCCAGGGGGGTTGACTCAGCCTGTCATCCTTCCGAGGTCGGCTAATTGAGTACCAGTTCACTGGTAATTCCCTGTTTGTCGTTGAAGGCGGCAAAAAGGGTTGGCGTCAGGAAGGGCATCCGGCCGTAAAACATTGCTTCAAAAAGGGGACAAAAAAACAACAACTACCACGGTCCCCGAAAAGGCAAACCCCCGCTTTGCGGGGAAAAATGGCCTCTAAACGGTGGTTTTTACACCATTTCTGGATCTGATGACTTGCCAGTAACCATTTTGTAAAAATGAATGTGCAGCATCTAACTCAATATGTCGAAATGTCACACACATCCATGCCTGTGGGATTCCCACGGGTGACCCCGCAAGTTTGCATTGACGTTCGTCGATGGACTCGTTCTCCCGTCTCATTCGTTTTCTGGCTGCATCCTGTTCAAGTCTGCATTGACGTTCGACGACGGACTCGTTCGCCCTTCTCATTCGTTTTCTTGCTGCATCCTGTTCAGGGCTGCGTTCTTCATCCATTTTGGAAATGGAAGTTTCCACGCACCGCATGAATTGTCACGATCCTCAATAGGAAGTGTCTCATAATTATCAAATGACAAATGGCAAGTAAATTACATTGTGAAAATTTAATATTTCAAATAGACCTATTTAAAGTGTATGCGCAAATAACTAATAAATAAAAAAACGAAGAAATATGTCTCGGTAATTTCCTGAACTCGGTAATTTCTCGGTAATTTTACTTCCGGCTAAAAATGTTGAATGAAATAAAAACGAAGAAATATATGTCGTTTTGTGACGACTGTCATCAAAGGTAAACGGTGAATTCACTCGGTTTATTCGGTTCGGCTCGGTTTAAAGAAAAAGCGATAATGTCGAAATGTTGACGTCTGTGTCATGTTGGGCGGTGTATGATACTTGTTGGCTGTTGGGCGGTGATATGGTGTATTTTTAAAAATATATCTCTGCGTTTTCCCGCGTTGCTGACACCGAGTCTAAAACCATGATGGTGAGTTATATTGGAGATAAAGGCGTGAGAGAGACTCAATGGCCTTGAAGTTACAGGCATTTGAGAATTCATTTCGTTCTATAAACGGCAACTTTCATCGGATTTTCTTCTCGTTTTTTTTCAACCGAGTCTAAAACTATGTTAGCGACTGTGAAAAATGAAATGATATATCGAATTTAAAATAGATATCGACACATTGCCGTCGGTGTCATGTTGGGCGGTGTATGATACACCATGACGCGATTTTAAAAAATATATCTCTGCATTTTCCCGCGTGTGTGGAATGTTTGTGGAAAATTAAAGATTTCAAATAAACCTATTTAAAGTGTATGCGCACATAACTAATAAAAAAAACGAAGAAATATCTCGGTAATTTCCTGAAACATATTTTACTTCCGGCTAATATGTTGAATGAAATAAAAACGAAGAAATATATGTCGTTTTGTGACGACTGTCATCAAAGGTAAACGGTGAATTCACTCGGTTTATTCGGTTCGGCTCGGTTTAAAGAAAAAGCGATAATGTCGAAATGTTGACGTCTGTGTCATGTTGGGCGGTGTATGATACTTGTTGGCTGTTGGGCGGTGATATGGTGTATTTTTAAAAATATATCTCTGCGTTTTCCCGCGTTGCTGACACCGAGTCTAAAACCATGATGATGAGTTATATTGGAGATAAAGGCGTGAGAGAGACTCAATGGCCTTGAAGTTACAGGCATTTGAGAATTCATTTCGTTCTATAAACGGCAACTTTCATCGGATTTTCTTCTCGTTTTTTTTCAATCGAGTCTAAAACTATGTTAGCGACTGTGAAAAATGAAATGATATATCGAATTTAAAATAGATATCGACACATTGCCGTCGGTGTCATGTTGGGCGGTGTATGATACACCATGACGCGATTTTTAAAAATATATATCTCTGCATTTTCCCGCGTGTGTGGAATGTTTGTGAAAAATTAAAGATTTCAAATAAACCTATTTAAAGTGTATGCGCACATAACTAATAAAAAAAACGAAGAAATATCTCTCGGTAATTTCCTGAAACATATTTTACTTCCGGCTAATATGTTGAATGAAATAAAAACGAAGAAATATATGTCGGCATCATTGTTGACGTTTTTGTGACGACTATCATCAAACGAAATAGTAATATATCATAACGGAAAAGCAAAAGCGAATTTTTAATATATATCGACACATTGCCGGCGGTGTCATGTTGGGCGGTGTATGATACACCATGACGCGATTTTAAAAAATATATCTCTGCATTTTCCCACGTGTGTGGATTGTTCTCAATTATTGCTGACACCGAGTCTAAAAGTAAAACCATCGATAAAAATGAAATCATATGGTGAGTTAGATTGGAGATAAAGGCGTGAGAGAGACTCAATGGCCTTGAAGTTACAGGCCTTTGAGAAAGGCCTATAAACGGCAACTTTCATCGGATTTTCTTCCCGTTTTTTTTCAACCGAGTCTAAAACTATGTTAGCGACTGTGAAAAATGAAATGATTTATCGAATTTGATTTGAAATAAAACTGGGGGAGAGCAAGACACCACGGGCCTACAAAACAGGACTCAAAGCTATGCGAGTTAATAAAATGGTGGATATTTGTTTATAATTATATGAAGCCACTCCCAGAATGGGTGGAGCTATGGGTGGAGCTACTCTGCAAACCGAGTAAGCCACACCCCGGACAGACACCCAACAGATAGACAGACAGACAGACAGAATCATCTACGGCTATTATAATATAGATAGGATAGGATAGGATAGGATAGGAATATAGGACCCAAATGACCCAGAGGACCCAAATGACCCAGAGGACCCAAATGACCCAGAGGACCCAAATGACCCAGAGGACCCAAATGACCCAGAGGACCCAAATGACCCAAATGACCCAGAGGACCCAAATGACCCAGAGGACCCAAATGACCCAGAGGACCCAAATGACCCAGAGGACCCAAATGACCCAAATGACCCAGAGGACCCAAATGACCCAGAGGACCCAAATGACCCAGAGGACCCAAATGACCCAAATGACCCAGAGGACCCAAATGACCCAGAGGACCCAAATGACCCAGAGGACCCAAAGGACCCAAATGACCCAGAGGACCCAAATGACCCAGAGGACCCAAATGACCCAGAGGACCCAAATGACCCAGAGGACCCAAATGACCCAGAGGACCCAAATGACCCAGAGGACCCAAATGACCCAGAGGACCCAAATGACCCAGAGGACCCAAATGACCCAGAGGACCCAAATGACCCAGAGGACCCAAATGACCCAGAGGACCCAAATGACCCAGAGGACCCAAATGACCCAGAGGACCCAAATGACCCAGAGGACCCAAATGACCCAAATGACCCAGAGGACCCAAATGACCCAGAGGACCCAAATGACCCAGAGGACCCAAATGACCCAAATGACCCAGAGGACCCAAATGACCCAGAGGACCCAAATGACCCAGAGGACCCAAATGACCCAGAGGACCCAGAGGACCCAAATGACCCAGAGGACCCAAATGACCCAGAGGACCCAAATTCTATGTATGTTTCTATGATGATGTATGTTTTGGTGAAAGTACATAATGTGAATACTAGTAGCAATTTTACAAAAACCATGGCATAATTTCAAATCTTGACCCGAGATGATAATTATGCTACATCATAATTTCCATGTGCCAACCTGGGCGGAATCCAAGTGGATTCACTTGTTTATATCTGCCAAACCACGTCACCTATCGCAAATTCCAAAAGGTCATTTTAGTAGAGACTGATATGCTGAACACACCTGTGAAGCTTCCCCTCGATAGGACCAAAAATGAGGGAGGAGTTCGGTGTCAAAGTAGAGCTCCAATCGCTGCCTAAACATCTTAAAAAAGCCGCCGCTGTGTTCGGCGCGGTCCAATCCATGCACGGAGTTCCCGCCAGGTCCGCCATTGTGAACGGGGGTGCGAGGTCGACGAGGAATGAACCGAGTACAAGAGGGACGGGAAACACCGGCTTTGTACCTCGAATATGCCTCGTAAAACCGCCGCCACCATGTAAAGTTCTGATGTGGAATCGATCACGAGGCGACGACAAAGAGAACAATCATTTGTTGCAGCACCCGGAATGAGGTTCATGGCGACGACCCCGTGCACACACCGCCTGCCCCCTGGCCGGAAGTCCTCTTCATTTTCCAAAACGCGAGCGAGCACTTCCGGGTCCACACAACTGGCGTGAGACCATCATAGATGTGAAGTTCCTTCCGGTTGTGTGAGCGCCGTTACGAATTCAAAATCGCAATTGTATTCACTCCATTCCAATCATCAATTGGTACTTTCACAAAACGATTAACACGATTAACGTTTAACGATTTAACATTCCGAATGATGACGGTTGTGTTTGGATATTATCAAACCGGCGCATTGCCGCCATCTGCCCACTTCCGGATCCGCTGCAGGTTCGGAGTTCTCATCAAAATCTAAACGGTATTTGTAAAATTTCAATAAAACCCACGTCACTGTTGATATCGGTAAATATTATTCCTACATGTTTGGAAAATTGGAAAACTTGGAAAAATTTGAAAAACAATATACATCTAGGCTATTTTACTCCAGGGGGGTAGGGGGTGGGGGTAGGGGGTGGGGGGTCCCAGGAATTCCCGCCCAAAAATATCGCTGCGATCGGTTGAGCCGTTTTTGCGGTAAATTCGAACGGACAATCGGACGGACATTTGGTGGATTATAGTCAGATAATAAATACATGTGTTATTATATAATCATTCATTGCATTGTGGGAGTCTTCACAACAATAACCGAGCTTCATCGCCTATTTTTATATTCATTCTCCTCACGGTTACTTCATCACAAATATTAGCAAAAGGTGAAGAGAAATGGATGTTACTGCACCCGGTTTGTTCGGAACCTGGTGCTGAGATTCCTCCACACGGAACGCGCCGGCTCCCGCTGCCTCGTTTCGTTGTTTCCCATCTCGAAGGAAAAAGTGAACAAACTTCACGAATATCGCGGAGTCGTTAAAAACACAACCGGCTCCTCTGAAATCCGTTGGATTTGTGAAGAAATAACGATCACTTCGCCGACTGATCAAATGTAACCTAGCAACAGTAACATTGCGTCGATGACATTGCAACGGAAGAAGAAGAAGCATCTTGGTACTCACCACAACATGGAAAAGTCCTATTTTTAAAAAAACAACAACTCCGTTTATTTTAAAACCTGCTCTTGGGACGGCCGCGTCGCATCATCAGCAAACACACTCTCCTGGGCCGGTTGAGAGTCCAAATATGGCAGCCGAGTGGCTTCATCAGCAAACGCATTCTCATGGGCCGGTACGGAGTTCAAATATGGCGGCCACGAGCCGAAGTCAGCAAACACACTCTCCTGGGCCTGTTGGGAGTCCAAATATGGCGGCCGCGTGGCTTCATCAGCAAACGCACTCTCCTGGGCCGGTACGGAGTTCAAATATGGCGGCCACGTGCCGACATCAGCAAACACACTCTCCTGGGCCGGTTGGGAGTCCAAATATGGCGGCCGCGTGGCTTCATCAGCAGATGCACACTTCGGACCGGGTAGTTTCTCCATATTGTGGAGTTCGTGCTGCCTCAATATGAATGGGATATTTTATATATATATATATTTATTTTTTTTTGTCTACACTTTGGTTTTACAGATTTAAAGTTATTTGATTAAAAAGATAAATGTTGTGGTAAAATCAGGAAGTAATGTTTCAGGGGTTCTATAAATTATAAATCGCTTACCCGGGCTCGAACGTGGCTAACATAACATCCGCCATCTTGGCGATTGGACATTCCGGTCAATGGGAAGTCACCGGGTTGGGACCGTTTACTTTTACTTGGATCTTTCCGTTACGTTGGTTTGTTTGGTATTCTCACTGAGGAGCCTTTCTTCATCTCTTGACAGGAAAGAAGGATCGCGATGTTCTCGGCTGTGCTCCCTGCGATGAGGTCGAATCTCTGCAACGCGCCGCATGTTCAGCTCGCCGCGGAGGTGGAAGCTGCGGATCGGCCCGGATCGAACAGCCCGACCGAATATCGTCGCTTCGCGGCTGCTTCCGCCGCCGGTAAGAACCTGGATGAGTGTTCGTGTGTCGCGCTTTGACCTCACGCCCTAAGATCGCTCGGACCGCCATTTGCCTTCTCGTCTCGTTGCCAGATTGATGACCTTGTTGTTGTGAGAAGTGCATTATTTTTTATGGTTTCTTAGGAATACGGATCTGAAGAGAAAATTTAGTTTGGTTGCCAGATCGGCACCCTTGGGGAAATCCCGTAATTTGCATAAATCCAAAATGGCCGCCTCGGATGCCGGTAGATTATGAGTTATGACTTTTTAACCAACTAACTTACAATCGCATATGATGTGTTTTCCATATATTTTTCACCTCAGGAATCGGATATCTGGAGGCAGTTTTGTGATTTGGGATAAAATTCAGGGTAAAAGTTCAAATTCAAACATTTGCAGCCAAAAATAGAAACGATAGATTTCACATAAACAAGGCCATCATTCTGACAACTGGATTAGTAAAGACTTGACGATAGATTCCTATTAGGAATAATATATATATATTCATTTATATAGACACCATACCCATATTCCTCTATTTTTATTCACAGAATCATAATACTATATGGCTACCTCAAAGTGCATCGTCCCATTGTGTCACGGAGGTGGAGAAGAAAATAAATTCACTTAAGTCTGAATCAAGAAGCTGATCTCACGCGCCAAAATCCGTGGTGATGGAGATCTGCAGGCGAAGCTGCAGAACATTGTTAATGGTGGTAGTAATACTAATAGTGCAGGTATATTGTATCGTCTGCCACAAAAGTTGCTCAAAATCAAAAGAGAAAATGGCAAGGGTTCAGAAGTCAAAGAAAAGAAAAACGGAAGATGAGGGTGTTAAGACAACGACAAGATCTCAAAGTAAGGTAGCTGACAAAGGTACGTTTGAGTACACACGGGATTGTATTTTCTGTGCCGAGGAATGTTTGCCCATTGATGAAAGACACCCTGATAGATGGAACCGTGTTCGTCAGTGTTTGACGAACGATCGTTTTGACAAAGAAGGCAATCCCCTCCCTACTATGAAAGATATGCTCCTTGACGTTGCTGAACAGGATCCAGGCCACAGTGCAGATGTAGCGTTGGGATGGAGCAGTTTGGGACATTAACGCGACCTGTGCACAACTCAGCTCGAAATGCCTACAAATTCTGGGGATGCACTATCTTACTGGCGCAGATGCCACCTCATACATGTATGGCAAGGGAAAAGCGTCAGCTTTGAAGACACTTCGAGCTGGTGACGTCCCTGGCCTGTACTCAATTTTGGGTGAACTTGATGCCACCTATGCAGAACTTATGGAAGCAGGACAGGCCCTCTTCTGTGCTCTATATGGTCAACCCATTGATGGGTTGAAACCCATCAATGGTTGAAACCCATCAATTGATGGGTCAACCCATTGAACCTTTTGTCCGCCCCATTCTTCCCTTTCTCCAAGCTATTCTGTAATCTCTGACACACCTTCAACAGCTCTCCCTACCTCTTCCTCCTCTTCCACATCTTACCCTACCTTTCGGAGATTTATCCCATCTCGTCTTCAGTTGTCATACCCTTCCTCCCGTCCATGGTACACGGAATCTTGTAGTGAGGCTGTTGCCCAGAAACAACTTGCCTTCGTCTCCTGGAAAGCAAATCCAATGGAAGGAAATCTCATTTCCTTTCACAAAGCCCGAAACAAGTGTGTGTCCACCCTCAGGAGAGCCAGGAAACAATATCTCTCCGTTCTCAAGACCGAACTCTCTTATCTGTCTCCCTTTTCCAAATCCTGGTGGCATCTGGTCAAATCCGTTTCTGGTGTTTGTTCCCCCTCCATCCCCTCCCTTACCTCAAACGGCTACACAGCTGACTCCGCACGTGAAAAAGCTGAATGCCTCAACTCTGTGTTTGCCTCTAAATCTTGTGTCCCAAACCCATCCCTCTCTGTACCCACCATACCCAGTCGTACCCAGCTGCTCCTGGACTCAGTGTCCTTTCCTCCTGACAAGGTGGAAAAGTTTCTGTCAACCCTCGACTCTGATTCTGCAACTGGACCCGACGGCATCAGCCCACGGGTCCTAAAATCCTGCTCTGCCGCTCTATCTCACCCTCTCTCTGTTCTCTTCACCCTCTCTTTTGCTCAAGATCAATCAGCCTTCTCCCAATTATCAGCAAAGTCATGGAATCCATCATTGCTTCAGATATGAAATCTTTCCTCTTCTCCAATGGCTTGATCTCTGATCATCAATTTGGTTTCAGACCAGGTCACTCTACTCTGGACATGCTGCTTCTGCTGTCTCAACAATGGATGGAGGTCCTCAATGCCAAACAGGAAATTAGAGCTGTCTCCCTCGACATATCATGTGCCTTCGATACGGTCTGGCACCCCGCTCTGCTCACCAAACTCTCCTCCTTTGGTATCCATGGAAATCTCCACGCATGGCTGGCGGACTTCCTCTCTAGTCGTCGTCAACGTGTGACCCTGAATGGGTTTCTCTCATCTCCTCTGCCTGTTCAGGCTGGAGTTCCCCAAGGCAGTGTTCTGGGCCCTGTGCTTTTTCTGGTCTTCATCAATGATCTCTCTGACTCTCTTGAAAATCCTCCATCTCTTTGCTGATGACTCCACTCTCTGCCGCTCCATTCCTCTTCCTTCAGATCGGCAGTCTGCAGCCTCCTCACTCTCTGAAGGCTTGGACAAAATCACAGACTGGTCAAACAAGTGGAACATGTCTTTCAATCCTGACAAATCTCACACTCTTACTATGTCTCTCCGAAAAGATCGACTGGACAACCCTCCCATCTACTTTCTCAACAATCCTCTCCAAGAAGTTCTGTCGCTCAAGCTTTTGGGTCTCACTATCTGCCATGATCTTTCTTGGGAAAACCACATTTCCAAGCTGGCCTCCAAAGCCAGTCGCTGACTGGGCATCCTCCGTCGTGCGAAATCCTTCCTCGGCACACCTGAGCTGCTCACCACATACAAGGCTTTCATCCGCAGCTCAATGGAGTACTGTTCTCCCCTATGGGCCGGTGCTCCTACCTCACACCTAGCTCGGCTTCACGCTGTTGAAACCAAAGCTTTCAGAATTATTGGAATCTCCCGCGATGAAGCTATCTCTGAGGGCCTTTCACTCACTCACCGCAGGCAGGAAGGTGGTCTTTCTGGCTTCTACCGACTCCTCTCCGGCCTTGCACCCCCAGCTCTCTCTGTGCTCTGTCCCCTAAATATTCCTACAGGTCGCACAAGATCTGCCAGCAACCCTCTGATGGTTAAACTGCCGAAATCTCGGCTCTCTGCTCACCTTCACTCTTTCATTCCTCTTTTCTCCCGCCTCTGGAACAAACTCCCTCACTCCCTTCAATCCCACTCCTCCCTCCAGGTCTTTAAAACAGCTTTTCACCACCATCTCTTATCTTCCCCCATCCAAAACCTTGATCTTTTCTACCCCCGCTAATTCACCCCAGATCCACCTTGTTTGAAATTCCAACTTCTTTCCTGGAAGTCCTGGCAGTGTCCATATGTTTTATACCTCTCCCACCCCCCCTTCCCATGCCCCCCCCCCCAAAGCCCTCGCCCTCTCTCAGATCTCTCGATGTCTCCATGTCTCTCGGTCCCTGCTCTCAAATGTTGTGTTTGTGTCCTTCCCCCTCTCTCCCCATCTTGTCTACCGCTCCCGATGTTATATGTTTTATGTGTCGGTTTGTTTTTCTGTGTGATTAATGTTCGCTCTTTCACGAGCCTCGATCTTGTATACAACAACAACAACAACAACAACAACAACAACAACAACAAAAATCCAGGAGGATTCTCGCATAAGTAGCCGTTTGCGTTTCCCGCAACCAAGGCAGTCACAGCTAGACTCGAACCTTTGGCTCCGAGCACGTCCATCGACCCGAGGGGGTTTCAGCTGCAGGACGTTTCCCAGTAGCATCGTTTTCCAGGCGTCTTGCCGGAGTTCGTCACAACTGCTCCGGCGTTCGGACCTCGGTGACCATCACGTGCTCAGACGACGTAGTTTCTGAACGAAATGCTTGAGGGGTTCCAATGCATCCGGTCTCTTCGTGGCAGACTGGTAGCGAGGGTAGTTGGCGCTCCGTGGCTAGAGCTGGCTCGGCGGGTCCTCCGCTTGACGTTCTTCCCTGAGGAGGGGTAGTCGCAGGAGCGTGGGCATCATCTCGATTCAGAACGATGTCAGGAGAGGATCACGATTAATTGTTGTAATCATCAGAGATACAACATTGTCTCAGAGTAGAGTTGAATCATGATCGATCTTAGACAGCATCGAAAGAGAGAACCAGCAATCATAGTATTAGTGTTACTGCAGGCACATACAGGTGCATACAGGTGCATACAGTTGATATCTCGTCAAGTGAGCATGCAGCACACAATGCAGAATCCTTACCATTCTCCGGAAGCCCAGAGGTGCTCTCGGGTTACATAGCACAGAACTACCTTCTGCGCTGAACGGCAGTCTCTTTTAGATGAGCCGCGTGGGAGTCGCGTAGTGGCTATCTCTGAGGGCTTCCCATTTACACCAGAGTCGTAAATTAGATGACAATTTCACCACAAACAGTATCAACAACACCCTACTGGGGGGGGGGGGGGGGTGAATGGCCGCTCTCATGGAGATGGTCACCTTACTGGGGGGTGGGGGGGAGATGGGAGATGGTCGCTCTAGTGGGAATGGTCACCCTTCTGGGGGGGGGGGGGGGGGAGTGGATGGTCACCCTATTGGGGGGGATGGTCGCTCCCATAAAGATGGTCACCCTACTGGGGGGGATGGTCACTCTCGTGGAGACGGACGCCCGCGGGGGGGGGGGGGGGGGGGGTTGTTTAAAGTTAGATCGAGGGTGCAGGTAAATTGAAATGGATATTGACACCTGTGGTGCTGATTGTAGAATGTAGTGTTTTGTGAGATGCAGGAGGCAGTAGAATGGCTGGGCGTGTGGTTTGGTTGGGAGAGATGGTTGACCGAGGCACCCCGGGCACTGGGAGCTCGTCGGCCAGGTAAGGCTGTAGGTAGGCTCAGGAAGCCAGTTAGGTTAGTGTGTGAGTGGGGCCCGAGAATCCAGGGAGATTACTCGGGTGCCAAATGCCAAGGTGGGCATCGGGTGCTAAGTGCCAATGAGGGCCTTCCCCAAATAGGTAAGGGCGAGGAGTAGGCAAGCCTGGGAGGCAGCTCCGGTGGACGAGGGGTCGTAGGCAGGTAGACCTGCCAGGTTAAGCCACACGACCCAGCCCTGAAATTGTGTAAGGGCACAGATAGAAAAGTCGTGGGGTGAGACCCAAATTCGGGGGGGGAGGGGGCACTACTGTGTGGGCAATGGGAATTCGGGTTCTTAGAACCACATCGTTTAAATAAGGCCGATTGGCAGGGTACGACCCCGGGGAGGTTAAATGTGTAAATGATGTTGGTGTAGTTAGAATTTGTGAAGACCCCTTCGTACCACCTACAACCATCCACAAGGGGAAACATTTTGCACCACGGGGCTCGAAGTTTGATGGGTGAGATGCATCATGACGTGGGTGCAAAACATTGTGTTCATTCCGTCTTTCCTTCCTGGGAGAACCTGGGGGGAGTTGGACGAATTTGGCAATAAAGAGGGGACGTGGGAGACAAGACGTCGAGACGAATTGTAAATACAAGGAGGGCTAGGGTAGTGTAGTAGACGGTGGGGGTACGTAAGGTTAGGGCCAGGCTCGAGTTCACTCTGCCGGCATTCCTCTCACCCGTTCCATTTGCCTTGTTTTGCATGTGCCACAGTGCCCTTTCCTTGTGCTCCTTGCGCTTTGTCTTCCTCCCCGCCCCAGGACCATCATGAGGTCTCACCTTGCTGTCGCAGCGTCTTGCTGCCATCCATCACATTATGGACCACTCGCCCTGTGGCCACACCTTCCTGCTGTTGCAGCTCCTCGCTGCCCCCATCATCTTGCTGGATGTCCTACCTGTTGGGTGGCATTGATGCCACACCTTTGGACCACGTGTCAGTGGCCCTGTTCACAAAATAAAATGACCCATGTGTGGAAAGGCGAAAATTAGATGGCCTTATGATCTTGACATGGCCTGTATACCGGTCAGGGCCAGCTGGTTTTGTTAGGAAGCCGACCAAGGCAAGAAGCCACAAGATGACTCCAGCAACAAGTCCTCCATTCTTTATTCCTTGAGTCCAGGTCCTGGGTCTTAGTTTTTGTAAATAAATCGTGTCGTGTGTAAAAGTAAAAATGTTGCTCACTGGATATGTGTTTTGTTTCAAAATTTCGGCAATACGCGAACAGTATAAGGTTGTGGGTGTGAATCTGTACTGTAGTTTGTCAACGCATTCGGCGGGACATACGTATAAGTTTAAATAGTCGCACACATTGGGGTTAGAGTTTAAAATGTTAGGGGAATTACATCTTCGTGTCACACTAATGGTAATGTTAAATGAGTGCCAGCTCCCCCAGCCGCTCCTGTGTGGACGACTTGGGACGAGTCTGGGTGAGAGGAGGGGGAAGTGTTATGGGTTTGCAATGAAGGACATCCCTCAAGTGAATTACACGACAACATGTAGCCTGCATTAGTCAGTTATTTCTTATTAAATGTAAAGATTAGTTCCCTTTCCATTGTGTTGAAATAAAAGCAGATACAACCATCTGCTTAGAGCCCAGCTTCTGCTCAAGCCTAATCAATTCTACTCCCTTCCACATATTTTCCCAATGCAGGCAGTGCCCAGAACACAACATGCAGTTCACCGGGACGAATTTTTTTTTTTTTTTTTTTTTGTATACAGAATCGAGGCTCGTGAAAGAGCTGACATTTATTTCACAAACAAATCAAACAGACAAACAAAATATATAAAAAGAGGGAGCGGAAGACAAGATGGGAGAGAAGGGGAAGCACACAAACACAACATTTGAGAGCAGGGATGTGTGGGAGGGAGAGGGCTTGGGGGGAGGAGGCATGGGAAGGGAGGGTGGGGGGGTTGGAGAAATATAAAACACAAGGACACCAAGGGCTTCCAGGACAGAAGTTGGTATTTCAAAAAAGTGGATTTGGGGTGAAATTAGCGGGGGTAGAAAAGATCAAGGTTTTGGATGGGGGAAGATAAGAGATGGTGGTGAACAGCTGTTTTATAGACCTGGAGGGTGAAGTGGGATTGAAGAGAGTGAGGGAGTTTGTTCCAGAGGCGGGAGAAAAGAGGAGTGAAGGTGAGCAAAGAGTCTTGATTTTGGCAGTTTAACCATAAGAGGGTTGCAGGCAGATCTTGTGCGACCTGTAGGAATATTTGGGGGACAGAGACCAGAGAGAGCTGGGGGGGGGCAAGGCCAGAGAGAAGTCAGTAGAAGATGGAAAGACCACCAACCTGCCTGCGGTGAGTGAGTGAAAGGCCCTTGGAGTAAGCTTCATTGCGGGAGATTCCAATGAGTCTGAACGCTTTGGTTTCAACAGCGTGAAGACGAACTAGGTGTGAGGCAGGAGCACCAGCCCAGAGGGGAGAGCAGTATTCCATTGAGCTGCGGATGAAAGCCTTATATGTGGTGACGAGCGCAGGTGTGCTAAGGAAGGATTTCGCACGACGGAGGATGCCCAGTCGGCGACTGGCTTTGGAGGCCAGATTTGAAATGTGGTTCTCCCAGGAAAGATCATGGCAGATCGTGAGACCCAAAAGCTTGAGTGACAGAACTTCTTGGAGAGGATTATTCAGAAAGTGGATGGGAGGGTTGTCCAGTCGGTCTTTTCAGAGAGACATCGTAAGAGTGAGATTTGTCAGGATTGAAAGACATGTTCCACTTGTTTGCCCAGTCTGTGATTTTGTCCAGGTCTGCAGAGAGTGAGGAGGCTGCAGACTGCCGATCTGAGGGATGAGGAATGGAGCGACAGAGAGTAGAGTCATCAGCAAAGAGATAGAAAGGATTTTCAAGAGAGTCAGAGAGATCATTGATGAAGACCAGAAAAAGCACAGGGCCCAGAACACTGCCTTGGGGAACTCCAGCCTGAACAGGAAGAGGAGATGAGAGAAACCCATTCATGGCCACACGGTGACTACGACTAGAGAGGAAGTCCGCCAGCCATGCTTGGAGATTTCCATGGATACCAAAGGAGGAGAGTTTGGTGAGCAGAGCGGGGTGCCAGACCGTATCCAAGGCACGTGATATGTCAAGGGAGACGGCTCTAATTTCCTGTTTGGCATTGAGGACCTCCATCCATTGTTGAGAAAACAGAAGCAGCATGTCCAGAGTAGAGTGACCAGGTCTGAAACCAAATTGATGATCAGAGATCAAGCCATTGGAGAAGAGGAAAGATTTCATATCCGAAGCAATGATGGATTCAATGACTTTGCTGATAATTGGGAGAAGGCTGATTGGTCTGTAGTTGCTCGGATCTGTTTTTGCACCTTTTTTGTGCAAAGCGGTGATGTTGGCTGATTTCCAAGCAGATGGCAGAATATAAACTGCTTCCTGATGTCATCTCTCTCCACCCACAGCTTCATTGCCATATCGTGCAACTGAAGATCAAGGGTTATCACGGTGATCGATTCACTTCCCATTACACCAGTCGTGACACCATGTGCTCTCATGAGACCGGTGAAGGCCGACAGAGTGCCGTAATCTGTAGGACGTGATCTTATCAAAGGTGGTACTAGTGCAACATTGGTCTGGAAGTTGGTGGAAGACAACAAGGAATTAAAGGCTCCCCATGTTCCCGGAGCAATGGATTTAACTTTATAGTGGTTGCCATCTTTGTTTTGGTGGCCATCTTGGATTTGGAAAAAATGCCACCCTCCCTTTTTTAGACCTCAATAATACCTTAATACAGAATCAAGTGATAATTTGCTTTAAACAAACAATAGACACGAAAGTTGCTTCAATGACATAACAGCCTACACTATTAGTCTAGTAGGAAGACTAGGTCCCCCTGCACCCCCCGGAGATATACTTCTAATCAGTGTTTCTAGATTGGAAACAATGTGTAGAAAATGACTAGCTATGGCCCCAAGCTGAAAAAATGTCCCACATACCATTTTTATGCAAATTACTGCTGCCATTATCAAAAAAAGACTAGGTCCCCCTGCACCCCCCCGGAGATATACTTCTAACCAGTGTTTCTAGATTGGAAAAAATGTGTAGAAAATGACTAGCTATGGCCCCAAGCTGAAACAATGTCCCACATACCATTTTTATGCAAATTACTGCTGCCATTATCAAAAAAACGATTTTTGACATATCTCAGCCAATATTGCAGATAATTGAAAAATGAAGGTGTCTAGACCCATGTTTTGAAGGGCATAGATCATGATAGAACTATTCATAACATGATTACATGTGTCTATGGTATACTAGTATGCTAATTAGTGCTTTATTTACAAAATAATCACAGTTTTACGAAATAATAGACTCATATTAAGGTCCGTCTACACAGACGTTAACACAAAGTTTTATTTTTCTAAATACCCTGTGAAATTCACCGAATGCCCTGTGAAACCTGGGATTCTTCTCCAGCTTTTTCAAGGGCCCGACTTTTCCCTTCCCTTTGAAGGCACTGGTGCAGTCTTCTCCGCTGAACACATAGTACCCCAGGAGAGTGGCACAGTAGTCCTCTCCCAGGGATTCTGCCAGCTCAGAGACGTTGACAAGTTGGCGATGCTTCCCTGACCCTGTATCCAGGTACACCGTCAGCTTGATGTTGTGGGCATGGTGGAGCAGGATCAGGAGGATGTCTGTGTCCGGTGTTCTGACTACAGCGTTCTTGTATCCGATGGTAGCAGCATGATGGAGGTACAGAACCACCCTGGTATCAGTCTCTTCCTGGTTGCTGTAGATCGTGGGGAGTTCACGTACCTCGACCTGAAACACAAAAAGGCACCGCATTTCAATCACCAGTCACTGCCAGTTTCAGTATATCTCCGGGGGGTGCAGGGGGACCTAGTCTTTTTTTGATAATGGCAGCAGTAATTTGCATAAAAATGGTATGTGGGACATTTTTTCAGCTTGGGGCCATAGCTAGTCATTTTCTACACATTTTTTCCAATCTATAAACACTGATTAGAAGTATATCTCCGGGGGGTGCAGGGGGACCTAGTCTTTTTTTGATAATGGCAGCAGTAATTTGCATAAAAATGGTATGTGGGACATTTTGTCAGCTTGGGGCCATAGCTAGTCATTTTCTACACATTTTTTCCAATCTAGAAACACTGATTAGAAGTATATCTCCGGGGGGTGCAGGGGGACCTAGTCTTTTTTTGATAATGGCAGCAGTAATTTGCATAAAAATGGTATGTGGGACATTATTTCAGCTTGGGGCCATAGCTAGTCATTTTCTACACATTTTTTCCAATCTAGAAACACTGATTAGAAGTATATCTCCGGGGGGTGCAGGGGGACCTAGTCTTCCTACTAGACTATATCAAGGAAGGTATTGAATTTGAGTCAATTTGTGACTTGGAAAAAAAAAAAACATTTTGACAACGATGTTGATCACTCCGGTTTGTGTGTTTGTTTGTCTGTTCGCTCACTTATACTTGTCTACAGGTCACAATTTTAAACCAATTTTCACGAAACTTCACTAAATGGTAGAGTTTGTGGTCCCACAAAATACTATATATTTTTGAGGTCAAAAGGTCAACATAGGCCAAAGGTCAACCACTTTTTTCAAAATTTTTAAATCCACAATTTTCATCCGAGTGATTAGCAAATTGAATGGGATTTATATATCAGCGAACTGAATGAAATGAACAGCTATTTTGAGGTCAACATAGGTCAAAAGGTCAACATAGGCCAAAGGTCAACAACTTTTTTTAAATTTCTAAAATCCTCAATTTTCATCCGATTGACTTGAAAATTGAATGGGATTTACATATCAGCTAACAGAATTCAACCACAAACTATTTTTTGATCAACATTGGCCAAAGGTCAACAACTTTTTTCAAATTTCTAAAATCCTCAATTTTCATCCGATTGACTTGAAAATTGAATGGGATATACATATCATCGAACAGAATTCAACCACCAACTATTTTTTTGATCAACATAGGTCAAACCGTCAAGATAGGTCAAAGGTCAACAACTTTTTTCAAATTTCTAAAATCCTCAATTTTCATCCGATTGACTTGAAATCTGAATAGGATTTTCATGTCCGCCAACTGAAACCAACCACCAACTATTTTTTTGATCAACATAGGCCAAAAGGTTAACATAGGCCAAAAGGTCAACATCCGCCAAAATGTCAACATCGGTCAAATTTGTAAAACTAGCAACGGCACCCACCCTATGGGCGGGGGCTTCAAATGGGAGGCCCAAATGGAAAGGTAAATTCTTAATGTAATTAACCAAATGTCCGTCCGTCTGTGTGACAGGCCACGTCTGTCTTTCGTCTGTCTAAATGTCTGTCCGTCGTCTGTCTGTCCGTTCGAAGGTACCGTAAAAACTGCTGAACCGATCGCAACGATATTTTGGGTGGATAATGCTGGGATCTCCAGGAGTAAAATAGGCTATTTAGTTTTCCCAATTTCAGCAATTTCAGTCAATTTTCAACCGATTAACTTAATTTGAATAAGATTTGCATATCAGATCACATAATTCAACCACTAACTATTTGTGAAGTCAAAAGGATGCTTTTCCGAGCGCCATTCTACTTTGTTCTCTTTTACCAAGTGTCGCTCTTTGAGTGATTTTTCATTTGTCTGTCTGTTTGTTTGTTTACTTCCGACACCGAAGGTGGATTCTTCACCATTGAGAGATCGGGTGAAAACAGATATCTTACTATATTTCACCAAATGTCTGTCTGTCTGTCTGTTCGAGGGTACCGTAAAAACTGCTGAAACGATCGCAAAGATATTTTGGGTGTATAATCCTGGGATTCCCAGGAGTAAAATAGGCTATTTAGTTTTCCCAATTTCAGCTTTCGTCTCCAGCATTCTCAGGTTTGGACGCCCGCATAACATTCACGTTTGCATGACGTTCATTGCGACGTCTTCTTACGTCGAGCAACGGTACCAACTATTTTTTGTACCAACCACCGTTTTGTACCAACGGTACCAACCAACCACCAACTATTTTTTTGATCAACATAGGCCAAAAGGTTAACATAGGCCAAAAGGTCAACATCCGCCAAAATGTCAACATCGGTCAAATTTGTAAAACTAGCAACGGCACCCACCCTATGGGCGGGGCTTCAATTGGGAGGCCCAAATGAAAAGGCGAAATATCGGAAATTGAAGCCTTTTTTTCTTTTAAATGATTTTTATAAACATCCGCCATGCGGAAACGTCATGCGGGAGCAAGTATCAGCAGGATGTGGCAGTGTGGCAGCCCACGTTTGCACCGATCGCTGCACCGTGTGCCGCACAAACGACTGCACCGATTGCTGCACCGTGTGCCGCACAAACGGCTGCACCGATCGCTGCACCGTGTGCCGCACAAACGACTGCACCGATCGCTGCACTGTGTTCCGCACAAACGGCTGCACCGTGTGCCGCACAAACGACTGCACCGATCGCTGCACCGTGTGCCACACAAACGGCTGCACCGATCGCTGCACCGTGTGCCGCACAAACGACTGCACCGATCGCTGCACTGTGTTCCGCACAAACGGCTGCACCGTGTGCCGCACAAACGACTGCACCGATCGCTGCACAGCTGCATTGATCGGATGTAGTGTGAAGGAGGATCTGCACTTCGGCATGAAGGAGGATCAGATCTAACAGATCGCTGTCTCCATCGATCTTGCCAAGGCCGTAACACCGATCGGCTCAAAATCCTTTTCACTGTTGATTTGGTACAGTTACACGTATCGGGAATTTGGTACACGTATCGGGAGTACATACGACATGGCGGATGTGAACACTATTATCGATCACGATTCACGATCACGATCATCACGATCATCACGATCACAGTGTATCGATTACTATTTGAAACACGATGAAATAATATTTACCGATATGAACAGTGATGTGGCTTTTATTGAAATTCTCAAGATACTGTTTAGATTTTGATGATTCGCGTGTGATATGATTCAACGAATGTTTATATGAATCGTTTAAAACAAAAAAAGCCTTCAATTTCTGATATTTTCCCATCGCCATATCCAGATTCGCCACGGACCCACGATCGATGTTTCTCTACGTGAACGTGCCCGTTTGTTTGCGAACAGGTACGTTTTTCATGGAAGTCCTTCACGAACTTGCTGTCCATGTCTGACGTGCGAATGAAGGTGCTACAGGAATGTGGAATTTATTGATTTCATGCTTTAGCATTCACCGTATCTGCATCGCCTGTTTGCCTCTGGCCTCCCACCTGTGCGTAGCACGGGTATTTCTCTTGTATAACATGATATCAAAAGAAGTTATGGACGAGTTATGAATAAACTTGGTGGACGTGTTGGTTCGGTGACAAGAACAAGGTGTTGGTTCGGTAATAGATTTTGGTTCATGTCCGAATCCAGATCCGGCCTATCAGTGGATACAAAACGTAAACTGTTCACCTGTGGAGGTATGCCCTCCACCGAGTGCCTTGCTTTTCTCTGCAACCGTTGGTCTGATTGACAGGAAGTTTTCAGCACAGGTGCGCCCCTTTTTATAGAATTATGATGTGAAAGGGAAGAGAGAATTATGTTGCGAATTCAGTAAATTATGTTGTGGTTTTTACTTTAACAACGTTATTGTTGATGTACTGTACGATGGAGTCTTCCTTGACGACAATGCACCACGTGGTAACAACGGAGATGTGACGACACAATAATCAGGTTTGGTTCAACTTAAAACTGGTAACCTAGCAATAATCCCACATGATGTATGACGTCACAATAATCGGCTTTAATGCAACAAACAGCTGGTTACGTTACTCGTTCTTTGAACGTGAGCAGGTATTGGACGGTTTTCCTGAAGCACCTGTTATTTTTCGATTACGAAAGAGAATGCAACGAAGGTAACGTGCCTCACACGGTTTTGTTTCTCATCATCAAATGAATTTAATCTTTTAATGTCGAGTTTAACCATAACTCAGGTGGGAGAGGTGTAAAACACATGGACACTGCTAGAACTTCCAGGAAAGAAGTCGGTATTTCAAAAAGTGGATCTGGGGTGAATTAATGGGGGTAGAAAAGATCAAGGTTTTGGATTGGGGAAGATAAGAGATGGGGGTGAACAGGTGTTTCAAAGACCTGGAGGGAAGAGTGGGATTGAAGAGAGTGAGGGAGTTAGAACAAGTCAGACGAAACATGTTGGACAGGTTGGTGCTGTGAAGGACGAATTGATGATATTTTGGTGAAGGTCCGAATCCGGATATGGAGGTATGCGCTCTACCGAGTGCCGTTATAGTTTTATTTTACCTGGTTTTATGTGTCATTATGGTGTCTAAATGAAAGAAAAGATTTGTTCAAATGGAGAATGTGTTCATGTTTTCCGGTCGAGCACACCTGTATTAAGCTGTGGATGAAAGAAAATGTTCTTTTTCAGGGAATCAGAGATGTTTCCGTCATCATCAATCGAAGACGTTGATGTGAACTCCTCACCTCCACACGATTCACCAAAGAAGGAGAAAAACACCCTTTGGAAGCGTGTGAAGTAAATAATTTCATTCACCCCCATCTGCACTTTTGAAAACTTGATTTTGGATATATCTACCTCAGGGAATGTACAATAAATTGACTTTTCAATCTCTTTCAACTTAGACACATCTTCGGAAGAGACAACAACAAGGAGCGTTGTGCGGACGTTTCACATTCCGTGTAAGTAAGAGAATCACCTTTCAGGACGTCATGACATTCATTGTGCTCGCAATAGAAATGGTATTCCTTTGAGGAAACTAATGTGAATCTTGTCGTGTTTCGATCACATTTTGATCCATAATTATTTTCTATATTATCGATTGGAGGTTTCACCGCTGTGGGATTTCTTTGACGTGCCTCCATCGAGTTGTTTACCTGGGGTGGGAATCTTGATCCAGATATAAAGGGTCATGCGGGTGTTTTGTATGAAGAGCGAGTTTATCATATGTATATATATACAGTCACGTGAAAAAGTAAGTACACCCCATGTAAAGTTTTGACTTTTACAACATATTTCAACATACGGCTATTTGATCTTCATTTCAACAATATTGATAGATAAAGGTGATATAATATAACAAATATCATGAAACATTTACATTTTGTAGTCCATTGTATAATTTAAATAAACATAAATGCAAATTTCGCATGTGGAAAAAGTAAGTACACCCCTACATTTATCACTACTTCAAATACCTAAAATTAGAATCAGGTGCACCAGCTCAGGTGCAAATGATTAGAACATCGTTGGAAAGGATCTTGGAGGAACCTGTCTTATTTAAACCTCAGACATTTCGTTTGGTTTGCTCTTTGTTGTTGAAGTGTGCGGCGTCACCATGGCTAGATCAAAAGAGCTCTCTGAGGCCTTCAGAAAGAAGGTTATAGATGCCTACCAGTCTGGGAAGGGATTTTAAAACATCTCCAAATAATTTGAAATCAATCAATCGACTGTCCGGAAGATCATCTTCAAGTGTAGAAGATCCAAACAACTGCCAACTTGATCAGGCCAGACCGCCCGAGCAAGTTCAGCCCGAGAGCAGACCGCAAGATGCTGAAAGAAGTCTCCAAGAACCCCAGAATGTCATCACGGGACCTACAGGTAGCGTTTGCCATGGTTGATGTCAAAGTGTACGAGTCTACCATTAGAAAGAGGCTGCACAAATTTGATCTACATGGGAGGTGTGCCAGGAGGAAACCTTTGCTGTCCAGAAAGAACATCAAGGCAAGACTAACGTTTGCCAATGAACACCCTGGCAAAGACCAGCACTTCTGGAACAATGTGCTCTGGACAGATGAGTCAAAGGTGGAGCTATTTGGCCACAGTACCAGAAGACATGTTTGGCGAAAACCAAAGACAGCATTTGACCACAAGAACCTGATACCAACTGTAAAGCATGGTGGTGGAAATATAATGGTTTGGGGCAGCTTTGCTGCATCAGGGCCTGGGCAGCTCACCATCATAGAATCCACTATGAATTCTTCATTGTACCAGAGGGTGCTTGAGGATAATGTGAGGCCATCTGTCAGAAAGTTGAAGCTCAACCGAAGGTGGACCTTGCAACATGACAATGACCCTAAACATACCAGTAAATACACCAAGGAATGGCTGAAAAGAAAGAAATGGAGGGTTCTGGAATGGTCAAGTCAAAGCCCGGATCTAAATCCCATTGAGATGTTGTGGGGGGATTTGAAACGAGCTGTGCATGCAAGAAACCCCTCAAACATTGCACAGCTGAAAGAATTCTGCATGGAGGAGAGGGCAAAAAGTTCTCCTCGTCGATGTCAGAGACTGGTAGACAGTTATAAGAAACGCCTAATTGAGGTTGTTTCTGCCAAAGGGGGCAATTTTTTTTTTTTTTTTTTTTTTTTTGTATACAAGATCGAGGCTCGTGAAAGAGCGAACATTAATCACACAGAAAGACAAACCGACACATAAAACATATAACATAGGGAGCGGTAGACAAGATGGGGAGAGAGGGGGAAGGACACAAACACAACATTTGAGAGCAGGGACCGAGAGACATGGAGACATCGAGAGATCTGAGAGAGGGCGAGGGCTTTGGGGGGGGGGGGGGGGGGCGTGGGAAGGGGGCAGTGGGAGAGGTATAAAACATATGGACACTGCCAGGACTTCCAGGAAAGAAGTTGGAATTTCAAACAAGGTGGATCTGGGGTGAATTAGCGGGGGTAGAAAAGATCAAGGTTTTGGATGGGGGAAGATAAGAGATGGTGGTGAACAGCTGTTTTAAAGACCTGGAGGGAGGAGTGGGATTGAAGGGAGTGAGGGAGTTTGTTCCAGAGGCGGGAGAAAAGAGGAATGAAAGAGTGAAGGTGAGCGGAGAGCCGAGATTTCGGCAGTTTAACCATCAGAGGGTTGCTGGCAGATCTTGTGCGACCTGTAGGAATATTTGGGGGACAGAGCACAGAGAGAGCTGGGGGTGCAAGGCCGGAGAGGAGTCGGTAGAAGACAGAAAGACCACCTACCTGCCTGCGGTGAGTGAGTGAAAGGCCCTCAGAGATAGCTTCATCGCGGGAGATTCCAATAATTCTGAAAGCTTTGGTTTCAACAGCGTGAAGCCGAGCTAGGTGTGAGGCAGGAGCACCGGCCCATAGGGGAGAACAGTATTCCATTGAGCTGCGGATGAAAGCCTTGTATGTGGTGAGGAGCTCAGGTGTGCCGAGGAAGGACTTCGCACGACGGAGGATGCCCAGTCGGCGACTGGCTTTGGAGGCCAGCTTGGAAATGTGGTTTTCCCAAGAAAGATCATGGCAGATAGTGAGACCCAAAATCTTGAGCGACAGAACTTCTTGGAGAGGATTGTTGAGAAAGTAGATGGGAGGGTTGTCCAGTCGATCTTTTCGGAGAGACATAGTAAGAGTGTGAGATTTGTCAGGATTGAAAGACATGTTCCACTTGTTTGACCAGTCTGTGATTTTGTCCAGGTCTTCAGAGAGTGAGGAGGCAGCAGACTGCCGATCTGAGGGAAGAGGAATGGAGCGGCAGAGAGTGGAGTCATCAGCAAAGAGATAGAGAGGATTTTCGAGAGAGTCAGAGAGATCATTGATGAAGACCAGAAAAAGCACGGGGCCCAGAACACTGCCTTGGGGAACTCCAGCCTGAACAGGAAGAGGAGATGAGAGAAACCCATTCAGGGCCACACGTTGACGACGACTAGAGAGGAAGTCCGCCAGCCATGCGTGGAGATTTCCATGGATACCAAAGGAGGAGAGTTTGGTGAGCAGAGCGGGGTGCCAGACCGTGTCGAAGGCACGTGATATGTCGAGGGAGACAGCTCTAATTTCCTGTTTGGCATTGAGGACCTCCATCCATTGTTGAGACAGCAGAAGCAGCATGTCCAGAGTAGAGTGACCTGGTCTGAAACCAAATTGATGATCAGAGATCAAGCCATTGGAGAAGAGGAAAGATTTCATATCAGAAGCAATGATGGATTCCATGACTTTGCTGATAATTGGGAGAAGGCTGATTGGTCTGTAGTTGCTAGGATCTGTTTTTGCACCTTTTTTGTGCAAAGCGGTGATGTTGGCTGATTTCCAAGCAGATGGCAGTTGACCTTGAGCAAAAGAGAGGGTGAAGAGAACAGAGAGAGGGTGAGATAGAGCAGCAGAGCAGGATTTTAGGACCCGTGGGCTGATGCCGTCGGGTCCAGTTGCAGAATCAGAGTCGAGGGTTGACAGAAACTTTTCCACCTTGTCAGGAGGAAAGGACACGGAGTCCAGGAGCAGCAGGGTACGACTGGGTATGGTGGGTACAGAGAGGGATGGGTTTGGGACACAAGATTTAGAGGCAAACACAGAGTTGAGGCATTCAGCTTTTTCACGTGCGGAGTCAGCTGTGTAGCCGTTTGAGGTAAGGGAGGGGATGGAGGGGGAACAAACACCAGAAACGGATTTGACCAGACGCCACCAGGATTTGGAAGAGGGAGACAGATAAGAGAGTTCGGTCTTGAGAACGGAGAGATATTGTTTCCTGGCTCTCCTGAGGGTGGACACACACTTGTTTCGGGCTTTGTGAAAGGAAATGAGATTTCCTTCCGTTGGATTTGCTTTCCAGGAGACGAAGGCAAGTTGTTTCTGGGCAACAGCCTCACCACAAGATTCCGTGTACCATGGACGGGAGGAAGGGTATGACAACTGAAGACGAGATGGGATAAATCTGTGCATGAGAGAGAGCAATTTACTTTGGAAGAATTCCCAGGATGAGTTGATGTCAGAGGTGGTAGAGATGGGAGACCAGTCCAGATGATTGATGGCTGCTTGAAGACCGTGCCAGTTGGCCTGAGTGAAATGCCAGACTCGTCGACGCTGAGCAGGCTCCCTGAGGATGGTCAGAGAGATGTCCACTTTAACAAGGACATGATCAGATGATCCGATCGGAGCAGAAGAAGAGCAGCAGACATTTTCAGGGAAGTTAGTCATAACCAAGTCCAGAAGAGAAGATGTTCCGTTGACTGAGATCCGGGTCGGGAAATTGACAGATTGTGTCAGTCCCAGTGAGTCGCAGAAGTCCTTTGCTGAGGAGCCATGGCTGGTGAGAGAGGTACCCACACCCAGCCAACTGGCATGATGACAGTTGAAATCACCACATATGAGGAAGAGAGAGTTGGGATGAGTAGATAGAAGTTGGTCCATATCATCAGACAGCGAGATGTAGATGGAGTCATCACTGTTTGGTGGACGGTACAACACACATATGAACAAGAGGTGGGAGCGAAGGGGAAGCCGTAGCCAGAGGTATTCCTGGGGGTGAGGTGGAGAGAGTGCAGTGCAGGGCGAGTGAGGAAGAGAGTTTTTGATAAAGATAGCAACCCCGCCTCCAGGACGAGGCTCAGGTCTATCATACCGGAGGAGGGAGTAGCCCGGGAGAGATACTATGGAATCAGAGACATCATAAAGGAGGAAAGTTTCTGTTAAGCAGATCACGTCTGGTTTGACAGAAGCAACCTGTATGGAGAGATCAGTTAAGTTTGAACGAAGGCCCCGGATGTTTGAGGTCCATACCGTTAATGAAGAGGAAGGGGGAGCATCAGATACAGAACAGGGGGGAGGAGGGGTAGGGTAAGATGTGGAAGAGGTGGAAGAGGTAGGGAGAGCTGTTGAAGGTGTGTCAGAGATTTCAGAATAGCTTGGAGAAAGGGAAGGATGGGGCGGACAAAAGGTTTGATGGTGATTGGGTGAGTCACAATGAGGTGTTATTTGAGGAGGGGGAAGAGCGAGGCAGAAGGTTGGGGGAGATGGAGGTGAGAGTTTGAAGGGGGAAGAAGCGGGGAGGACGCTTTGAGGAGGGGGAGTGAGCGGGGGGAAATTGAGAAGCAATGAGGGTGGGGAGATTTGAAGGGGAGGGGTGAGGGGGGAGTTTGGGAGGGAAGGGACAAGGGGAGGGATTTGAAAGGGATGGGATATGGGGGAGATTTGGAGGGGAGGGGTGAGGCAGGAGTCTAGGAGGGGAGGGGCGAGGGGGCGTCTTGGCGGGGAGGGGTGAGGGGGTAGTTTAGGAGGGAGGGGGCAAGGGGGGAGATTTGAAAGGGATGGGTGATGGGGAAGATTTGGAGGGGAGGGGTGATGGGGAAGATTTGGAGGGGAGGGGTTATGGGGAAGATTTGGAGGGGAGGGGTGAGATTGGATTTTTGAAAGTGTACGATTTATGGGAAACGAACATTTATTGCAAAATGAGTTTCTTGTGACCTTCGAGTTAAAAATACGTTTAAGGACGCTGGATGGAGGATGGAGTGCAGGAGAGTTTAGGGAATGTAGAAAAAAGGCACTATAGGAGATGGATATTTTTTTGGGGATGAATTGATTTGGTGAGCAAGTCGAAAGCAGCCTTTTAAAGAAGAAGAAGAAAAAGGTGTTATAAAATATGACGGAATACATAACTTGAGGGGAAAGTGTAAACATTGAAGGTTAATGAGTAAAAACTATCTGGGGAAACGGGGGAGAAACACGTGGTCGAAGAACGAACGAACGAATACGAATGAATAAACGAATGAGAACAGAGAAGGAAATGTTTTTTTTTTTTTTTTTTTTTTTTTTTTTTTAGTTGAGATTTACACAAGGAAGTAGGCTATGGGTGAAAAGCCTGGGAATACAGAGAACGAAAGTTATTGGATCACAAACGACGGACCACTGAGAGAAAAACAAAGCCTCAAGGTTGTACAGTGCACACTGTACAAGGCCTTGCTCGCGACACGGCAAACAGACGATCAATTTATGCAAGATAAACACCGAGAAACAACCAAAGTTGCACACAATAACTTCACACACCGAAAGATAAATACAGTTTCAACAAAATACAATTGTGAACAGACTTAACTTCGAAAAACGTGGAGACCGTGTGGAGCTTCGAAAATCCCTGCCGCCGTCTCCAAGATCTCGCGAGATCATCTAATTAGATCAATACCACCTATTAGAGCCAAGGGTGTACTTACTTTTTCCACATGCGAAATTTGCATTTATGTTTATTTAAATTATACAATGGACTACAAAATGTAAATGTTTCATGATATTTGTTATATTATATCACCTTTATCTCTCAATATTGTTGAAATGAAGATCAAATAGCTGTATGTTGAAATATGTTGAAAAAGTCAAAACTTTACATGGGGTGTACTTACTTTTTCACGTGACTGTATATAGGGTAGGTGGGGGTAATATGGACCCCCTAAGCCAAAGTCCCGATAGAGACTATACAAATAGATAAGGAATATTTCCAAATAATGGTTTATTTCGACAACCAGACAGACTACATCCCCGTGCAGTTTGGGTTGAATAAAATCAAAGACATATGATTGAGGGGACAAATAAAAATATGCCATCAGTGTCCATATTCCAAACAACGTGGGGAATATGGACGCCCCCTATGGGGTAATATGGACCTCGGGTCCATATTACCTCAATGTGGTAAGTCTAGTTTATTTTAGACAAATGTTCCCTGGCACAAATGTGACTTTCGGAATTTTCAGTGAACAACAACCTTAGCGACACTCGTCACAGACGAAAGCACCTGTACCCTCATTGTCAGTTTCGTTTTCGTGGGCCCATTGCTTGCATTCACTGCATTGGATCCAAGAAAATTCAGGTGGATCAACAAATAACTCATAGCAATATATGCAGGAGACATTACTCATGCAGTTTTCAGGACCTTTTCTGTGTTGCTTGGCAGACTTGGTAACCTGCTTTCGAACTGGAGGACCGCGCTTTGTTCGTGGTCTGTTGCCTTTTTTCGCTTTCAAATTAGTTGGGGATATAGGATTCTGCTTCTCGCGTGTTGGCCCTTTCTTCAATGCCCTTCTCTCTCGTTCTTGATGTTCCACGATCAAACGTCTTTTAGAAGGAGAGGATGTGATGATTACGCGTTTTCGGGGCGAGTTAAATCTCCGACAGTGCATAGTCACTGTCGGATTTTTATGCAGAATCAAGTGTACATGTTATCGGCTGTTAACAAACAGCCGATACTTGACGGCTACTTGGACCATGCCTAGTTTTGCTTAGTCACATATTTCGGTGCAGAAAAATTTATTTGATTCACATTTTGACAGTGAACATGCTGTTTTGTGGACTTATTCGATAAGCTTCCTGTGTGGGGAATATGGACATTGACCGTGGGGAATATGGACATGGGTCCATATTAGACACTACCAAAGGGTCCATATTCCCCACACCATGCCTCTCGATCATGTCAGCATGCCCAGTACATATGGGCTGGGATGGAGTTTTCTACACACAGTGGTGCTGTAGACAGCTCTCACGTGTACTCAGCCAGGGACACCACTCATCAAACAAGCTAGTGACTACATGTACATACACAGTACTGCATGCTTATGAATTGTAAAATTTGAGATGAAAACTTTTGGAAGTTTGCACTTACCATCATTAAAGAGTTTGAATCAACTGCAGTTGGTCACTTGCTGGTCGGCCATACTTGTTTATCCCGTGATATGGAGACGAGGGTTGATGCAGTGCATCATGGGAAATTCAGTGGGGTCCATATTCCCCTGGGGTCCATATTACCGCCACCCACTATATGTACATCAGGAAGAAGATAATTGTTTTTTGGTCATTTATTGTTGCATATCTTTTCTACCTGTCCCTGCTTGTATAATAATCATAAAAGTAGGACCGTGGGTCCTGAAGCTCACCTGGATCACGAGCTACAATCACTCAAACCCCCCACAGACCCTCTCAGACAATGATGTTTTAAACAATGGTGTCTCATACAATGATGAATGTCTCATGATGAATGATGATGTCTCATGTCTCATGATCAATGATGAATGATGTCTCAGATAATGATGAATGATGAATCAGACAAACAATGGTGTCTCAGACAATGATGTTTTAAAAATGAGCAAAGTGACCATTAAAAGGATCATCAAATATCCAAAGATTGGGGCTGATATGTATCCCAAGCCATATGAAGATCACGGTCCGTATCAGCCTCAGCGAACCAGGCAGGGCTCTGTCGTCTATACACCGCCCAAATAACTGGCATTCCCTCAAGCAGGGCTTTTACCGTGGACCTTATGTGGGTCAATACTATTATTTCCGACTATTTTGTCTAAAAAAAACTCGAACAAGGACCATAAAACCCAACTCCACGGGGTTTCCGCGTATCTCGCGGGATTATCAGTTGGACAGGTGACTGTGGTGGCCCATGACATGTAAGAGCTGTTTTTTGAACATGATTTATGTGAAATCCATGACAGCATGATAGAGGAAGGGAAAAGCGTTAAATATTCTGCTCTTTCGAGGAGGTTATGAAGAAATGTGTTATAATCGAAGTGTGGAATGCCCTTTTGCTTTTATGAGCGTGAGGAGGGGAGGACTGAGTTGTGGCTGTGAAGGAGGAGGAGGTACAGGTACATCCCCGACATCGAAAGCGCATTCACTCGTCTCGACCAAATTACTTTTGTACATTTTACTCCTTTTCCTGATCATGTTTCATATTCTGTGGCGTGTTGTGTTGGGGACATTGCAGCGTCAGTTGTGAAAAGAAAAGATTTGTTGAAATTGAGAATGTATTTATGTTATTTGGTATAACAAACTTGCAACAACTTGTGGATGTTATTTTACCAGGAAAACAAACAAGAACAAGTCTCCTGGTTCTCAAGCGAAGTGCGCGAACCCGTCACGTGGACGAAGTTATGAAAACGCGGTTTTCATGGAGGGTCCACCGCACGATTCACCACAGAGGAAGAAGAAAACCACGCCGTGGAAGCGTGTGAAGTAAATAAATTCATTCACCCCCCATCTGTACTTTTGAAAACTTGATTTTGGATATATCTACCTCAGGGAATGTACAATAAATTGACTTTTCAATCTTTTTCAACTTAGGCGCATCCTCGGAGGAACTGGGAAGAAGAAGAAGCGACGTTACATGTTTACATGTGGCGACATTCCACATATGTAAGTAAAAGAAGAATCCCTTTTCAGGATGTCATGACAAGATTTGTGGTAACGATATAATGGCATTCCTCAAAGGGAATGGAAGCTGATCTTGTCATATCTTATGGCATCTTCCATCTTCTTCAAAGTCAGCTTCCATCACCTTTGTCAGACAATCTTGCTGCTTATATTTGGAGCTTTCAAAAATCTCTTTTCCTTCCCTGCAAAGCTGCGTTGGGTGCTTTGGGATGAACCTCTGCTTAAAATAAATGAACTTAAACATTTTCTTACTCAGATTTACTCCAACTCAGAAATTGTTTAAACTTTTTAAATAAGAAAACGATGATTTCCAATACCGGATACCACCTTGTGGTGCTGGTTTCGATCACACATCCGGTTAGTTCTTCGGCTTCTGAAAGTTTGGATACACAACTTCCACTGCGCTTCCCTCATCCACGTATTCTTTAACTTTCAAACTCAGTGTACACAGACGTGGCGGATTCCTGAAAGTGAGGATTTGAATTTCCCATTTTGATGACATGTTGGGCTGTTTCCACTCCCTATTTGACCGCTTTTCCTCTTGAGGCTCAGCCATCATCATTTCATGGGAGCTGCTGGTTTGCATCATTGCTGGAAGCGTGGATGTGCCGCTGGTGCAATGTCCTCTGCTGGTCAGGGTAGGAATTTGTTCAGGGAGTCTGCGATAGCTCACCTACTTTTCTCAAAGGAGCAAACTGCCATCTGAAGGAGAGCACACACATTGATGAATTGCCCTACCTGTGAAACACCAGGATGACATTTTATAGCTGGGTCGGGATTCAAACCCTGGCTAGACTGATTGGAGGCGAGTGTGGAAGATTGGGAAACCAAGGGGAAACAAAATTGTGGTTTTTGTGAACTTCACACCCTCTTCACCACGTCACATTTCTTCTCTTCATTGCCAACTGTGGGTGAAGGTACTTAGAAGGGAGCAGTCCAGTCTTGTTTGCTCTCTCAATGCAGAAAATAAATAAAAAACTGATGCAGTCCGACCCATTGCATTTTTATTTTTACATTGTTTCTTTTTGTAACTTTTTTTAACTTCAGCTTCACAAAATCTTTCTCATTTTTACAGGAATGATGTGTCTGAAATGTCAATACAACCGGTTGAGAAACAGCAGCGATCTGGTGAGTGTTGAAAATAAATATTTCCTTCTAATAAATTAGTTATCTCGGTTGCAAGTATTTTGCATGCATTTGGATGTTTAAGCACCTTTAGTAGGAGAGACATGGAAATGGTTGCTGTTACCTCTGCCACTGAAGGTAGATGGAGTCGGTGGAAGACAGAAAGACCACAAACCTGCCTGCGGTGAGAGAGAGAGAAAGGCCCTCAGAATCAGCTTCATCATGGGAGATTCCAATGATTCTGAAAGCTTTCGTTTCAACAGCGTGAAGCCGAGCGAGGTGTGAGGCAGGAGCACCAGCCCAGAGGGGAGAGCAGTATTCCATTGAGCTGGGGATGAAAACTTTGTATGTGGTGAGGAGCTCAGGTGTGCCAAGAAAAGACTGCACAACGGAGGATGCCCAGTCGGCGACTTGCTTTGGAGGCCAGCTTCGAAATGTGCTTTTGGCAGAAGTCCTTGATCAAAAGAGAAGCTGACGATAACAGAGACAGGGTGAGATAGAGCTTCCAGAGCTCTATATAGAGAAAGCAGAGCAGGATTTTAGGACCCGTGGGCCGATGCCGCCCGGTCCAGTTGCAGAACCAGTCGAGGTTTGGCAGAAACTTCTTCACCTTGTCAGGAGAGAAGGACACAGAGTCCAGGAGCAGCTGGTTTGACTGGGTAAGTGGGTACAGAGAGCGATGGGTTTGACCAGACACCACTAGGATTTGGAGGAGGGAGACAGGTTTGAGAGTTCAGTCTTGAGAGTGGAGAGATATTGTTTCCTCGCTCTCCTGAGGGTAGACATACACTTGATCTGAGCTTTGTGGAAGGAACGGAGATTGCCTTCCGTTGGATTTGCCTTCCATGAGGAGAAGGCAAGTTGTTTCTGGGCAACTGCCTCACCACAAGTTTCAGTGTACCATGGACGGGAGGAAGGGTACGACAAGGGAAGACGAGATGGGATGAATCTGTGCATGAGAGAGAGCAAATTTCTTTTAAAGAATTCCCAGAATGAGTTGATGTCAGAGGCAGTAGAGATCAGAGAACAGTTCAGATGTTTGATGGCTGCTTGAAGAATCCATGTTCCATCCATGTTTCATAAAATCAAATTGGTGCTTCACAGGTCGGGCGTTTGGTCACAGGTGTGCAGTCCATAAAATGAAACTTTTGCTGGATTTCCCGTCTGATGGCATTATTTTGGAGACATTAGACATCTCTCGGTGTCTTTCATGAAGAGTTGGCAAATTTTCACCGACACCCTCAACAAGTTACAAATTCCTGTCTTTACCAACTTCAATCATGTCAGGCCTAGCAAACTGGTTCCTGAAAGACTCGAGCCAATATTGCATGTTCTGAGCACTGGACTTCTCACTCGGTGACATGGTATATGAGCAGCTACCTGGCCAAGAAGAAGAAGAAGATGATTAAATAATGAAAATGACGTCTAATTTCCACAATAGCATGCGCGCACACACACACACACACACACACACACACACACACACACACACACACACACACACACACAAACACACGTGCACGCTTACACACACACACACACACACACACACCCATGCACACGCACACACACACACACGCACGCACACACGCACATGCACATGCACACATACACACACTCACACAGACACACACACACACACACGCACACACACGTACACACGCGCACATCTGAACATGTTGATATTCTCTCCATTGATGTTCCGTCACAATATCACTATTGTGTTGACTTTTGCTTCATTTTTGAAGGTGATTTGGGTCCTTCCTCCAAGCGGAAAACAAAGACTGAGGAATTTCAGGATCATCACCTGGTAAGCAAGATTTTGGATCTCCTACAGTGTTGTGCAAAAGTATGAGTCCACTTAAATCGATGCCAAACATTCTACAATCGCAAATGCAAACACTAATTTGTCATATTATATAAGATATGCAGGGGCGAATCCAGTAGGGTGGGGCACACCTGGGCCGCCTCCCCCCACAAATACCTCACCTCCAATAAAAAGCGATCTTTTTTTTTCACATGTGTTGAGGTGGGATCACCCGGTATTCCTCAAACCACAGCTGATGTTGACCATAGCGTTCAACATATGTGTTTCAAACGTTCAACATTGTAACAGTTCAACATGTAACCGCAAAACCATAATTCTGATTGAAGGTTACTTCCACCATGTTCAATATGTCAGACATTGATTTGTTTTGATCATTATGTCACTTGTTTAATTGCATGCAATTTCTGCTATTCATTCATATTCATTCATTCATTCATTCATATTGCAATGTGTGTTATTCATTCAATTGGATTTTTATGATGAGACAAAAATTTAAATAAATGTTGAGGTTTGAGGAAACTTTTTTTCATTGGAGTACTTTTTTTAGAATACTTAGAGTACTTCATTACAGTACTTAGAAGCAAGCTTTGCGGGATATCCCACCATTCACACTGTAAACGTAGCTTTGCAGGATGTTCCAACATTCACACTGTAAACTGCTTCATGGGAGTATCCCACCAGCTGCTTAACACGTAATCCCCCATGAGTTACTGCACAGAATTAAAACATTCCACCACATGTATTTGTGCAATTAGCTATCCCCATTTTCTCCATTGAAACATTTACCAGACAAGCGCAGATTTTCCGAGACATTCACGGGATTTTCCGAGACATTCACGGGATTTTCCTCGACATTCACGGGATTTTCCTCGACATTCACGGGATTTTCCTCGACATTCACGGGATTTTCCTCGACATTCACGGGATTTTCCTTGACATTCACTGAATTTTCCTTGACATTCACGGAATTTTCCTCGACATTCGTGGGATTTTCCTCGACATCTATGGGATTTGCCGAGAGATTCGTGAATTTTCCACAAATCAGGAACTGCCGGGAACCTATTCAAAGAATTGAAGGAAAATGGACAATGATCGTCAGTATTTCCCATGTTAAATCCTTGAGGTATCATACTTCGGGCTCGTGTAGAAATTAACAGAAGGGCGGGTAAACGGCGGGAGTAACCTTTTATTTGTGGTGGGATTGATTCTCTTACACTCCACCCATCCTCCCCTTCCTCCCTCCCCTCTCTCCATTCCCTTCCCTTCCGCTGCACTCTGTTGGAGGTCGAGATGTATGCATACAAAGCTTGGGGCCGCTAGGTTTCATGGTTTTGGAGTTATGAAGGACACATACACACGCGCACACACACGTGCGCGTGCACACACACACACACATGCGCGTGTACACACACACACGCGCACACATACACACGCGCGCACACACACACACACACACACACACACACACACACACACACACACACACACACACTGCCTTTTATTATTATAACAGAAGCATTGTTGTGAAGTTTTGTTTGTGCCTTTATCAGATTGGGGACTGGGAGGTCATCTCCAAAATTGCACAAGGCGGCCTTGGGAAAGTTTATCAAGCAAAGGACATCAAGTCTGCAGTGGAGGTACAAACTTGTGGTATACTTTCTGTCTTCCTTTCACTTTCTGGGAGCTGGAACAGTTCGTGGGAGAGCTAGATAGAACACCGTGGAGGGACACGACGGAGGGTAAACGGAAGAAGGGAATGGGGAGATTCTCCTGCATCTGAATTTGTCTCCTTCATTTCTGTCTCGATGAAAGATGCTTTTTCCTTCGACTTGCAGCTCCACATAATTCCTGTGGAAGATTCCATCAAAGATGTAATTACAATGAACAAACCAGAACGGCACTCGACAGAGCGCCCACCTTCACCAGGCCCATTGATCGGCCGGATCGGACCTGAACCAAAATATAATTTGCTTGTTCTTGTCACCAAACCAACTCATCCACCAGGTGTTTGAAATATCGTTCTCCACATCGTTTTTGGCCCCATCTCTCAGTGGTGATGAATCACTTAAAATCTGGTATCCATATCTGGATTCGGATCTTCACCGAAATTGAATCAATTAGTCCTTGGCACACACCCAACTTGTCCACAAAGTTTCGTCCAAATACAGCTCTAACTTTTTAGAGATATCCTGCTTACAGACAAACAAACAAGAATGATGTCATGGACAGCGCACAATACTTGCAAAATCCATGAAACAAATTTATCCTCAAAAATATTTTGGTTGTTGAATTAATTGACTTGATATTCAAGTCCTCTTCAAATTTCAAGTCAATCCAATGAGTTGATATTTGGCCTATGTTGACCTTTTAGTTTGTGTTGAGACCTCAAAAATAATTGGTTGTTGAATTCAATGACCAAATAATCACATTAGATGAAAATTGATGATTTTAGAAATGCGGTGTATGTTGACCTTTTGGCCTTTGTTGACCTCAAAGAATTGGTGGTCGAGTTCAGTGACCTATTATGAAATCAAATTCAGTGACAAATCCTCTTGAAATTCAAAATCAATCAGAGGAAAATTGAAGATTTTTCAAAATTGGACCTAAGTTGTTGATCTTTGGCATATTTTGACCTTTTGACCTCAAAAACAATAGGCTTATTGCTTAGGACGAACCCGTACCATTCGTGAAGTTTTGTGAAGATCGGCTTAAAATTGTGACCTGCAGATGATTGATAGACAGGCAGACAGACAGAAAGATTAACGTACGCGACCAGCCAATATACAGTGCTGTACTTGAAAAATCTTCGATTTTCACAAGTAACAAACAAGAAAGATGTAAAGACAGTGAAGGTAGGCCGGCGTTACACACGACATCAGAACCTTCCCTTTCACTCTTCTTAAAATATTCCTGTCTGCCATTCCACGCTCCATCCTCCTCCACGCATTCGTACCCACCTGAATCCTCTTCCGCACCTCTGCCTCTGACTTACCATCCCCGCTCACTGTTCCCCCCGGATACTCAAACCTATTTCCTGATCTGATCTCTTTCTCTTCCAACCTGATATTCAATTATCTTCTCTGCTGCCCGTCCCACATCACCTCCATCTTCTCGTGGAGATGATGCAAATCCTCAATGTAAATGTGTGTCATGCAGCGCCACCTTCAGGTGGGAGAGGGTATTACAAGTCCCACTCTTTGCAGTACAGTATAGTACAGTCGTGTTCCTGTCCCCACCTTTTCCAGTGCATTGAGGTGTTTTGGTATTTTAGAGGTAATTTGAATTACACATTTGATTAAGAATAATAACATAAACTCCTTGGCTGCTGCACAAATATCATATGTTGTAATCGTTTTTGCGCATTGTAGAAAGGTCGAAGGTGTTATCATGTGGACCTTTTGTTTTCTCTTCCAGGTTGCTTTGAAGAAAGCGATATATGTGAAGGGGAACGATGACGTAAGTTTGTGCGAATGTGGAGATAACTATGTTTTAACTGCTGAACCAACAGTTTAATGTAACTCGGAACTGTCTTGATAGAACTTTTGATGTGCTGGATCCTTGTCGATTGGCCCATGATGATGTGAGTCCCACTGTGTGAGTTACAACTTTGTGGGTGCAGCTACGGGGTAAGTTTACCTTTTATACAGGTTTTCTTTTCTTCTTTTGTAGCTGTTGGAAGAAGCTGAGATGTTGCGGCGACTTGACCATCCACACATTCGTAAGTTTGGATTTCACTCAAACTTATTGCAATATGCACTATGACGTCACTCGAGTGAGTGCATACCTCCGCCAGGTTGAACCTTTTACATTTTCTATTCCATTGATAGGCCCGATCTGGATCCAGACCTCCAAAATCGAATGAGCTTGTTCTTGTCACCAACCCAACTCATCCACCAAGTTTTGTCCAAATGTGTCCGCGGATTGAAGCATCGACCAAATGTGGATTGAATAAAGATTGCTGGAACGGACGGAGTGGGAATTGTTGGAACGAACCGAATGGGAATTGAAAGAAACAGACAGTTTGAATTGGGGAGACACCACACTGGGAATACATCGACAAACTAACTTCAACACATGTTCCCATAACCTGAACTCCTTAGACAATGGGCAAAGGTGTACCTTTACCTGGACGAAGAAATAACTATCTTGGGATTCCTATAGTGCACATGGATGCGCTCCCTCATCGATACATTTTCCAAATCCACAGCAATATCCGGTACATATTTTTGGCCATTTCTATCAATGATGAAGAATCGCTTTAGAAATTAAAATTCTCGTATCTGGATCCGGATCTTCACTAAAAAGAATCAAAAAAAGACCTCAGGATCCCAAGGCCACCGCCCGAACCATTAGGCCAACACCAGTGCCAGTGATAACTCGCCCACTCTTCATGAAGGACCCCGTGGGATCCTCAACGCACACGGACTCATGTCCGCAGATGGGATGCCGGTTTGACGTCCATCCGAGGGACAGCACACAGAATCACCTGTGAAACACGAACTTGTCACACTGTTGATCAGTTGTCATCGGAAGGGTCACACTAAATTCATGTGTTCATCATGAATGTTTAAAGGTGTTTAACTTTGGACGAGTTTCTTTATGCCATCTTAACTTGTGCTCCGCCATGTTGTTTCCTGACAGTGAAGCTGATTGGCGTTCATCAAGATCAGATCTCGAAGGAAGTGGTCATCGCCATGGATTATGTCGCTGCAGGTGAGGTTGCTGAAGTTGTTGTGCTGAAACTCCGCTGTTTGTGTCCATCACTTTTACTTGAGGAGACAAATAACTTAGTAATTGGCAAACTTGAATTATAATGTCTTGATTGTTGGGACTTTTTAGGTTCATGCTCGACCATGAATATTTGTTATGGGAACAAAAAGAGCAGAAAAGATCATGTGAACATGTTTTGTTTCATCTTCTCCTGTTCTCAATCTGATGTCCCGATAACCAGGTGTATTGAGCTCAACCATGAGTGTTGATCAGAGGAGCAAAGTAAATAAATTGCATTTGAAGTTGAGGCCTGTTACTCTGATATCTGGCACTTCTTTCAGTTCTTACAATTCCCAAGAGAATATCCATGGCGTTTGTGCAGAAAAATAGAGAAGTCGCATGAACATTGAGCAGAGAACAAACACCAAGGTGCACATGCAGACCAAGCAGCGGGCGGAGGGGCGCAGGAAGGTGCGCGGTGTTGGGCCCGACAGCGAGCAGATCAGTTCATGAGCAGAGGGAGGGCAGCCATGGCAGGAAGGGGGTGGTTTGGGAAGTGGTTTGGGAAGTGGTTTGGAGAAGTTTGATTTGGGAAACCACATGAGAAGTGGTTTGGGAAGTGGTTTGGGAAGTGGTTTAGGAAGTGGTTTGGAGAAGTGGTTGGACAAGTTTGGTTTGGGAAACCACATGAGAAGTGGTTTGGTCTCTTGACTTTATAGGCCTCACCATCAGCCATGGTAGTACAGCGGTTACCTGGCCAAATTCACCCTAATTGGTAAAATCATGATAGAAACATGAAATTTGGTGGAAATGTTCATTATTATATGTAGAACTACAAATGACTGGTACCCAGGAGAGCAACCAATGAGAACCGCATCTAATTGGCCACCATTTCCAAGATGGCCACCAAATGTATAAGAAGTAGCTATTTTAAAATGTTTATGGAGTTGTGTTTCCGGAAAACGATTCAAACACATTCTCCCCTCCAACACCTCAAGCAGGGATGCACCTCCATCTCGAGTCATCCTCCACCTTCCTTTTCCTATCTCCGTGAACCCTCTTTTCACTCCACTCTCTTCCAGTTCCTCCCCTTTCTCTTCCTCTCTTGTTCTCCCTCACTCCTCTTCCTCTTCATTCGCTCCTTCTTATGTCCAACTGTGACTGTCTGTCAGTTTTCTTTTCCATGACCTTCGATTTTGCAAACAAAATTTATCTTTATTGTTTTGTTTATCGTTCCTCCCCTTGTTCCTCTTCTCGTGTTTTGTTAAAAATCAATGATCTCATTGCCCTTGTATGTTTGTGTTCGATGCGTGCAGGTTCGCTCTCTCGCCAACTTAAGTTGCAGAAAACATTCTCTTCACCTAAAGCGTGGTGTGTCATGAAGCAGGTGAGCTGACACATCTTTCAGCCTCAGTGTAATGTTGACGTGTTTTTAAATATGACAGAAAACATTGAACTCGAAATTGTAAAATCTGTCTCCATGTTTTGATATTCTACCTCCACCTTCCAGATGGCTTCTGCTTTTACGTACTTGCACAACAAGAACATTGTGCACCGGGATATAAAGGTAACCAACGGCACCACCATGGACCGTGATATGTCCTGTGTAACACTGCGATGAAATATATATTTCCTTTGGGCAGCACAGGAAGGAAGGAATGGAGTGGGAAGTGGAGACGGGAGGAAATAACAAAATGTATATCTTTGTATAATTACCAACAAGGGGGGGGGGGGTGGGAGGGCGGTCACATGTCCACCCCATTTCTGCTCATCACACAATTCATTAGACCTTTCTGTGAAGGTGTGTGCCACACTGAACCACCCACTGTCGGAGTGTGTATTTCATCTTTACATCTCGATTCATGGCGACATTGTGAACATGTTATTGCACATTTTCTCCATGAGGATTGCCCATTTCTCTGCTAATGATTCCCCTCCTGCTCATCTTTTGCACCTCTCTCCCTGCACTCTCAAAATTGGCCTTCCTCACATCTACTATCCTCATTCTGCAATCTCAAACCGAATTCCCTTGCACACGCTATGTTATGGTCACCTGTCCATTAAGGCGGTTCTACCTCAACCATCTCCACCACATTCGAGTTGTCCACCACACATGACAGGTCTAACACTCCATTCCTTTTTCTTTTCTTTTTTTTGGCATACAACATCGAGGCTCGTGAAAGAGCTAACATTAAATGAGAGAAATCCATTCAGGGCCACACGTTGACTACGACCAGAGAGGAAGTCCGCAAGCCATGCGTGGAGATTTCCAGGGATACCATAGGAGGAGAGTTTGGTGAGCAGAGCGGGGTGCCAAACCGTATCGAAGGCACGTGATATGTCAAGGGAGACAGCTCTAATTTCCTGTTTGGCATTGAGGACCTCCATCCATTGTTGAGACAGCAGAAGCAGCATGTCCAGAGTGGAATGACCTGGTCTGAATCCAAATTGATGATCGGAGATCAAGCCATTGGAGAAGAGGAAGTATTTGATATCCGAAGCACTGATGGATTCCAAGACTTTGCTGATAATTGGGAGCAGGCTGATTGGTCTGTAGTTGCAACGATCTGTTTTTGCACATTTTTTGTGTAAAGCGGTAATGTTTGCTGATTTCCAAGATGCTGGCAGATGACCTTGAGCAAAAGAGAGGGTGAAAAGAACAGAGAGAGGGTGAGATAGAGTGGCAGAGCAGGATTTTAGGACCGGTGGGCTGATGCCGTCTGGTCCAGTTGCAGAATCAGAGTCGAGGTTTGACAAAAACTTATCCACCTTGTCAGGAGAGATGGACACAGAGTCCAGGAGCAGTTGGGTTCGACTGGGAAAGGTGGGAACAGAGAGAGATGGGTTCGGGACACAAGATTTTGAGGCAAACACAGAGTTGAGGCATTTGGCTTTGTCACGTGCGGTGTTCACTGTGTAGCCATTTGAGGTAAGGGAGGGGATGGAGGGGGAACAAACACCAGAAACGGATTTGACAAGACACCACCAGGATTTGGAAGAGGGAGACAGGTTTGAGAGCTCACTCTTGAGAGTGGAGAGATATTGTTTCCTGGCTCTCCTGAGGGCAGACACGCAGTGAGTGAGTGAAAGGCCCCCAGAATCAGCTTCATCGCAAGAGATTCCAATGATTCTGCAAGCTTTCTTCCCAGGATGAGGTGATGTGAGAGGAGGAGGAGAGGAGGGGTCGTTTAGGAGGGGAAGGGGTAGTTTAGGAGGGGCGGGGCAAGGGAGGAGATTTGAAAGGGATGGGTGAGGGGGGAGTTTAGGAGGGGAAGGATGAGTTTGGATTTTAAAAAGTGTTGGACGATGAATAGAAACCGAACAATTATTGCAAAATGACTTTCTTGTGATTTTCAAGTCAGAGATCTGTTTGAAAACGTTAGATGAGGGGTGGAATGCAGGTGAGTTTTGGGAATGTAGGAAGGAAAAACTGTAATAGATTGAATTTTTATTTCAAATGAAGAGATTTGGTGAGCAAATCGAAAACAGCCTTTTAAAGAAGAAGAAGAAAAGTGTGTTATAAAATACAACAGAATATAACACTTCAGGGGAAAGTTTAAACATTTAAAAACTAAACAGTGAAAACTTTCTGGGGAAATTCCCTAAATGAGGGCATGAAGGATTCCTAAGGGGGATTGAGGAAATCCAGCACAGGTTCAGAAGAATAGAAGATTGACAGCCTGGAGAGCAGAGAGCGAAGGAACAGGCAGGTGTATAAGCAAATGTGTTAGTACGGGAGGAGAGGTCTGCTTTTTAAATTCTTCGTTAATATGTTTTTTGAAGGTTAGGTGAAAGTGGATCAGAGTGAGAAGGATAAAGTTGAAGAAGTATGGTGAGAACTGGAATTGGAAAGGTGTCGGCTGGAGAGGATTGAGTTATGGAGGAAGGAGAGAAAAAAAACGGGTGGGGCGAAACATGTGGTCGAAGAATGAACGAACACTGAAGAAAGAAATTAGACATATATTTTTTTTAATTAAGACTTTAAACAGAGGGTAAGATGTTCGGGCAAAGGGTAAGATGTGTAGGGTGAAAAAAAGACTGGAAAAAACAGTGAAAGAACGAAAGTAAATGGACCACAAACGACCGCCGAGAGGAGACAACAAAGCCTCGAGGCCTGGAAAACCAGGCCTGAAAATGCAGCGGGAACCAACCGATGATGATACACAGGTATGCATGATTCACACCAATATCTAACAAGAAACACACAGTCGGCACTCACACCATAAAATAAAAATACAGTTTTGACAAAAATACAAATGGCAAAAATTATTAACTTTGGTAGCGTGGAGAGCTTGGAAAAACACACGACCTCGCCAGCAAAACCCGGAGCGGAAGTCCCGATAGTTATATTAATATAGTTATAGTTATAATTTATAAGTTATATTAATATAAGGATAGTTATAAGTTATATTAATATAACTATTGACATAATGAAAGCAAATTGCACAAAAAGGGCAAATAAAATAGCACGTTTTTAGCAGACGTGGCACCGCCCGCAGCTCCCAATGCATGCAAGTGGGAAAGCAGGCCTTTGTTCGTCAATTGATGTCCTTTTTAAAGGAAGGAAATAAATAAAATATACTCAGGAGGAGGGAGCAGGGGGTATTCCATCTAAAATCAAAAAGGCATTTGTAATTTTAATTTTAAAAACGACATCTGCTGTGATAAAAAGACAATTACACCACTTGTGACTGTATTGCCATAGTGTCCAAACATCGTGCTTGCTTTTACGGCATTATTTCACGTGTCTATATACGCCACACAGCCAGACATAACAGTGGTGAACAAATGAGCCTTTATGTAATATGTAATACTATATCGATTTCCCGCTCTCTTTTTTAAATACCAGAACTTTGATAATGTGCTTTAATTCGTCCGTGAGAGGCCATTGTTGAAAATCGCATCATATAATGCATCAAATCATTTGAAGCTCCCAATTTGAAAACGATAGCAGCTACAATGGTGATGTAAACAACGATTTGTAGGTATGAAGACCAGACATTCGATGATGTGAGTGAGGAGAGTGAAAACATAAATTTTGAGCGCGTAATTGTGCAGAAACTGTTGTGGCCTGTTCCAAGGAAAGGCGTTTTTGAGCAGGTTGAAAAAGCACAAGACCCCTGTGAGGGATAGGGTACTGACCAAAGATAAAGCCTGTTTTTGTTTAAATTAAACAAGGCCGGTAATTGTCTTCAATAAGGGTGTTTTAACACACGCAAACACCCAGTTTTCATTCGTGCACACCCTTTGAGTTGAAGAAATGTGCATGCAGAGAATGGGGCCGTTAGGTTTCATGGTTTTGGAGTTATGGAGGAGACACACACACACACACACACACACACACACACACGCACACACACAGAGACACACCACACTGCCTTTTATTATTATTATTATTATTATAGATAAACTCCTGATATTTATAGAGGATGTTTTTTTTTCTCTCTTCCTGGAATTTTATTTTCCTGCATGCCCTTCTCATTAAACTTTGAATTTTGATTTTAACATGTTTTATCATCAAAGGTTTCACCTTTTTAAAATATATATTGATTTCTGTTTATTCTCCAGCTTGGCAATGTGCTTTGTGATAATCAGTGGTTGGTGAAGGTCATTGACTTTGGCTTGGCCAGAATTTGCAAGCCACATGAAAAGCTTAATACCCACTGCGGAACATTTGCTTACATGGCACCCGAGATATTCAACAAGGAGATATATGAAGGTCCCCCAGCCGACGTGTGGGCACTCGGCATTCTGTCCACGCAATTATTTGTTGGACACAAATCTGATGGACGTGATCTTTTTCAAGTGAGTATTGTTCATAATGGTGTGAAGATCATTATCACATAGACATGTGACCATCATTATAACATGCAAAGTTGCCTTTTGAACATAACTGTTCGAATTGTTGTTTTGAAAACATTTTTTGTTGTTGAAAGTGTTAGGGTACTTATCGCTTGAAAGAATGGAGGAAGTGCTGTGGATAGCTTGAAATAACTTGGCAGGAGGTAACAGAATGTGAATATTGTAGTGTCGACCTTGTAGTGAGGACCTCAAGGCGACGGATGACCAAACGAGCCTTAACTCCGAGGCGTATACCCAAAAATATGGCGGTGCTATCTCTTTGGCATGCGCGGGAGAGAGATAACGAGGTCCCTACCTGAACGGACGGGTGTGACAAGGGTTTATCCGAAACCATGAACACAGAACACGAAAAACAATTGAAAATGCAACACAGATGAATTTAATGAAATTGAGCAAAGAATAAAAATGAACAGTGAGGTAAATTGAATATTTACTAATGTGAGACGTTTCCACTCAGACACGAAAACAGACAGGGGAATGCAAACATAAAATAAAATAAAATCCCCCCTTTTGGCCAGTACTCAGTTCTGGTCTCGAAGAGGACTTTGCTGGGGTGAGTCAACGAGAGGACCGCACGTCGAAGCACTCGAACAATGGCGCCGGTCAATCACCAGGGCACACCGAGCTGTGCAGCATGCAGCCAAACGTCTCAGCGCTCAATCCTGGGCCAGCCAGCACAACACAGTCCCCAGCTCCCCCAAAAAGCACCAAGTCGAACAACCTCCCCTCCTCCAATGTGGCAAAGGCTCCCCAAAGCTCCGAAAATGTTCTCTTTACAAAAAGCGCACACGAGCCAGCCCCGAGAGCCAGAGACAACAACGTCCACCTGCCACCAAACTCCGGACAAGAGAGAGAACAATGGCGATCCCTTCGCTTTTCTTCCTCCTTTCTCGATCGTTAATCTGACGTCACGCTCGCTCCAATCACCAAGCGTGATTCAATCACCCCATTGTTCCTCAACCAATCCTCATTCAGGGCCTGACCTCACGACCATTCTTGACTGCCCATCGAGAATGTTTGGGGGTGGGGCTCCCTGACTGATCGGCCAATGTGCTGGGTTTCTGTCGGGCTTGTCGG
>NC_136266.1:165731112-165878612 GCF_964187855.1 Myxine glutinosa | reverse complement strand
CGCTCCATTCTTCATCCCTCAGATCGGCAGTCTGCAGCCTCCTCACTCTCTGCAGACCTGGACAAAATCACAGACTGGGCAAACAAGTGGAACATGTCTTTCAATCCTGACAAATCTCACACTCTTACGATGTCTCTCCGAAAAGACCGACTGGACAACCCTCCCATCCACTTTCTGAATAATCCTCTCCAAGAAGTTCTGTCACTCAAGCTTTTGGGTCTCACTATCTGCCATGATCTTTCCTGGGAAAACCACATTTCAAATCTGGCCTTCAAAAGCCAGTCGCCGACTGGGCATCCTCCGTCGTGCGAAGTCCTTTCTTGGCACACCTGAGCTCCTCACCACATACAAGGCTTTCATCCGCAGCTCAATGGAATACTGCTCTCTCCTCTGGGCTGGTGCTCCTGCCTCACACCTAGCTCGTCTTCACGCTGTTGAAACCAAAGCATTCAGAATCATTGGAATCTCCCACGATGAAGCTAACTCCAAGGGCCTCTCACTCACTCACCGCAGGCAGGTTGGTGGTCTTTCCATCTTCTACCGACTCCTCTCTGGCCTTGCCCCCCCCCAGCTCTCTCTGGGCTCTGTCCCACAAATATTCCTACAGGTCGCACAAGATCTGCCTGCAACCCTCTTATGGTTAAACTGCCAAAATCAAGACTCTCTGCTCACCTTCACTCCTCTTTTCTCCCGCCTCTGGAACAAACTCCCTCACTCTCTTCAATCCCACTCCACCCTCCAGGTCTTTAACACAGCTGTTCACCACCATCTCTTATCTTCCCCCATCCAAAACCTTGATCTTTTCTACCCCCGCTAATTTCACCCCAGTTCCACTTTTTTGAAGTGCCAACTTCTGTCCTGGAAGTCCTTGGTGTCCTTGTGTTTTATACTTCTCCCTTCCCCCCCCCCCCGCCCCCCGCTTCCCCACGCCTCCTCCCCTCAAGCCCTCTCCCTTCCACACATCTCCCTGCTCTCAAATGTTGTGTTTGTGTGCTTCCCCTTCTCTCCCCATCTTGTCTTCCGCTCCCTCTTTTTATGTATTTTGTTTGTCTGGTAGATTTGTTTGTGAAGTAAATGTTAGCTCTTTCACGAGCCTCGATTCAGTATACAAAAAAAAAGGAAAAAAAAGTGTGCGGCGTCCCCATGCCTAGATCAAAAGACCTCTCTGAGGCCTTCAAATAGAAGGTTATAGATGCCTACGAGTCTGGGAAAGAATTTAAAAAGATCTCCAAACAATCTGAAATCAATCATTCAACTGTCCGGAAGATTATCTACAAGTGGAGAAGATTCCAAACAACTGCCAACTTGTTCAGGCCAGGCTGCCCCAGCAAGTTCAGCCCAAGAGCAGACCGCAAGATGCTGAAAGAAGTCTCTAAGAACCCCAGAATGCCATCATGGGACCTACAGGTAGCTCTTGCCACTGTTGATGTCAAAGTGCACGAGTCTACCATGAGAAAGAGGCTGCACAAATTTGATCTACATGGGAGGTGTGCGAGGAGGAAACCTTTTGCGGCAAGCCTAAAGTTTGCCAATGAACACCTCGGCAAAGACCAGCACTTCTGGAACAATGTGCTCTGGACAGATGAGTCAAAGGAAGAGCTATTTGGCCACAATACCAGAAGACATGTTTGGCGAAAACCAAAGACAGCATTTGACCACAATAACCTGATACCAACTGTAAAGCATGGTGGTGGAAATATTATGGTTTGGGGCAGCTTTGCTGCATCAGTGCCTGGGCAGCTCACCATCATACAATCCACGATGAATTCTTCATTGTACCAGAGGATGCTTGGGGATAATGTGAGGCCATCTGTCGGAAAATTGAAGTTCAACCGAAGGTGGACCTTGCAACATGACAATGACCCTAAACATACCAGTAAATCCACCAAGGAATGGCTGAAAAGAAAGAAATGGAGGGTTCTGGAATGGCCAAGTCAAATCCCGGATCTAAATCCCATCGAGATGTTGTGGGGGGGGGGGGGGATTTGAAACGGGTTGTGCACGCAGGAAACCCTTCAAACATCACACAGCTGAAAGAATTCTGAATGGAGGAGTGGGCAAAAATTTCTCCCAGTCGATGTCAGAGACTGGTAGACAGTTATAAGAAACGCCTACTTGAGGTTGTTTCTGCCAAAGGGGGCAATACCACCTATTAGAGCCAAGGGTGTACTTACTTTTTCCACAGAAGGAAATGGCATCTCTGTTAATTTTTTGTTGAATAAATTATTGCAAAGTCAATTTTTTGCATTGTTTTTTGTTCAATTAGATCACCTTTATCTATAGATACTCTTTTAAATGAATATCAAATATTGATACGTCCACATATGTTAAAAAGATTTTTAAAAACATTTAATGGGGTGAACTTACTTTTTCACGTGACTGTAGGTATTGAAACCACAAAGGCAGAACTCGTAACATGTTTTTCCCAAATTTAGTGAGCCTCCAAGGTAGGCTCCACATTTAGAACCACATAGGCAGAACTCATAATGTTTTTCTCATCGACGCAGTTTGACTTCCCTATTTTTTGGGGACAAGGGGTTAATGTTAATAATGGGTAGCGAGGTCTGACTTCGAAAATTAGTGTTTGTTCGTATGGTTACAGTGTACGTGAAATCACAAATACAGTTTACGTTCATTATCGTTACTCACGTTTAAATACGGGGTTTTTATCTTAATTGTAAACGACTGAAAAAATTAAGGGTGGGTCGTTGCTCATTGAGTTTACCCCAAGTTGTGGTAAAAGCAGTATTTTCATTTTGTATCTCAGATACAATTTCCTGTGAGAGAAAATAACAATGTATTAATTTAATACAATATTATTATATGTATAAATCAAACTCTGTAAATATTATAAGAAACTCTTACCTCCATTGATAAGAGGTTTGAATCCAGTTCATCAATTTGAAGGATTAGTTCCACACATGTAGTAGGAGTCCAAGGAACTCCAAAGTCATCCCACTCAAGCTCAGCACAGTTGTCTATTCTCAATAAAAGAAAAAATGTTTAAATTTAGCCTGTACTTCAATATAAGAATGGTGAGTGTGGTTTCCTTTGGAACTTTCCGGGCAAGCCTGGGCAAGCCTGAACTACAAATTATGTAATAGTGGGTGGGGTGTATAAAAGTGGGCGGGGGCTTTGAAGAAGTGGGAGGGGCTTCTGAAAAGTGGGCGGTGCTTAGAAAAAATTTGATATGTGGCTCAGGAGGGACTCAGACGAGATCATTAAGAGAGGTTTATCATTTGATCTCTGCTCAACAAATATACTTGTACCAAGAACCAAGTTCGAACATCTTGTTTGCCAATATTCTATATGGTGATGGGTGCGATAAGAAAATTAAGCCATTCCCTAAAATAAAACGGATATTCATTGGTTCTCTATACGAGTATAATGAAGTTATTGTTCAGATGGGGGTGGGAGGAAAGGGGGAGAAAAGGGGCTCAATTTGTTGAGAGAGGGGGTGTGAGTCAAATAGTTTTTCCCCTTTTTCCCTTTGACTTCAATGTTAAATTTAAGGTGAGCGAGAATCTGCTTTTTCCTTCTACTGATCTGATGTCGAAAAAAATGTCGTGCATCTGTAAGTCATCATTCATTATCTGTGTGCCAAGTTTGAACAACATTGGTAAATGCATCTCCGAGAGAAGGTTGAGGACATGTTCAACATCGGGATTTTTTACAACTAAAATGGCTGCCAGTCGGCCATCTCTGATTGCATCTCGAAACAAAATGATGTGCAAATGTATTCCATCAGGTATTGTCTTTCTGCCAAGTATGAACAAAATCGGTCCATACATCTCCGACATATGGTTGCGGATTGACGGATGAGATGCAATCCCAAAGCCTCCCGTTTCAGACCAAGTCCAACAGGGCCAGAAAAACGCTTCTGCACACTGGCCTTGAGGCTCGGTTTGCAAGCCCCCATTTACAATTCCAATGGAGGAGACATAATTACTCTTTTATGGAAAATGTTTTTCGAGTTTGTTTTTATCCTCATAAATAGACCCGAGTGAACACAACAAAAAATGAATGTATGATCGTTTTAAGGCCATTTTCCCAGCTCGAGCAGGGTCCAGCCTTGCGGACCCCATGACAATCATGGTTCCCTGTGTGAGGCAATGTTTTTATGGCCGGATGCCCTTCCTGACACCAAACCTTAATCACCTCTTACAATGCAAAGGGATACGGTGTACCTATTCTAAATCGGGGTACACACCAGGATCATTCATCCCAGCAAGCTGGTACTCAATTTGCCGACCTCAGAAGGATGACAGGCTGTGTCAACCACCCTGGCGTTAATTCAGAGATCGACCGGGATTACAAACTCAGGATCCAAGGATCCCCAAGCCTGCACCCTAACCGCTAAGCCAACACCAGTGAACACACATTAGTGTTAAAATATTGGCCTTTGAAACCTAACCTTATGGAGGACAGATATCTGGACAAACAAACACGCAAACTTTGGTATGACTCGAACTGGTCCAAACCGGATGGGTGTTTTTTTAGGATACACCATCACCTTATTGGATGGCCGTTGGCTCCCTAAAAGTGCTCATCTGCCCTTTGTCAGGTGTTGTTTTTGGTCCTGCCAGGGCGTCACAGTTACCCTCCCCATTAACAAAGCCAGTGAGGGGTGTCGGTTTCGTCGCCGACAACCTGACCATGCGGCAGGTAGCACTGAGTTACATGTTACCTGCAGCAGTCCCAAAAGACTGACTTGATTTGAATTTGTAGACAACAGTGGATTAAGTTTGTGGAGAGAAACTGCACAGGAGATTGACAGTGCCGAGAGTGATAGGGTGTGCTCAGGGTGTGATAAGTGAGGTAGGAGGGTCTGCCTGTGTGGTGTGAAGGTGCGGTGAGTGAAGAGAGTGCTGAGGGATATATTTTGTTTTAGTATTTCTGGTGGTTTGGTGCGGGATGGTGTTGCTTGACTTGTTCAGCACATGCCATTTTGGACACATGGCTCATGGCGATGCTTTTGATGTTAAGATCTGTTCGTTTGATGAGTGGACGTTCTGCTGTATATTCTGGTTTGGACACGTGATCTATTTCCTTCTCCACTATGGAATGAAACAAGCGATTGTTTCATCATTCACGTGTACCCTCTTTTGTAATTACTGTTCGTTACGTTTCATTTTGACTGCGAAATATTTGAGTTTTCACAAATTTATTAAATAAACCAATCGACTTCATATTCATTGTTGAGTGAAGAGGGTTTGTTTTTCGGTTAACAAAGAAAACTTCTGTATTTCATCGCATATTTTATTTCATGAATGAAAATGTATTTTATTCGTTCAGAGTGAAGTCTTGGTTATTGCATCAGAGATTGATTGTTTGGAAGATGCTTATGCTTATTGTGTAAATGCGAGTACAGTATTTGAGTGCAATGATGCTTTTGGATTCTGTCACGAATACATTTGTTTTGCTGCTTCACAGGTAGATTTCAGCAATAAGTTAGTGCTCAGGCCACCACCAGGTGCAGACAAAGAATTGACTTCGCTTCTAACTGGGATGCTTCGTGAGAATCCCAAAAAAAGACTCACTATGAAGGTGAGGGTTTGATACCGTTTTAGACTATTTGATTTGCATGAACAAGTATGTTCACACATGCTGGGGTTGCTGACCTCCTGTGACTGTGGAGCACAATACTGTTGTTCACTTGTGAAGGTGTTTCCTGTTCGTGTTTATATTTGATTCCAACACATTGTTTTGCAGAATATTTCAAAGCACCCGTGGTTGAAACAAAAAATCTCTCGTTTTACAAATTTGTCAGGTAAGCAACCACCCTTTTGCACTCTTTTAATATCTTCTGTTCGTATTGTTTCTCTGCAAGATGGAAGAGGAAATGGTGTATAATGGAAGAGCATGTAAGTGCAAATGATAGAGAGCATGAACTGACAATAGGGCAGCAGGGAAAGTAATGGACAAAATAAACATAAACTTCCAGTTCTGGGTCTGAGTGCGCTCGACTTTGATCCTCTTTCCAGTTTATCAAAGCTAAGTTTTCAAAGCAGATCCATTGTGCCCTCTACAGCGCCTACATATAATATATTATTGATCTACATATAATACCCCATAACGTCAAACTGGAATTTTTTTCGAAATTTTTACATATTAATTAAAAATGAAAAGCTGAAATGCCTTGAGTAAATAAGTATTCAACCCCTTTGCTTTGACACTCAAAATTGAGCTCATGTGCATCCAATTGCCATTGATCTTCCTTGAGATGTATCTATAACTTAATTGGAGTCCAGCTGTGGCCAATTTAATTGTTTAGACATGACTTGGAAAGAAACACACCTTCTATACAGGGTCCCAGAGTTGGCAGTGCATGTCAGACCAGGAACTCCACCATGAAGTTCGAGGAACACTCCGTAGAACTCCGAGATTGAATTGTGAGGAGGCATAGAACAAGAACGTGAAATAGTCCAGTGGAAAAAGTATGATATTGGGCTGAGGTGTGTTTTTTGGTGTATACAATGTTTTATAGTTGTTTCTACGTGTTTGATATCTACTGATAATAAATCAAGAGGGTGCCAAAGTCGCACCCTTGGGGAAAATTTTTTATACACATTAAAAAAAAATGAATCGTTGATCACAAGATGCCTACTTTTCGGACAGTATTAAATCCTCCAATATTGAACACACACAAGTACTGTGCACACAACACGTTTATTTGACCTATACTATACACAAAGAATTAAGTTAAGCACCCCTACACAACGAATTACGGTAAGCACCCCCTAATATATATTCTTTGTGTATATGTATACATTGGCATATATTCTAAGGTATGTGAGATCAAATAATGATTGGTATGACATTAGTTATTGACGTTATTGACGTTATTGACGTCACTTACACGTTATTGACATTACACGTTATTGACGTTATTGACGTTATTGACGTTATTGACGTTATTGACGCAAAGATCGCTAGAGGTCTTCTCAGAACAATGACTGTACGTTAGAAAACATAAACGTCATCCACACTGTCCGTGATGGACCTATAGCTCCATACTTAAATTGAGGTGAAAATATGCCTAAAATTCCCAAAAAATTTCACCTTAAATTATGCAGAATAAAATATTGAAAACGGCATGATTGTTATGTTTTTATGTGACCATAATATCACTTCTCCAGAAAATATAGCAATATCATGGGTATATTACACTGTTTTGACGACAACAAACTTGTAATGTGCGAGGTTGTAAAAAAACGGGGGGGGTGCTTAACTTAATTCTTTGTGTATATATCATATTGTGTTATTTTCATTAATCTTTGAACCAATATACCCTTCTTTCGAACACAATGTGCATTTTTCCACACATAAATATCATGTCATAAATGTCAATACCCACAGCACCGACGCCGATTGTGACGCCGAAAGAAGTCCTCCAAGATGTCATCAGGAAGTCGCTCCATAGACCGCAGGTAGTAGAGCCCATACCTGGCATAGTTTGTATGTCCAGAAGCAAAGAAGTAGGGGATCATCTGTTGAACTGCCCACATGTGCAAAGGCCAGTCGCCTTCACGTTCTTCCCGGACGAAAATCATCATGATGAGCACCGGTTTGATCTTGATCCCATGAACTTTGTCATGCACTCCTTGTGGTACTGTGCATCTGCTGCATGAAGGTCGCTGACAGCTCCTTGCACCCGTATCCTGACCTGCTGGGCAATTTCATCCTCTCGAATGGAACATACTTCCAGAATGGAATCTTTGAAGCTCTTCATGCCAGGCCCCCTTTCAGCAGTTCTGCAATGGACTACTCTTTTCCATCTATGAGGATGACGTGGGTCAGGGGCTGGTTCACACACCTCACCACAAAATAAGCAGTCTGTCAAGAAATCAAACTGGGCAATTTCTGATCGACATGTTCTTTTTGGAGGGGGGTGTTCCACTGCTTTCGTTGCTATTTGCCTCCACAAATCTTTTGATGTGGGTCTTTGACGTATATGTCGAAAGACAACTTTTGTGACATAAGAGTGCAGTGTTAGGATCATCAGCTAGTCTATGCTCTAGTTCTACATGCAACCCATCACCACGGATTTTGCTTCTGTCTATGATAGTACGCAGGCGCTGGGGCTTGGCAGAGATAAGATTTTCTTTTGATTTTCCACAGTTGAAGAGACACCCCTCTGCTTCATTGGATGCCATGTTTCAAGTCAGTCTGGAATAAGAAAGAGACAGAAGAATAAATATATGATATGGTCAAAACAACAAATGGTTCAAAATTATCACATATAAACTATTGCATTTTATGTTACAGGAGTATACATTCATGTTTATTTCAATGGGTCTGTAATCTATGTATTTCCATCAATTGTCCTCATGGGTGTACCATGAATTAAGCATCTGAAATATATATGGAAAGTAAATATATATGCAAGTTGTTTATTATCTACTGGCGCATATTCTAGGTTAAACCGATACTATTTGCTATTCACAACAAAATTTGATAGAAAGTGCATTATTCTGCCCCTGGATGATTTTATCATAAATTTCTATGTAATAAATGTTAACAGGCTGTAAATAGTCTCGCTAATTTGGACATAGGTACGACTAATTTATAAAAATATATTTTAGACGAGTCGACAAAATGTCGATAATCGCTCGAAAACGTTCCCTTTTTCAAATGGCAATAAAAAAAATTCCCCAAAGGTGCCAAAGTGGCACCCTCTTGTTTTGAGATCAGTATACATATGAGTTACAGAAATTGCAATGAAACGTTGTATATACTGCAAAACACGGTCAGTCAGGATTCCACTGGACTAAAAGTCCTTGAGTGGCCCAGCCAAAGCCGAGACTTGAATCCCATTGAGAATCTCTGGAAAGACTTGAAGATTGCCGTTCATCAATGCTCTCATCCAACTTGAAAGACCTTGAGCAAATCTGCAAGGAAGAATGGGAGTAACTCCCTAAATCCAGATGTGAAAAGCTGTTAGAGACATACCCAAGAAGACTCAAAGCTGTAATCGCTGCCAAAAGTGCTTAAACGAGGGTATTAACTCGGGATACTCAATATGAATGTAACTTAGATACCGTTGGACCCCGACATTCGCGGTTGATAAAATGCGACCTGCTTCTACATTTGCGGCCCTGTGTCCTGCATGTTCGCGGTTTTTAGCGGATGCAGAAAATTTTTCCCGTCCACCCACGGACTGACTTTGTACTAAGTTGATTATCCCTTTTCACCTACGGGTAGGAATCCCAAGTTAATATTAGGCCGAGAAAAATATATTTCCGGTCTCTGGTCAGCGCGAGCATCGATTTTGACCCTGCGCATCAACAATTTTTTTTGTTTTTAATTTCCAACGGTACCTACAACAGCGCGTGCCTGTTGTTGCCGGGCCGGCGCGCTATCTCGGGAATTACGGGTCTGAGGGTCGCCATTGATATCGACGTTCGCGCACGGTTCTCCCCTACAAAGCTCCGTTTAGTTTCTCCAAATCCAACCAGCCGTTCCAAAGGTATGAGTAGTGTTGTGTGCCGTGACGTCATGAATCCAATCGGCTGGATATTGTCATTTATTGAAACGAAGACGTTCTTTGTCGGGTTCGTGTGAAGCAACCAGAAGGCCTAGAGAGCTGCGGGTGGTCTCGTTAGTTAGGCCTGGATCCTATCTCGTTTGTCATTAAGTTGTAAGTGTCTGAGATAATCTGCTGGACTGGGAGAAGATATCGTGGGAGACCATCGGCCTGTGAGACCACTTGCGCATGGTGTTGTAGCGATCATTGGAATGTTTGACGGTACGGCGAGGCGATCTCGAGAACGAAATGGCAGTCTATAATATGCTTGAAGAACATAATGATTTTCAGAATAAATACATTTTAAAATAACTTCAGCTTGTGTTCATTATTTACAAAAAAAGGCCTACAAGTCCCATTGGCTGTCTTTAATTTCTCTCTGGACGGCGCCATGGCAGATGAGGAGGACCGCAAGGCATGAGGACACAAACCTCTATATGTGCAATCCGTGCTTTTCAAAAAAATAAAAACCGCATCGCCGCATCAATTCTGGAACTTTGGTCTGACCAGAGACCAGCAATATATTTTTTTCAGCCTCATATTAGTATTTTCTGTTTCAGGAAAAGCCTGGTTCACAGAGATGATTGCAAATTCTCCGCATGGGGAGGAGTGGGAGGGGGGAAGAAGCTTATAGATGCGATATGACGTGGGGAGTAGGGTTGCCTGATTTGTTACATAATTATTTTGTCATTTGTTTTTGATCGGGAACCGTGAGTGATTATTTAATTACCCATCTATTGTTTCGTTTGAAGTCTCCTGATTCCTTTAGTCCGCACAAGATTAATGTGTAATATATGGGGTGTAAGTCTTGCGCCGATCAGCGAGACTGGTTCATAAAACATAAGTGAAAATGAACTTTTGTTTTGAATCTAAAATAAAATGAAATTCTAACACAAGGCTGTGATACCGGTACATTTGAAAGGATGCAATTTAAACTCAACATTTATCTTCGTAAGATAATACAGAATACCGTATCATCCTTCAAGCTTGTACAGTTAAAACGGCAACCATTGCCGGGGTCATGACGGGCTTTGGGAATCAAGCAAGATCGAAGCACAAACTGTTCGTTTTCGATAAAGTAACATGACACTCGCAGCAAAAGAGGAAGCTAAACTTTTGGAATTGTATTTGTAAGAATTTAATGAAAACTATAATCATGTGCATTCGTGTTCGTAAAAACTTTGACATTTTCCCTGATGAAAAAACATTTCCCACCAGCTGCGCGCACATCACTTCTGAAAGCAACTTCCACGTGCCACGTGTAAAACCAGGTCCAGCCACTCTTAAACCATTTCCCACCAGCTGTGCATGTCGAGGCTCTACCCTTTTGCCCCATTTCCCCCCGGGTTGGAATGAGCCCCTTCTTGAGTCGGACCAAGATATACAAGACATTTATTCAGATACAAGACGACACCTGAATTCAGATACCTGAATTTTAAATTTGCATTCACTTTTATACATTTTCAGAGAACAGAGAGACCTTTATAATATTCATGGGTTCAAAAACATCCTTTGTTTACTGCTTTGTAGGCGGAGAGACTGAGCAAGGTCGAATAAGCTTTGTCAACAATCTCGCAAATTCCGACATTTAGACGCGAGTTAAATGGGACACAGTTGTCTTGAGATTCCGGTGAACTCTTCCACCTGCACACAACGGTTCTGAAAGCATCTTGCACTTGTCACGCATAAAACAGTTGAATGTGCGCATAAACCATCCCCCACCATGCCAATCGACATTTGCGTTTTTTAACGAAACAAGTTTTCAATTCCATTCGTGGTTTGCTTCGACAATCCCGACTTTTGTGGGCATATTCGAGATTTTTGATTTTCCCCGATGAATCGCGAACAGTCGGGAACCTGTCCCCCTTTTCCATCAATTTTAAATTCAGGCTGTAATGCAACAAAAAGTGAAAAAGTCAAGGGGTGAATACTTTCTTAAGGCACTGTATCTTTTCATCTCGGTTGTGTTTTTATGTAATTTTTACTGTTTTTAACCTTAATTTATTGTGGTGTTTTGTCCCTGGTGTTTGTCTAGCTAACTCACCTGTGATGGCCTGAGATGATGGTGACCAGCCACCCTCCAGAGGTGCGAAAAGACCAGGAGGACCAAAAAGACCCCTTTCATTGCTAAAATTTCATTTCATTGAAAACCCCACTTTCATTGGACATGCTTTGACACAACCCCTTTGGATAAAACCCTGATACACACACACACCCCCACGCCCCCTCCCCCCCCCCCCCCCCAGATACACATACACACACACACACATGCACACACACACACACACACTACACACATACACATACTTTTCGTTTTATGACGTCAAAATTGAGGCAAGTGTATATTACATGACAAGTGTATGTATTTTTAAGCATGTGGGACTTGAAATAAAATTTTGAGCCACAAAAAACATTTGTTTTTTTCCTTTGGTGTACAACATGTAAAAGTGGTCCAAATATCCCAGCATTGCACTATCCAGCACACTCATTTTAGGTCGTACAAGCTAATGTGGCCACTCATTCTTCTGGGAAGCATCCCCTGCACATGCTGGTCACGTTTAAAATTCACCTAAATGTTTGTAAGTTCATCAATTAATAATAACGCAAATTGCGACTCACTGAGGTAATTGTTGATATCGAATTTAAAGAAAAAACAGATATTTAAACCTTTATACGTATCCAACGTAACATTTTCTGAAACGTCTAACCATAACACACACTTTTGTAGCATAAAAATAACATTAAATGTCTTTATTTTAAAAATAATAATAATAATAAACAAGGAACATTGCTGCAGATGCTCCTCTAATATACACTGCTCTAAAGGTGAAGCCCTTTTTATTCCACATGTGCAACAAAAGTGTGAACTTATTTCGTGTCAAAATATTAACAAGAATATTGGCAACATAGCACTTACAATGTTATATCTCTAACCACGATATTTATGTGTTATGTATTGCGTGGGATTAAACCAGAAGGCGGATATAAAAGAGGCGGGGCATACGGCTTGGCAGAGGAAGTTGGGCCTACGCTGGGCGCTTGTGGTTTTCCCGGCTGCGTAATAAACGACCGATGGTGCACTCAAACTGTCTTCCCAGCCTGATACTTTACATGGCGACGAGGATGGGATTCTGGTGAGCGCGTGCAAAGCAAGCTGAGCTATTGCAGTTAGCTGTTGGCCTACCAACTCGTTATTTCACGGCATACGCTACTTGAGCACCATGTCCTACGGCCGGATTGACGAGTTCAATCCGCGCGAAGGAAGCTGGGAGGCGTACATTGAGCGTCTACAGTGTTATTACCAAGCTAATGGCATCGAGGATGATGCCAGGAAGAAAGCAATCCTGATGTCGGTATGTGGCAGCGAGACGTTTACTATTCTGAAGAATCTTGCCATGCCCAGGACCACGATGGATTTGACACACGCCGAGCTTGTGGCAGCAATGAAGGAGCACTGCGAACCTACACCCTCCGTCATTGTGAGTCGATTCAATTTTTACATGTCGCCAAACCTCAACGCAGTCCATTTCGGCATTCATAGCTCACCTGAAACACCTTGACCAGCATTGCCAGTTTGGTGCTACATTCGACGACATGCTAAGGGACTTGCTCGTAGTGGGAGTGGAGCAAGATCGGATTCGCCGGCGCCTACTTGCTGAACGGACTCTGACATTTTCCAGTGCAAAGGACATTGCTATCGCAATTGAGTGTGCAGACAGAAATGCTGCAGATATTGCACGCTCCATCACTTACCAGCCTAGTGCTGACCTGTCATCTGTCAACCGGGTTGATCCGACCCGAAACCCACAACATCCGACCTGAAAATCCGATGCCAAAACACCTGGAAACTGCTTGGCAGCTGGTGCTGGAAAAAAAAACAGGTGAAAAGGAGAGAGGAATGCAAAACCCACCTCCTTGACTCAGAGCCTAACCAAGAAGATGTGACTGACAGAGACAGCCCTAGCCACAGCGTTCAGTCGTATGACCTTTTCCACACAAAGTCTGGCAGACAGTCTACTCCAATACTGGTTATAGTAGATATAGACGGACGGAATGTGGAAATGGAGATAGACACGGGTGCTGCCGTCTCACTCATGAGCGAAGCAGCTTTCCGTAACCTGTGGGTGAATCGTGAAAAACCCAGCCTCCATTGGTCCCCGATCCAACTCACCACGTATACTGGTGAGTCAATACAAGCCCACGGGTCGTGTGATGTCACAGTAACCTACGGAAACAACACTCACCAATTACAACTCTTGGTCGTCCCTGGGGATGGACCCACACTTCTCTGGCGAAACTGGCTCGATGTTGTCAAATTCAATTGGGAACACATCCACCAACTACAGGCTTCCAAGCCACCAACTGTACTGCAGCACCTCCTCGGGAGATACCTGGACATCTTCAAGGATGAACTCAGGACATTGAAGGGCTTCACTGCCAAGCTCAACGTTGAGAAAGATGTGAAGCCAATTTTCTGCAAAGCATGCCCAGTCCTTCTCGCATTGAAAGAAAATGTTCGTGCAGATTTAGCCAGACTGGAAAAGTTAGGTATCATTGAGTCACTGAGTCAGTTCAGTACTCAAATTGGGCTGCTCCAGTTGTTCCTGTTGTGAAGGCAGACAGGTCGATACGCCTTTGTGGGGATTATAAAATGTCGACCAACAAATGTTCCACCTTGGACAAATATCCCATACCAAGGATCGGTGACTTATACGCAAAACTGTGGGGAGGACAGTACTTTACCAAGCTCGGCATGAGGTCGGCCTACCTACAAGTCGTTCTGGATGAGGATTCCAAAGAATATCTCACCATCAACATGCATCGGGGGCTCCACAGATACAACCGCCTGAGTTTTGGTGTCAAATCGGCGCCAGGAATCTACCAACGCTGTATGAACAGCCTGTTCGCTGCTGAACCACACGTTGTTGTTTACCAAGACGACATCCTAATCACTGGCCGCTCTGAGCTTCATAATCTGGACAACCTCGAACGTGTGCTGGGTCATCCATGTCAAATCATCAAAGAATCTGCCGTCATCTCTCAGATTTTTGTAAAACTTTGGGAACCAATTGGGACCCATGAAAAACAGCTAGAACTCAAATATTTTTTGCTAACAGCCTCTTAATTAGTGAGATACAGGTTAACGAACTTTGGACTAATTAGCGCGATGTCGCGAATTCAAATGGCCATATCTCTAAAAGTATAACACCTAGAGAGCTGGTTTTGGTGTCATTTTAAAGGTATTTTCATGCCCTATAAATTTGTCTGGGCAACATTTTCCTACCTCCAATCACAAAAAAGGTATCACAAAATATAAACTTCAATCGTGAATCCAAAAGAAATGTATCCTTCAAATTTCCTCAAATTCATCCCAGATGTACCTTATGATGTCAAGAAGCTTCCACATAAGTTTTGTGATGGGCTCTCCAATAGTTTCTGAGATATAAGCAATAATGTACATGTACGTATGGCATATAGGTTCGAAAATCAGCATTTGTAATGTATTATACAATCATTCTAACCTAGCCATGACAGGGAACACAGGGAACCACCATCAATTGCTTTGAAGTATCATATACTTTCATTTTCAACTGGGCCTGAGGGGAATTCTCATCTGGGGAATTCCAACTGGGATTTCCCATGTGGGTAATTCGAGGTGATGCAACTTTCACAGTCTAAGATCCCCAGGGAAAGTCCAAGTTGGCTTAGTGTAATGCTTAGGCCTGCCACCAACAGAAATTGGCAGTTCACTTCTGAAGGAGCTGCAGAAAAATGACGACTGCCAAGGAAAAGTTCATCTTGAAGCAGAAATCCTGCTGCAATCCCTTTGGAGCTCATGAAAAACCAAAGTCGTCTGGCTTGAGAGCTGTTAGCCAAAAAGCCATAGCCGCTCATCCAAGCCTCAAACTGCAAAGTGCACAGAAAATCTGTACCCAGTGTCGTAAGAAACTGGCAAAAAGACAACCAGGTGTGGTAGAGACTCAGAGTGAAATACCATTACCAGTGACCAGCAGCGCTATTAGCAGTAGTGAGGACAATGATGGTGGAGGTGAATCACCAATACCAGGCAGTTCAGGGGAGTTTGAATTTCATTCTCCTGAAATGGAACTGAATACACTGAATGAGTCTTTGGGATTGATTGGAGAATCACCTATTCCAAAAAAGAGACTTGCTGCAGATAAATATGTGAAATCCAAAACCAAGAAAATCGGTGACACTGTGAAGAAAAAATTGGAAATCGCGACAGGATTGCCATCTAACAAACTCCAGGATGCAGGACAGGAGATGATAGAACAACTCAAGCACAAGTTTGAATCAACGACCAAGAAAAGTGAACAAGTGCAGGTGCTGACTGTTCTGCCAAAAAGCTGGACAATTGCTGAGATCACAGAGGAGTTTGATGTGTCAAGCTACATGGTTAGGAAAGCAAAGGCATTGGTCAGAGAACAAGGAATTCTCACCATGCCTAACCCAAAGACAGGAAAAGCGATTTCAAAGGAAATTGAGGAAAAGGTCAGGGAATTCTACTTGTCAGAGACCATAAGCAGACAAATGCCTGGCATGAAAGACTTTGTTTCTGTTCTAGTCAATGGGAAAAAGCAACATATGCAAAAACATTTAAGCCTAAGTCAAGAGGAAATTGAAAGCCTAAGTCAGGTTAGTGAACACTGTGTACTTGAACTCACTTATTGATTGTATAATACATTACAAATGCTGATTTTCGAACCTATATGCCATACGTACATGTACATTATTGCTCATATCTCAGAAACTATTGGAGTGCCCATCACAAACTTTATGTGGAAGCTTCTTGACATCATAAGGTACCTCTGGGATGAATTTGAGGAAATTTGAAGGATACATGTTTTGGGGATTCACAATTGAAGTTTATATTTTGTGATAACTTTTTTTGTGGTTGGAGGTAGGAAAATGTTGCCGAGACAAATTTATAGGGCATGAAAATACCTTTAAAATGACACCAAAACCAGCTCTCTAGGTGTTATACTTTTAGAGATATGGCCATTTGAATTCGCGACGTCGCGCTAATTAGTCCAAAGTTCGTTAGTCTGTATCTCACTAATTAAGAGGCTGTTAGCAAAAATATTTGAGTTCTTGCCGTTTTTCATGGGTCCCAATTGGTTCCCAAAGTTTTACAAAAATCTGAGAGATGACGGCAGATTCTTTGATGATTTGACATGGAATGACCCTGCTACGTATTATTTCCGACTCTGGACTACGCCTGCGGAGAGACAAGTGCGAGTTCATGGTTCCGTCGGTGACCTATTTGGGCCATCGTATTGATGCCGAAGGCTTACATCCCACAGAAGAGAAGATCAGAGAAATCAAAGACGTCCCTGCTCCGACAAACATGACTGAACTCAAGGCTTACATTGGCATGCTGCAGTACTACAGCAGGTATATCCCAAACATTGCTACCATGCTGGGCCCACTGTATTGCCTGTTTAAAAAAGGCATCAGCTGGAAATGGGACATTCTGGAGTCGGCAGCCTTCCAGAAGTCAAAAGACATGCTGCGGTCTTCAAATGTGCTAGTTCACTACGACCCAGACAAAGATATGGTCCTGTCGTGTGATGCGAGTCAGTACGGGTTTGGTGCTGTTCTGTCACACATCATGCCAGATCGCACAGAGAGACCAACAGCATTCGTATCTCATACACTGTCTACTGCTGTGAAGAACTACAGTCAGCTGGACAAAGAAGGACTCGACATTGTATTCGGAGTTAAGAAATTTCACCAGTACGTTTTCGGTCGGCATTTCACGATTTACACGGACCACAAGCCACTGATTAGTTTGTTTGGTCCATCAAAGGCTACCTCAGAGGTCTTACCGCCTCGGATCATACGCTGGTCACTTTCACTCTGAGCTTATGATTACGATATTACGTACAGACCTGGCTCCACAATTTCAAATGCAGACGCCATGAGTCGCCTACCACTTCCTGACACAGTGCTTAACCCCCCTGTACCTGGCAGCATGATAGCTCTGATGGACTTTTTGAATGACAACCCAATTGATGCCAACCAGATACGGACCTACACTAGGCGTGACCCACTTCTTTCCAAGGTCATTCGTGCTACTGGGCAAGGGTGGGGCCTTCTACGCGATGCTGACCCTGAATTGAATTCTTACAAGGTCAGGCAAAATGAACTAAGTGTCGAGAATGGCTGCTTGCTGTGGGGATGCCGAGTGGTCATTCCCCCAAACTTGCGCACAAAGATTTTGGACCAGCTTCACGATTGTCATCCAGGCATTCTAAGAATGAAATCGCTGGCACGGAACTATGTCTGGTGGCCTCACCTCGACTCTGACATCGAACAGTGTGTGAAACATTGTTATCCATGCCAAAGCAGTCGAAACTCCCCTGTTAAGGCACCATTACACCCCTGGGAATGGCCCACTGAACTATGGCAGAGGATTCGGCTAGTCCATGCTGGACCCATCGAAGGCCGTATGATCCTTGTTGTTACGGACGCTCACACTAAATGGATTGACGCCTATGTAACGCATACAGCAACCTCACACGCTACCATAGAGAGGCTGCGCCAGTGCTTTGCCACTCATGGTTTGCCACGCTTGATAGTCACTGACAATGGAACCTGTTTCCCAAGTTCTGAATTTACTGAATTCACCCGCCTGAATGGTATAATTCACAAGTTTGTGAGCCCATACCATCAAGCTTCAAATGGACTATCTGAAAGCTCTGTGAGTTTTGTCAAGTCTAGTCTAAGTAAGATACCAGGCGGAAGCCTTCAGACCAGACTATCACGTGTGCTTTTCACTTACCACATCACTCCCCACACAACGACAGGGGTGACACCGGCTGAGCTGCTGATGAAACCACGTTTGCGTACACGACTGGATTGTCTAAGACCAGATGTGCTGTCGGTTGTGTATCAAAATCAGTGGAAACAGAGACTTCACCATGACAAACATGCTGTACAGCGCTCTATAAAGGTCGGGGACCCGGTGCTTGTGAGAAACTTTGGTCGCGGAATGGTTTGGTTACCAGGGCGCGTTCACAAAAATGAGGGACCGTTGTCCTACGTTATCAAACTAGAGGACAATCGAGTCGTCCGGAGGCACCTTGATCATGTCCGGTATCGGTCCTGTGATCCTGTCATTTTCACAAAGGATATCTCGCCACTTCCTGAACCTGTGAACAGCGACATTGTTGCCGCAGATAGTACTGCACCGCTCCCTGAGGCTGAACCCCATAACGCTGTTGCAGCACCACCAGTGGAGCCGCATGGCAGCTTTGCACCCCGACGATCATCCAGAGTTCGAAAGGCGCCTACTTGCCTTGACTTGTAGCTCGTTTTCTTGTATGCATTTCGCATTCAATTTTGCATTTGCAATTTCGCAATTTTGTATATCTGTATTTTTGTATGCATTGGTATGCTTTTCACTGTTATTTTCACATTGGTATTTTCACTGTTAATGGGAGGGGGGAGATGTTATGTATTGCATGGGAATAAACTGGAAGGCGGATATAAAAGAGGCGGGGCATACGGCTTGGCAGAGGAAGCTGGGCCGACGCTGGGCGCTTGTGGTTTTCCCGGCTGCATAATAAACGACCGATGGTGCACTCAAACTGTCTTCCCAGCCTGCTACTTTACACTTCATTTACACTTCAAATTTACACTTTACACTTCAAATCGTTGCTCACTTCATTTTCACTCAAATAATGCAGTCAACTCTGCTGTGCACTGAAACTATGCTGTGTGAAATGCGATCTTTTCAAAAAAAGTCGGAATTTGGCCAAATCTGTTTTATTCGTTTGTTAATATACCTCAGCCATTGACAAATCTTAAATTAGAATTTTATTTGAGGTTCAAATTACCCCTTGCGATCGTGTTGAACAATGCCTGCACGTCTGTCTATGTGATAAATAATTAATTGCCCACACTCAGACTCTTCTTCTTCACGCAATAACACCTTTTGCTTCCAGACCATACATCCAATCATCTTAAAATTTTGCACACTTGTTAGGTAGGCTTCATGACTTATACTATAGTATGAAGTTTCACATCGATCAATGAAGCGGTTCAAGAGATATAAATGTTTTTAATATTTTCGTTTAATTAACGATATCTGCCAAACCACGTAACCTATCGCAAATTCCAAAAGGTCATTTTAGTAGACTGATATGCTGAATACATCTGTGAAGTTTCCCCTCGATTGGATCACAAATGAGAGAGGAGCTTGGTTTTAAAGGATAATGCTTAAAAACGTCATAACTCTGAAACCATGTGACACATGACGTCATGCATGCTGACGTTTTTGTTCGTCTTGGGTATGCGATTCTGCCTGCACAGTTTGGCCTCGATCTGTTCAGGCGTTTTGGAGAAAATGGGATTTCACTCAAAACAATATGGCGGCCAAACTACGTGACCTATGACGTCATAATTACTATTAAAATATTCTACAGGCCGAGTCACTCCTATAGTGAAAATCTGCTCTCAATCGGTCCAATTATTGCAGAGAAAATGGTTTTTAAAGAAATGTCTTTAAAATGGCAGGAGCCCTGAGTCACATGACTTGGGAAGACAATATGTTGCATTTCTTCTTCTTTCAACAATAAACACTTCTAGCTTCGAGACCATCAAACCAATCACGTTGAAATTTTACACACTTGTTCCGCTTGATGAGATAGACAATGCATTAAAAATTCAAGTCGATCAATGCAGTGGTTCAAGCGTTAGAAGCTTTTTAGGATTCTTCTTCAATTATTTATTGCAGCCAAACCATGTGAATCACCTTTAGAGGCCATTTTTCCCTGCAGAGCAGGGGTTGGCCTTTTTCAGGCACCGTGGTCCATTTTTGAAGGAATGTTTTATGGCCGGTTGCCCTTCCTGCCACCAACCCTGTGCGATTATGCATGCCAAGTTTGAGCTCTATCTGTTCAGGCGTTGCGGAGAAAAATGGGTTTTCGTGTTTTTCCTGAAAACAATATGGCGGCCGAACCACGTGACGTATGACTTCGAAAATTTTTGCATTGTGAGATTTTTAAACTAAGGAGCTGGGAAAAATTTTTTTGTGGGAGCAAAGATGTGTTTGACGATTTATAACCTCTTAACGTTAGCATTTTTGATATACTAAATACACATGTTTTTGCGTCCCATTGCAGAGTTCTTTAGAAAGAGACATTACTCAAATTTTTCCATTGAGCCGTTTCGGAGATATAGAGGGGCAAAGTTGAAGGTGTTTTCCAATATGGCGCCCATACCACGTGATCTATGACGTCATAATTAGCATAAAGAAATTATACGTGCCGAGTCGCTCATTTGATGAACATTTCCTGTCAATCCGACCAGCGGATGCTGAGAAACTTAATTTTAAAGTTTTCGGAGGTGCAAAATATGGTGGAAGAATAATAATAATCTTGCCATAATTCACCAAATGTCCATCTGTCTGTCGTTCGAAGGTACCGCAAAAACGGCTGAACCGATCGCGAAGATATTTTGGGTGGGTAATCTTGGACCCCTGGAGTAAAATAGGCCATATTGTTTTTCAAATTTTTCCAAGTTTTCCCATTTTCCAGTTATTCCAAACACGATGGAATAATATTTACCGATATGAACAGTGGTGTGGCTTTTATTGATATTCTACAAATACTGTTTAGATTTTGATGAGAATTACGAACCTGCAGCGAATCCGAAAGTAGACAGATGACGGCAATAGACCGGGAGCCCGGGGTGGGGGGGGGGGGGGGGGGGGGAGGGGTGTCAGCCTAGCTGGGGGGGGGGGGGGGGGGGGGTCAGCCTAGCTGGAAAGTTAACCAATTTTCATGTATATAGCAATGGTCCACGTGCATGTGCATGTAAGGAAATGGACTTCTGCCGGGCACATTCTGGTGGGTGTGGTCAGAAGGGCCATTAGAAAGGGACCGAAAAATTGAGCGAGATCAGCTCTGAATTAACGTGATGAAACCTACTGGAAAATGTTCGGCGTAGTCCCGGGTATCATGAATGACCACTGCCAGACATTTTCATTGGTGGGGTGTGCCCACGAGACACCCCCGAATGCCACCACCCCAAAATTGAGCGAGATCAGCTTGTGCGTTGACCTGATGAGAATAAAATTGAGAATAAAATACAATGGAATAACAGCAACATAACTTTTGAAAATCACATTTTATTTCAAGTCATGGGAAAAGCAGGGTACAAGGTATAACACGTCATTTGTCGTGGGTATTGTAAAGTTGCTGACGTTATCTGTTAAATGTTATCGTTGCCGAAACTATTATTTCCCTTTAAGTTTGTAAAATTAAAGAAAGGGTTTCCGATATTATGGTTGGATAAATTGCGTTCTGCTGACACAGGTATGGATTAATCAGGGGAACAGTTTATAGAAATGTCAACTGGAGACGCTATCAATGTTTTAAACATGAATAGAAAACACATCTACTCATTGATTGTAGAAAAAAACCCCAAAAAAGATAGAACCTGATGTATTTAATCTTTGGCAACAACGATGATCTTTGGTACTAAAACACAACGATGAGCTTTGGTACTAAAACACAACGATGAGCTTTGGTACTTAAACACAACGATGAGCTTTGGTACTAAAACACAACGATGAGCTTTGGTACTAAAACACAACGATGAGCTTTGGTACTTAAACACAACGATGAGGTTTGGTACTTAAACACAACGATGAGCTTTGGTACTTAAACACAACGATGAGGTTTGGTACTAAAACACAACGATGAGCTTTGGTACTTAAACACAACGATGAGGTTTGGTACTTAAACACAACGATGAGGTTTGGTACTTAAACACAACGATGAGCTTTGGTACTAAAACACAACGATGAGCTTTGGTACTAAAACACAACGATGAGCTTTGGTACTAAAACACAACGATGAGCTTTGGTACTAAAACACAACGATGAGCTTTGGTACTAAAACACAACGATGAGCTTTGGTACTTAAACACAACGATGAGGTTTGGTACTTAAACACAACGATGAGCTTTGGTACTAAAACACAACGATGAGGTTTGGTACTTAAACACAACGATGAGCTTTGGTACTAAAACACAACGATGAGCTTTGGTACTAAAACACAACGATGAGCTTTGGTACTTAAACACAACGATGAGCTTTGGTACTAAAACACAACGATGAGGTTTGGTACTTAAACACAACGATGAGCTTTGGTACTAAAACACAACGATGAGGTTTGGTACTTAAACACAACGATGAGCTTTGGTACTAAAACACAACGATGAGGTTTGGTACTTAAACACAACGATGAGCTTTGGTACTAAAACACAACGATGAGGTTTGGTACTTAAACACAACGATGAGCTTTGGTACTAAAACACAACGATGAGGTTTGGTACTTAAACACAACGATGAGGTTTGGTACTAAAACACAACGATGAGCTTTGGTACTTAAACACAACGATGAGGTTTGGTACTTAAACACAACGATGAGGTTTGGTACTAAAACACAACGATGAGCTTTGGTACTTAAACACAACGATGAGGTTTGGTACTTAAACACAACGATGAGCTTTGGTACTAAAACACAACGATGAGCTTTGGTACTTAAACACAACGATGAGGTTTGGTACTTAAACACAACGATGAGGTTTGGTACTAAAACACAACGATGAGCTTTGGTACTAAAACACAACGATGAGCTTTGGTACTTAAACACAACGATGAGCTTTGGTACTAAAACACAACGATGAGCTTTGGTACTAAAACACAACGATGAGCTTTGGTACTAAAACACAACGATGAACTTTGGTACTAAAACACAACGATGAGCTTTGGTACTTAAACACAACGATGAGCTTTGGTACTAAAACACAACGATGAGCTTTGGTACTAAAACACAACGATGAGCTTTGGTACTAAAACACAACGATGAGCTTTGGTACTAAAACACAACGATGAGCTTTGGGACTAAAACACAACGATGAGCTTTGGTACTAAAACACAACGATGAACTTTGGTACTAAAACACAACGATGAGCTTTGGTACTTAAACACAACGATGAGCTTTGGTACTTAAACACAACGATGAGCTTTGGTACTAAAACACAACGATGAGCTTTGGTACTTAAACACAACGATGAGCTTTGGTACTAAAACACAACGATGAGCTTTGGTACTAAAACACAACGATGAACTTTGGTACTAAAACACAACGATGAGCTTTGGTACTTAAACACAACGATGAGCTTTGGTACTAAAACACAACTAAACAAGAATGTATCAATTGAATGCAGGTTTATTAGCAACAACGATGAACAATCAATCTGCAAGACAAAGAAAGCGATGGTAGATATTAGAATAAGATAATAGATACAGAATATGCAAATAACAATGCGCAGTATTACACAAGATGAGAACGCAATAGAGAACAGCACCATACAAGAGTTGTCTATCTCCCTTTCCCAAAAACGTTCAATTGTGACACAGAATAGAACGAAACTGGAGACCGAGAAAAAGGATCACATGAGTTTATAATTGATATTCTTCTGAATTGAATCGGGCTGGTGGTTTGATAATCCGCTTCGGGCGGCCCGTCACCACCCGATCAATCGTCGGAGTCCTCTGAGGGCAGTTCGTAATTTCCTGGTCCATTGTGGGAGTCTCCGGTGGGTGGTTCACTATCGCCCTGTCCGACGCCGGAGTCCCCTCCAGCTGGTCCATCATCACCCGAACCGTCAAGGGGGCAGAAATAGGCAGTGACCGTGGAGGTGTGGCGGTGGTCTGCACATGTGGTTGGTTAGCGACTCTCGCAGGTGGTGTCATCGCGGTGGTGGAGCGGAGTGTCTGTGATGGTAAGCCCGGCGCAATGACATGTTGGGGTTCACCCTTCTGGGGAGTGGTAACAGGATTGAGACAGACTCTTGGAGCGGCGATGGGTTGGGTACCAGACATTAAGTATTTCGGAACGATTGGCATAACACTTGGCATAACGGTTGGCAGCATGCCACTTTTGCCAGTCGTAGTGGGAGTTGTCATGCTGAAAGGCGTAAAACGTCGCAGGAACTTACGATTCCGGAGAGTGATTCTTCCGGAGCCATCCACCTTGACAACGTATTGATCGAATTGTTTTACCTCAATCACGGTTCCGGTCCGGTCCCATTTTCGTGGTTCCAGGCCGGTCTGGTTCTGGATCCGGACATGGTCCCCGACGGCCAGTGGAGGTAGTTTTGTCGTGTGTTCAGAGAGTCTTTCGATCTCCCTGGCATGCCGAATGCGCAAAGCTTCCTCACGATTGTTGCGTGTTTCCCGCCAGGTGTCCGATGGCAAGTATCTGCCTGGGATGATGGGTATGAAGTCCTTGACTGGCCTCTTGAAGATGATCATGGCTGGAGACAACCTAGTGTCCTGATCCGGTGCATTCCGGTACTGGAGTATTGCACGTTGGAACCGATCAGTGTCTAGTTCACCATTGGAACCAGTGTTATCGGTGATCAATCTTTTCGATGTTTTGACTGCGATCTCGGCACGACAGTTGCTGTGTGGGAAGGCAGTGGATGACAACCGATGGTTAACGCCCCACCGACGCAAGAAGTCTTGGGTGTCATGTGCCGTGAATTCTGGCCCACAGTCAGATGCCAATTCGTCGGGGATACCATAAGTGGCGAAGTTCGACCGCAGACATTTCACTAGGCCTTGTGCCCCGCCAGTTGTTAGCTGAATGATTGGCCAATTAGAGTAACGATCAACGGTGACCAAATAACTCCGACCCTTGTGATGAAAGTAATCTGAACAAACGTACTGGAAAGGGTAGGCAGGTTCAGCTGAGGCTGTAGGTGGAGCGCTTGGTTGCGATGGGGCCATCCGATTGCAGTGTGAGCAGCGATTGCGCATCTCATGAATCTGGGGAGTGATTCCAGGCCAAAAGATCGAGCTGCTGGCTCGGGTGGTCATAGCCGTGACTCCTTGGTGAGCAGCATGAAGATTCTCAAGGACAAGCTTCCGTAGCTTCGGTGGGATGATAATCCTCCCCTTGTAGACCACTATGCCATCAATAGTGTAGAGGTGTTCACGGAAGGGAAAGTATTCCAAAATGGACACAGGGAAATCGTCCCGACTGGCAGGTAGACCCTGCTCAATAGAATTGAGTAACTGCAGCATCTGAGTGTCACTTGCTGTTTCGTCCCGAACATCGTCCCAAGTGACGGACCGCACAGAATCGAGTGTCTTGATGGCTGCCATAGAAATAGCCATTTCCATGCCAGTGTCGTCATCTGTGGTCCACAGCCCAGTCAAGGTGTGCTGTCTTAGTGTAGTCGATGTGGCCACATCCATAATGGAGGAAATGTCATCCACCAGTGGCAGTCGTTCCGATGGTCTGGCACCCGACGGATGTCGTGAAATCGCATCTGGTACGCAGTGTCGTTTTCCCGGGATGTGGATAATTCGGAAACGATATGCTAGGGTCCTTTCTTTCAAGTTGGCAAGCCGCGTGTTATGGATGTCCTCTAATCGTCTGTCACCAAGAAGCTTGATTAAGGGCTTGTGATCGACGGCAATAATCAGGTTCTTGCATCCCAACACAAAATACTTTACTTTTTCCAGGCTGTCCGCCACTGCTAGAGCTTCACCCTCTATCGGAGCATAGCGCGACTCCGCTGCATGGGTGAAGCGGCCTCCAGCAAGGGTGATTTTCCAGCCATCGGGGCAGCACTGTGGGGTTTCACCAGGGCATCTGCAGTGTTTTTGGAGGAGCCAGAAGCCAATCCCATCCTTCGACCAGTCAGTTGCGAGACATGTTGTCCATTCCTTGTCAAAGATCCGGACCCCATTTGCGACTTCAGATATGATGAGTCGTTTTGATTCTTCGAATAGGGATTGTAGTGTTGCATCCCAGTAGAAGGGGGTGCATGGTTTTAGGAGGTCCCGAAAAGGTCGCATCCTCTCGGTCATGCTGAAGCAGTATGTTACCTGATTGACTAGCCCAAACCAGGAGCGAATGTCAGTAATTGTTTTTGGTGTGGGGAAGTCCTGTATCGCTTGGAGATACCTTTGGCATGGTCGTACACTGTCCATGGTGATCTCGAATCCAGCGAATTCGACCGTGTCCTGACCAAAATGGAATTTCGTCGGATTTTGCGTAATCCCATTACGGCCGCACAGGTCGAGCCAGTTGCATGCCTGAAAAAAGCTCTCTTCCAATGTGTCGCTCCACATGATGGTATCATCAATACATTTGGACTTGTTTTTGAAGTCCGATACAATTTCGTCAAATCGTCTGGAGTATCCATCACCTGAAGCGATGTAACCTTGGGGAGTGGTGCAGTAACGGTATCGGCCCCATGGTGTGATGAACGTTGTCAGATGGCGGTCACATTCTCTGATTGGAACGCTGTGATAGCCATTCCAGGCGTCTGTTACTGTCTTTTTGGTGTTATGTGGCACCGCCATTGCTTGATGGAAGGGTGACTGGGTGTGGTGGGTCTCACGTGTGCAGTGCGCATTCAGTGGTTGCAGATCAACTGTCCTCCGTGGGGTCCCATCCTTCTTTGGACAGACGACCATTCTGCTGCACCATGTCACTGGTTCACCAATTGGCACCGGTTCCAGGACCCCTAACCTGATGTCGCGATCGATACCAGCCTTGACTTCTGCCTGCCAGTGTAAGGGGACAGGCACTGGGGTGTGCACCGCTTTTGGTGTTGCCTCGGGGTCAACCATCAGTGTGAGAGGCGGACCTTCCATGTGGGGTAGTGGCTGGTGTTCGCAGACATTGAATGTGCTGCTTTTGTAGTACTCCAGTAGCCATTTCTCCAGCCTCTCTCGGTTCTCGTCAGTGGCCGGAAATGGGATAGATGTAGGCAGTGTAGGGGGAAGCGATCTTTCCGGGCAGTTACAATTTGCATCGATAACTGCTGCCACTGCAGCACCAACTGTGTTGGATTCGCCAATGGTTGGGAAGCTACTAGACACGAGGCCTAGATCGACGCATGCTTCACGACTGAGATACATGTTCCGTGTGTCAGGTGAGATGTAGCAGATTTGTCGGGTTTCAATAATGTCGCCATTGGCTGTGCGACCAGACAGGTGTAGGAGCATGGCGCCGATAATCCGGACCCTTCCACTGTTAACAGCATTCATCTTCAGGTTGACAGGTAACAGGTCTTCATTACGCAGCCCGAGTTTGTGGAAAATATTAAGTCCTGTGAGGCAGCTTTGACAGCCAGTGTCGGCCATGGCCTGGAGCCTGGCCGATTTTGGTCGGGATGACAGTGGCTGGCCGAAATGGTCATAAGATTCCTTATCGATCCGTGCTATGAGTTTTATGTACGGCTGTGGTTGAGACTTCTTCTTGGTCCAGCCAGAGAGGTGGTCAAATATATGGTGGTCGAGGTGTAGTGGAGTTGACAAGGTGGCCATGGCCCTTTTAATTTGCGGCTTCCAAATGGCCGTTTCTCGTTCCGTGACAGAGCAGAGGAGATCGTGGACCTGGCTGCTTTCTTCCACATCATGAGCATCCATTGATTTGTCCGTAGGTTTGTTGTCCGCCTTTTTCGTGCCTCCCCGGCAGACATGTGCAAAATGGCCGCGAGTGGCGCATTTACTGCATGTTTTCCCGTAGGCATTGCAGAATTGACGCCTTTGGTCGATGTTCGGCTGTTTGCCATGACCAGTTTTGCCGCAATAACTACAAATGGCCACCTGCTTGTCGGTAGTGATCAGGGCTCTTTTGTTCTTCCAGTTTTTGTATTGGCTTGCGCCATGAGCACCTTCACTATCGAGCAAGGCATTCTGGGAACGTTTCCCTGCTTCCTTGGCCTCGACGAAAATGAGAACTTCCTCCAAGCTCATGTTCTGATTTTGATCGCCGAGAATGTCCTGTTGTATATCTTGATCGGCGAGTCCCCGACATAGGACATCGCGAACCATGTCCTTGGTGTAGTTGACATCAGTAGGGGGATTGCATGAGCATACAACAGAAAACTTGCAGATCTCAGCTTGACCAGCCAGACGGGCTGCGTAGGTACGAATTGGTTCTTCTCGGTCCTGTCGCATGTTGTGGAGGTTTACGCGGGACACCATGGTATTCTCCTCTCGGACAGCAAGGGACCGAATGGCTTGTAGTATAGCTGCCTCGTCCTTGATTTCAATGCGTGGGTTGCTGCGGTGGAGGTCACGTCGTAGATTATCATCACAACATTCAAGGAGTTGAACGCGAACATCATTGCCGATTATCTGGGTCGCTGCCTTGTAACCATCCCATCTTCTGGTGAAATATTGCCAATCTTCGCTGGTACCGCCGGTTTGGATACGAGGACGGCTGACTTTGTCCGGTTTGGCTGGTGCAATGGACGTGTGAGTCATGGCGTGGATGGAGAGCTGGATAGCAGCAACGGCATTGTCAGTGCTGTCAGTAACGTAGACACAGCTCGGGAAGGGGCAGACTGCAGCAGGCATCTTCAGATGAGTTGATTGTTCATAAACAAGAATGTATCAATTGAATGCAGGTTTATTAGCAACAACGATGAACAATCAATCTGCAAGACAAAGAAAGCGATGGTAGATATTAGAATAAGATAATAGATACAGAATATGCAAATAACAATGCGCAGTATTACACAAGATGAGAACGCAATAGAGAACAGCACCATACAAGAGTTGTCTAACAACGATGAGCTTTGGTACTAAAACACAACGATGAGCTTTGGTACTAAAACACAACGATGAGCTTTGGTACTAAAACACAACGATGAGCTTTGGTACTAAAACACAACGATGAGCTTTGGTACTAAAACACAACGATGAACTTTGGTACTAAAACACAACGATCAGCTTTGGTACTAAAACACAACGATGAAAGTGACTGAAAAATGTTCATCATAACACGGTACTGTGTGGCCCACATGAATGATCACAAGCAGATGTTCAAATTCTCTGGAGTGGTCTCCTATCAGTAATCCCCGTCTTCCTTCTCTGATTCTGAGTCTTCATTCCAGGCTACGCCTTCTGAATCTCTCAATAATCCATCAATACTTTCTACTTCCAACTCTGACTCGCTGTCACCTACGACCTCCATGTCCTCTGCGTTGTTTCTGACATTCGCAAACAAACTGCCTGGTATGTTCATCTAAAACGGCCTGGCTGGCCCTTCAAACCTGGCATGATGCCAGGCCCTTCAAACAAACCATGATGCCTGGCCTGGCATCAAACAAATGGCCTGGCTGGCCCTTCAAACCAGGTTGGCTTCAGGATGTTGTCATTCACAGACCATCCACAGTCGGTTGGTGACAAACCGTCCCCAGGAGATGCTGTCACGGCATGTGTCCACAATGCTGTAACATACTGCGTTCGTCGAATCTTCATGTCAAGGGTCCGACGAGAAGGTGGCAGCAGGGCACAGTCGATGTAGATGTACATGATTGATGTGCAGAACAACGACATGATGTCGAGGGGATGTAGCTGTGCATGCACCGCTTTGCATCATCATAAACACACTGATTTTGAGTGTAGTTACAAAGGAGAGACTTCTCTTAAATCCTCAAAGTTTTAAACCTTAATTAATGAGATAACAGATACAACAACAACAACAACAACAACAACAACAACAACACCAACAACAGGCATTTTAAGGCCGTCTTCCCTGCAAGAGCGGGGGTCAGTGAGATAATAGATGGCACCATGATATCTATGGGGAGCAATTTAAGTAAGAAAACTTACCTCTCATACTGCTTCTAATATCTTCTTGGATGTGTTGATGACTCTGATCATTAATAAAATAAGTTGGGTTGCATTGAAAAGAGAACTTGACTACTTGATTGCTATATCAAAACTGACTTTATTCCCCACACATGTACAGGTAAAAGTGTCACAAAAGGTAATACATCTAAAGTAACACGCCTGGCACCTTGTTGTCTCGGTTCAGGCTTGGTCAAATACATGCGGATATTGATAATTGTGAGTACATTACAAAGCCACAGAATCAAGAGATGAATTGGGCTTTTTCTCAGAATTCCGTCCAGCTCAATTTTGGGGGGGATAGGGGGGGGCATTTGGGGGTGTCTGGCAGGCACACCCCACCACTGAAAATGTCTGGCAGTGGCCATTCATGATACCCGGAACTACGCCGAACTATTTCCTGCAGGTATCACCGGGTTAACTTACGAGCTGATGTCGCTCAATTTGGGGGGGGGGGGGGCATTCGGGGGCATCTGGCGGGCACAACTCACCACTGAAAATGTCTGGCAGTGGCCAATCATGATACCCGGGACTACACCGAACTATTTCCTGCAGGTTTCACCGGGTTAACTTAAGAGCTGATCGAGCTTAATTTTGGGGGTGGGGGCATCGTCCTTGTCAACAACCAGGCCACAACATAAAACAGAGATCCGCAACATCCTGGTCGATTAACATTCCCACACTCGCCACCTGGCGTTCTCCACAATGACATTGCACACCACAACACCACAACACAACTGCCCGGCGCAATCACCACCACCACCCTTTAAGGTCAAATTCCATTCACTACTCACACCACCGGACCTTCTTACAGACTTGTCCTCACCTCTCCTCATTTCACAAATTCATAAACATTGTCATTTTGACATTATTTTCCAATAAAATATTCATAAACAATACCGACAGCTGAAATCCAAACCTGGACCTCACAATTCTCAATGTCACCAAGCAAAATATCTTGTTCCAAAACACGACCCAAAATGCCCACTTCAATCCCGGACAGACAGACAGACAAATGGGAGGTTCCATGTTATAAAATGCAAAAACATGATGAACCAAAGTCTCCCGTTTTCTTGCCAATGAAATGCAACTGCCAAAAATAATTTGTCATCATTTCAATTGGGCAGTGAATTTATGGTGGAAAATTATTAACCATCGAGACCAAAATTACACAGGAATTCCTGATAGCACAAGGCACCGATATCGATGGGAATGCGACAACGCCAGAGCCCAATCATACCTCGGTACAGTGGGAGACTCCGTTGCACGCTGTATGAACACGGAGGTATATAATATGGAGAGCCAATTGGCCACCTCGCAGCATTAGCCGCCGTGAAGCCACCGGAAATAGTCTGGCGGCCATATTGGGAAGCCGATTGTTTTGTAAACAAAGCCTGTCAAAGCAAACGCGTGGCGCACTGATGATGCAGCTGGAGCGAATTTTAGGACCGCCGACTATTTAATTAATATAGAATACTAATATTTGAACTGATATTCGGGCTCAGAATCCCGTTCTTTAAGGAAATGGTGTTCATTAAGTTTGAAGTTGATTCTAGACGCATTTTTCCTGGGGAATCCAATGGTTTAGAGCTTGTTTGAAAAAAAATTGCCCAAAATTACCGCTCGCTCGGTGTTCTTTATCGTCCTTCTCATGACCCAATCACCCACTAGTAGGAATAAGAATCCTGACATGTTACACCCCTGTTTAACTCCTGTCTTCACCTTGAACCATTCTGTTGTTTCACCTTGGTCGACGACCGCACATTGAAAGTCTTGGTAAAGGGCTTTTACAAGGTTCACTAATTTTCCAGGTATGCTGTATTTCTTCATTATGACCCAGACTTTCTCTGGGCAAGGAGTCGAAAGCTTTCTAGAAATCTATAAAATTGAGGTACATCGTCGTTTGCCATTCTTTGGCTTGTTCTATAATATTCCTCAATATAAGGATCTGATTTGTTGTCATGTTATATGATGTTACTTAATTCAGTCATTATATTGTAACTAAGATGTGTATGTTTCTATTACCGAGATGTTAGAAACCAGTCACATAAATGACATGAAACGCTGTCATGTAGTTAACCCACACAATTCTTGGGTTTCGGAAGTTTTTGCTATTCATAACATACAAGACTTACATGTTGCAATGGAACGTTCAGCAGGACATGGTAATTGTTACATGAATAATGGAGCGGAGATATAGACATCTCATGCAACACATCTTTTACAGTTTAAATATTTACATGAAGTGTTGGTGAACTCGCCATATCAGACAAAGGGCAACCCACTTGCCGACTTGATGTCATGTCGCATCAAGAGGCGCTTATATGCGGCAACAAACTGCCGGGCCGTTGGGTTATTCCCACTTCCACATGCAATGCGGACCGCTCCAAAGAAAAGTTCAATGTGGTCTTGGCTCATTTTGTACGTGAGCAGGTATCGCAGGGGAGATGAGGCAGGTTTGACATATGTGAAATACAAAATTGTGACACTCTCTATGCAGATCATGAAACCAATGAAGGGGGTTTTCAAACGCGTATTGGTCATAACTTGACCATTCATGTTTTTGATGTTGGACAAGTAACTGTAGGCAGTATCCAGGAATGGCAGGAAAAGTCCTTCTCGTGATGTCATGAGTGGTGCCTTGTAGTTTCGTGCCAATGGATTGCGAGAATTTAGAATGTCAAACAGTTTGTCCAATGTTTCAATGTATTGGCAGGTAGCCTCACTGCCCTGAAATTCTGATAGTTGCAAAGTGTCCCTGCAAAACCGAATTGCATCTGCCACACTAGTGTCTGAGCTCAATGTCTGAGTGGCTGTGTCCACCTTCATGACATTGCTCTTCCACTCGATGTGTTTCCGGGAGAGCTTATTTCCCAGACGCAAGCCTTCCCTCTTCTGCAGATCAAAGAGTGCCTGGATGTATTTCCACACGATGACTTTTTTGTTGCCATCCTCCATCATTTTCATGGATCCAAGACAGTTTCTTGCAAGTTTAAGCATGTGACATGCATCGAGTACTTCGAGTACTTCGGCTTCAGTCGGACGGTTTGACCAGCCCTGTCGAAGTCACTCTCATTGAAGTGATCACTGCACAGAACTGTGGTGCCTGGGGTGGGGTAGAAGGACTCCCTTCTCAGGGCAGATGTCCATCGAGAGCACAAGTCCTTATCCTTTGGAAACCTTGAAACAAAATACATTGTGGTCACAAAATGTGGTTGCGGGTCAAAACCTCAGAGGGCAGTCAAAACATCCGAGTCAAAACGACTCCATATCAAAATAATATTTTGAGTTTCATATGTATAGTTAAATACAACTTCATCTGCTAATGTTTGCCATGTGTCGGACTTTCGTACCTTCCACAAGTAACCCCCATTTGCTCTTTCTGCTCACGAGTGACACAGGAGGGCATGGAAACCCTGACAGTAGTAGACTGGACAATTAAGTTAAGCTCATCACAAATTAAATCACTTGACAATGATCACGAGCTGACGAGTCAATCTCGATACTTCAATCTGAATCAATGAATGAGTCAATCAGACATCAGTCTGACATACTCACATAGCCCTAGTGAATACACAATACAGTTATATTTGAGATTTGTGTCGTATTGCACACCCTGCGCATGGTCTAACATCATCAAATTCAAACACAGTGTTCAAACTTCATTGAAGCTTCATTGAAACTTAATTACCTAGCCCCACCACCGTGACCACGCCAAAAACTGAAAAAGCAGAACACCCGCGATCGCGGTTTGTCACTGACTTGTGAAATGTGCATGTGGAGGCCTTCCCTGAGGTATTTGTGCAGTCAAATGCAACACACTGTGGCATTTTGAAACAGCGCGTTCACAAATAAGACTCCTTACAGTCGGTAAGCATCCAAAATGAATCAGAAATTGTGAGATCAGCTGATTGTGAGATCAAACACGGACGCAGACACAATCGGCTTCCCAATATGGCCGCCAAGCAACTTCCGCTAGCTTCAGCCGACAGCCGTCATTGGCTCTCCAGGTTTATTATATACCTCCGTGTGTATGAACAGCACACTGTAACATTGGCACCTGAAATGTATTATTTTCCCGGGTACCCCGGAACAACCAACGAAACAACAACAACAACAAATTGCAGAAATCAATATTCTCTTTAAACTTTTGCATCAAATCGCCCAGGAGGATTTTCACTGGTTTCTCATAAATTTTGGACTTTGTTATTTTCATCTTTCCTGACACGATTTATCTACGAGTCGTGTACTGTACGTTGTTACATGCAAGCTCTCGGCCTGCCGCTCCCGTGCACCCCGCCTTGGTGGTGCACGTATTGAACATCATTATCAGTCTCATTGACGTTTCTATTATTGCAGCAATGTCCGACACGTGACCCGTGACCCGAAACACAATCCAATTATATCAGTCAGTACAATTTACAATTCATCAACCTCCTCGTACTCACTTGGCTTGACGCATCTTGTCTTGTCTATTCGCTCATCCTGATATACATCTCATGAACCCGCTAGAGCCCCGTCCGTCAATGAGGGAGCACGAGGGAGCACCTGCAAAACTCTCCCGCCTCGACAATCATCCGAGCGGCCCCCCCCACCGGAACCGCATCCGCACAGCACCACAAGACCACGGCCCACCTCCACCGGTCTGCAGCCTGTCAACCACTCGTGTCGCCTCCTGCCGGGCCTGGGGGGGGGGGGGGGGGCGCGTGGGGGGCTCCGAACGAGATACCGACAATTGATCAATCCTGACAGCAAGTATTCCCGCCCCAAATGATCTTCAACAGACAACAGGTCACACACTGTCATGTATGCAGTGCAAATGTTCACCGTTGTATCCCTACGCCGGGACTGGGTTGTATCCCTACGCCAGAGCTCGGATGGCGCTGCTGTGAATCGGGCCTTGATCGGCAGAGTGAATAAACGCGTACGACAATTGATCGCAGTTTGTCGAGATACTTTACATGGCGACGAAGGTAAACATCTAGACCATGACATCTTTCGGCCATATCGATGAATTCGACCCTCATGAGGGGGATTTTGACACGTATTCTGAGCGGTTGTCTTTCTACTTCGAGGCGAACGGCATTGCGACCGAAGGCCGGATGAAGGCCGTCTTCCTGTCCGTTTGCGGAGGTGAGACGTTCATACTCGTTAAAAACCTGATTCGGCCTCGGACAATCCAGGAGCTCACGTATGCAGAGCTCAAGGCCGCTTTGAAGGAACATTGCAACCCATCTCCTTCAGTCATCCTGTGTCGGTTTAATTTTTACATGTGCAGACAGCAGCAAGGTCAGTCGATCGCAGACTTCATTGCACACCTCAAAAAACTGTCACATCTGTGTGAGTTTGGGGACACGATCGATGACATGCTTCGTGATTTGCTGGTGGTTGGCATGTCCGATGACCGCACTCGTAGACGCCTGCTTGCTGAGAGAAGACTGACGTTCCAAAATGCCAGAGACACCGCCATTTCCATGGAAAGTGCTGAACGCAACGCTACAAGCATCGGCGCCACTCGCTCATCTGATACCAGCCCTGCTGTGAATCGGTTGGAGCATGTTCAGCCACAACGTTGGAACAAGGCTCCTCGTCAGAAGCCAGTGCAGTCTCAAACCCACAACAACTGTTTTCGGTGCAACGGAAAGCACCCTCCGGAGACGTGTCGGTTCAAAGATGCCACCTGCCATTTCTGTTCGAAAACTGGCCATATTGCTCCAGCTTGCATCACTCGCAAATCGGGAAAAGGAAAAGCTGCTGACAAGATTCATGAGTTTATCGGTTCGGAGGAACCCGAGCTTGACCAGGTGAGCTCTGTTTCCGACAACTCAGAATCGTATGACCTGCTTCATATTGATTCTCACCATAGGCGGGACCCTCTTCTTGCCAATGTTGTCGTCAACAATCGACCATTGCAAATGGAGGTCGACACTGGTGCGGCCGTCTCGCTCATCAGCCATGCTGTTTTCACAAACCTGTGGAGTGATGCTGACCGACCCCATCTGAAACCTACTACCTATGGACTCTCCACCTATACAGGTGAGAAGATTGTTCCCTGCGGTACATGTGATGTCACGGTGGGCTACGATAACCGTGAGTTTCACCTACCCCTGGTCGTCATTCCTGGAAAGGGCCCTTCCTTACTCGGCAGGAACTGGTTGAGCATAATTCGACTGAAGTGGGAAAGCATTCATCAACTCCGGGCAGCCAACGTTTCTCCTACCGCAGCATACACACTAAAAAATGTGCTGGATACGTACCCGGATGTCTTCAAGGATGAGCTTGGAACCTTGAAAGGACATACGGCTAAACTCAGGGTTGACCGGGATGCCAATCCTATATTTTGCAGGGCTCGCCCAGTCCCTTTCGCCCTGCGTGAGCGGATTGACAAGGAACTGGATCATCTTGAAAATCTGGGGATCATCGAGCAAATCCAGTATGCCGAATGGGCGGCGCCCATCGTTCCAGTCATAAAATCGGACCAGTCCATCCGCATATGTGGGGATTATAAAATGACCGTGAACAGGTGTTCTTCATTGGATAAATATCCAATCCCGAGGATCGAAGACCTCTATGCTCGTCTCACGGGAGGCAAGACTTTTACGAAACTCGATCTCAAATCCGCCTATCTACAGCTCTGCTTGGACGAGAATTCGAAACAGTATCTTACCATCAACACGCATCGTGGGTTGTATAGGTACCACCGACTTAGTTTTGGAGTGAAATCTGCACCTGGAATTTATCAGCGTGTCATGGACAGTTTGTTTGCCGCCGAACGCAACGTCGTTTGTTACCAGGATGATATTCTGGTTACTGGTCGTATGGACGCGGAACATCTACAGAACCTGGAGAGAGTTCTGAAGAAGATTTCGGACTCCGGCCTACGTTTGCGTCGAGACAAGTGCAAGTTTATGGTGCCATCAGTCACGTACCTGGGTCATACGATTGATGCCGAGGGTCTACACCCGACAGATGAGAAAGTCCGAGCTATCAAGGATGCTCCTTCTCCACGAGATGTGACCGAATTGAAGTCATACCTCGGTTTGCTTCAGTTCTATGGTCGTTACATCCCGAATGTGACCGACGTTTTGGGCCCCCTTTATCGGCTTTTGAGGAAAGGAGTCTCCTGGAGCTGGGGGTCTACTGAACAATCAGCATTCCAGACCTCTAAGGATCTGCTCAAATCGTCCAATGTTCTCGTTCATTTTGATCCAGAGAAGGATCTTGTGCTGACATGCGATGCCTGTCGGTATGGAGTGGGGAGTGTATTATCGCACGTGATGCCTGATGGTACGGAAAGACCGGTTGCATTTGCATCCAGAACGTTGACCCCGGCAGAGAAAAACTATTCCCAACTTGACAAGGAAGGATTGGGAATCGTTTTCGGCGTCGGCAAATTTCGCCAGTACCTTCTTGGACATCATTTCACGATTCGCACTGATCACAAGCCGCTGATCAGTCTGTTTGGTCCAACTAAGGCGACATCTGACACACTACCGCCCAGGATCATCCGCTGGTCCCTGTTTCTCGCTGCTTATGACTACACCATATGTTATAAGCCCGGTTCGTCTATCACAAATGCAGATGCCATGAGTCGGTTACCCCTTCCAGAATCCGTTGATGATTCGCCTACACCAGGATCCATTATCGCACTGATGGATCATCTGGAAGATTGTGCTGTCGATTCCGGCCAGATCCGCACTCATACTCGACGAGACCCCGTTCTGTCCAGAACTGTCCAGGCTGTACAGCTTGGATGGCATTTGCTACCTGAGGGTGACCCAGATTTTGCGGCTTTTAAAGCACGTAAAAACGAACTCAGCGTGGAAAATGGTTGCCTACTCTGGGGATGTCGTGTCGTGATCCCGAAAAATCTGCGTTCCAGGGTCATGGATGAAATCCATGACTGTCACCCCGGGATTGTGAAGATGAAGTCACTCGCCAGAAACTATGTGTGGTGGCCGAATCTTGATGCTGATATCGAACATCATGTTCGACATTGTTACCCCTGCCAGAGCACCCGGAATACACCTGCGAAAGCGCCACTGCATCCCTGGGAATGGCCCAGCGAACCGTGGCATCGCCTACATCTCGATTATGCCGGGCCTATTAACGGCAGCATGATTCTAATAATTACGGACGCGCACACAAAATGGATTGATGCCTATGTGACGCGTGGTACTACGTCAGCCATTGTCATCGAAAGACTCAGACGCTGTTTCGCCACTCATGGTCTGCCCAGGATGATCGTGAGTGATAACGGTTCGTGTTTTTCCAGTACCGAGTTTGCCAAGTTCACACGTCGGAACGGCATCAAACATAAGTTTGTCAGCCCACATCACCAGGCTTCAAATGGCTTGGCCGAACGATCCGTGGGAATCATCAAATCCGGATTGCAGAAACTTCAGGAGGGAACCCTGGAAACAAAGCTGTCTCGTCTCCTGTTCAAATACCGCATCACGCCACAATCAACAACCGGTGCAGCTCCGTCTGAGTTATTGATGAAACGACACTTGAGATCGACACTTGACAATCTCAAACCAGACATATCATCAAATGTTTATCAGAGCCAGCTTAATCAAAAGTTGGTGCACGATAAGACGTCCAACAGTCGATGTATCAACATTGGAGATCCAGTGTTTGCCCGAAATTTTGGTGCAGGTGCGACGTGGCTACCGGGAGACATCATCGAGAAGCCAGGTCCACTGTCCAGTGTGATTCGCCTGCAGGACGGCCGCGAAATTCGTCGACATCAGGACCACATAACCTACCGTCACTGTGAGTCGATGGAGCCTGTAGCATCGTCACAGTCAGGACAACAGTTCGACCCGCCACTGCCGGAGATCGTCGTGGCCGCTCCAGCCGGCTCGGATGCCCCAAAAACCTCTGCAAACGCTACACCCTTCGTGGAGACCAAAGGAATCACCTCGGACTCTGTATCCACTGGTACACCGTGACCCAAAGGAATCACCTCGGACTCTGTATCCACTGGTACACCGCGACGCTCAATGCGTGAGAGAAAAGCACCCGACCGGTTGAATCTTTGAAGATGTGTTTTTTTTTCACGTTGACACATGTTCTATTTTCACGTATTTTCATTATTCTCATAACCGTTTGCACACATATTTTCACATGTTTTGGAAATGTTGCTTTTGAAATGTCAATTCTGGAAATCTAGCACGTATTGCTCTTGGTAATTTTGGACTTAAAGGGGAGGATGTCATGTATGCAGTGCAAATGTTCACCGTTGTATCCCTACACCGGGACCGGGTTGTATCCCTACGCCAGAGCTCGGATGGCGCTGCTGTGAATCGGGCCTTGATCGGCAGAGTGAATAAACGCGTACGACAATTGATCGCAGTTTGTCGAGATACTTTACACACACGTATCCCTCAGAGCTGCCATCTCTTTCGTTCACAAATTATGTACGCGATTATGCACGCCTGCGTTTTTGGTTTAATTTACATCTTACAGGCCGCTTCCGTGCAGCGTCACGTGACTAACGCGAGTCTTATAAAGAACTTCAAAGAGGAACAAAGAACTCCATCAATTCAAGAATTAAAAACTTCTAAAATTGCAGCCAATCCACAGCGGCATCCGGCTAACCCCACCAACAACAACAACAACAACAACAGCCGCCCCCAAACCGAAGGCATTTCATGCAGCACACATGACTCGAAGCTCGCTCCCGACCAGCTCCAAGTTCATTGGCTAGCCCCAATATACGACTAACAATATACGACAATGTTTCTACCCTCAGGAGTGCCAGGAAGCACTATCTCTCCACACTCAAGATTGAACTCTCAAACCTGTCTCCTTCCTCCAAATCCTGGGGGCGTCTGGTCAAATCCGTTTCTGGTGTTTGTTCCCCCTCCATCCCCTCCCTTACCTCAAATGGCTACACAGTTGACACCACACGTGACAAAGCCGAATGCCTCAACTCTGTGTTTGCCTCAAAATCTTGTGTCCCAAACCCATCTCTCTCTGTTCCCACCTTTCCCAGTCGAACCCAACTGCTCCTGGGCTCTGTGTCCTTCTCTCCTGACAAGGTGGAGAAGTTTTTATCAAACCTCGACTCTGATTCTGCAACTGGACCAGATGGCATCAGCCCTCGGGTCCTAAAATCCTGCTCTGCCGCTCTATCTCACCCTCTCTCTGTTCTTTTCACCCTCTATTTTGCTCAAGGTCATCTGCCAGCATCTTGGAAATCAGCAAACATTACCGCTTTACACAAAAAAGGTGCAAAAACAGATCCTTGCAACTACAGACCAATCAGCCTGCTCCCAATTATCAGCAAAGTCTTGGAATCCATCATTGCTTCAGATATCAAATCCTTCCTCTTCTCCAATGGCTTGATCTCTGATCATCAATTTGGATTCAGACCAGGTCATTCTACTCTGGACATGTTGCTTCTGCTGTCTCAACAATGGATGGAGGTCCTCAATGCCAAAGAGGAAATCAGAGCTGTCTCACTTGACATATCACGTGCCTTCGATACGGTCTGGCACCCAGCTCTGCTCACCAAACTCACCTCCTATGGTATTCAGGGAAATCTCCACTCATGGCTTGCGGATTTCCTCTCTGGTCGTAGGCAACGTGTGGCCCTGAATGGATTTCTCTCATCTTCCCTGCCTGTTCTGGCTGGAGTTCCCCAAGGTAGTGTTCTGGGCCCTGTGCTATTTCTGGTCTTCATCAATGATCTCTCCAACTCTCTGGAAAATCCTCTCTATCTCTTTGCTGATGACTCCACTATCTGCCGCTCCATTCCTCATCCCTCAGATCGGCAGTCTGCAGCCTCCTCACTCTCTGCAGACCTGGACAAAATCACAGACTGGTCAAACAAGTGGAACATGTCTTTCAATCCTGACAAATCTCACACTCTTACAATGTCTCTCCGAAAGGACCGACTGGAAAACCCTCCCATCTTCTTTCTCAACAATCCTCTCCAAGAAGTTCTGTCGCTCAAGCTTTTGGGTCTCACTATCTGCCATGATCTTTCTTGGGAAAACCACATTTCCAAGCTGGCCTCCAAAGCCAGTCGCCGACTGGGCATCCTCCGTCGTGCGAAGTCCTTCCTAGGCACAACTGAGCTCCTCACCACATACAATGCTTTCATCCGCAGCTCAATGGAATACTGTTCTCCCCTCTGGGCTGGTGCTCCTGCCTCACACCTTGCTCGGCTTCACGCTGTTGAGGCCAAAGCTTTCAGAATCATTGGAATCTCCCGTGATGAAGCTAACTCCAAGGGCCTTTCACTCACTCACCGCAGGCAGGTTGGTGGTCTTTCTGTCTTCTACCGACTCCTCTCCGGCCTTGCTCCCCCAGCTCTCTCTGTGCTCTGTCCCCCAAATATTCCTTCAGGTCGCACAAGATCTGCCTGCAACCCTCTTATGGTTAAACTGCCAAAGTCTAGGCTCTCTGCTCACCTTCACTCTTTCATTCCCCTTTTCTCCCGCCTCTGGAACAAACTCCCCCACTCCCTTCAATCCCACTCCTCCCTCCAGGTCTTTAAAACAGCTGTTCACCACCATCTCTTATCTTCCCCCATCGAAAACCTTGATCTTTTCTACCCCCCGCGATCCATTTAACGAACACCATCAGGACCCTCGGATAGACGTTAAAATCGGCATACCCGGCACGGATTCCCGCACGTTAAGCAAGCGAATCACAATCATTTGGCCGGCCGATACGCCGCATCCTGGAGCGCACCACAACCTAGGTTCTCCATCCAAAATGCAATCCAATGGACACCACGTGACCTAATGTTAGGGCCTGTTGCGCACCAATCGGGCCTGTTGCGCACCAGGCTGAGGGGGTTGGGGGTATGGGGAAGTGGGGTGGCGGGGATCCTGTCCTGCTACAAATCCTGCTACTTGTCTTTCTGCCTGGCCCCCTGCCGTGGGGCCTTCCTGTCTCTCTTGAGATTACCTGCACTGTTCTTTTTCTCCTTTGAGTTTCACTGCTTCAAACTCAATTTCCTAATTGTGAGTTCCTCTACCTGAACTCACCTTGTAATTTTCACTGCCCTACCAAGCTTACCTGCTTATCGTTTCCCTACTTCCAACTCAACTGGTGCGAGCTTCATCTCGCCACCAGGAGTTCCTGCCTTCTGGCCATTTCCTTCGGCTCTCTCCGTTAGCTCAGCCTATGCTTTCCCTGGTAATGCAACGGCATACCCCATCCTGTCTGTCTAGGCTGCCTTCCTGGGATGATCTTGGTCTACAGGTGATCTTGGTCTGCAGGTGCCCCGCGTCCACCTGGCCTCACGCTCCCCCCTCCGGGCTAACTGTGACCCTATCCTTGGTAAATCAATAAACTCGTTACTCTGGGTCAATGGCCCGTACCTACAATTTGTTCGTGGCCCAAGCTCAAATCGGCGAAGGGAGGGACAGACCAAATCCGGAGTGAGGCGCGAAGCACGTAATTTGGGATAACTTTCAGCGCAAAAGCTCACCTTAATCGAATCAAGTGCCGCGCAGGGATGGACCTTTACTTGGCACGTGGGCCCATCAATTCCACCCCACTCGGATCGTTATTGCCGGCCGGATAACAACCCATACAGGCGACCAACCACCCGCATGGATCGCTCGGCCCTTCGAGGCCGAGCCGCAACAAGGTACCTCCATAGATGGGGGCTCATAGTTTAGAGGACAGGGGGAAGTATGTGCCCCACACGTGGGGGTATGGTGGTGAGACCATTCCCCACGTGGACGGGGCCCATGAGCACTAGTTTAGGGGGATAGCATTGTTAGGCCCATGGAGGGGCCAACAATGGTTGTTCCATGGGGGTACCGAAGCACTAGCTGAGGGAGGGCTGGGATAATTGTTAGGGATCAAGAGAGACCATAGGGACAAGATTTAAGTGGTGACAATGAACTGTGGAGGGGACGTGGAGAGTTCAGCTGGTTGCTAACAAAGGGTGTGCGTCGTGTAAAGAGACGACGGGGAAGCACGAGTTATAGGGGAAATCAGTTAGATAAATGATGCTGTGTGTGTGACTGCAAATGGAATCGTGTAGTGGTGTGAAAATATTTGGTGTGGAATGGTGTGGTGTGGAATGCATGGACCATGGTGTGGAATGGTGTGGAATGCATGCAATGGTGTGGAATGCATGGTGCGAAGGATTGATTGGGGGGAGTGGAACCCATTCACGAAGACCCGGGTGGGTAGTTTAAAGTTAGATAGAGGGTACAGGTAAATTACCTGGATATTGACACCTGTGGTGCTGATTGTGGAGATAGTTTTTTTTTTGTGAGGTGCAGGAGACTGTGGAATGGCTGGGTGTGTCGTTTGATTGGTAGATTTAGTCATTTGGGGCACTCCGTCACTGGGAGCTCGTCGGCCAGGTAAGGCCGCAGGTAGGCTCAGGGAGCCAGTTAGGTTAGTGTGTGGGGCCTGAGGATCCAGGGAAAGGACCAGGGTTGCCCAATGCCAACGTGGGCATCAAGGGGGTAAGCGCCAAGGAGGGCCTTCTCCAGGTAGGTTTCTTCTTCTCCAAGGAGGGCCTACACACAGGTAGGTTAGAGTGAGGAGCATGCAAGCTCGGGAGGCAGCTCCAGTGAACGTGGGGGGGGGGGGGGGGGGTGGTGCAGGTAAGTAGACCTGCTCGTAGAGCCATCTTCATCTTGCTGCTTATGGATCACCTGTTCGGTGAAATTGGCACCACACATTTGGACCACGTTTCAAGTGGCCCTGCTCGTGAATAAAAAAGTGATATATGTGTGCAATTGTGAAGATTTAGATGGACCGGATCTTCAAATGGCCTGTATGCCGGTCAGGGCCAGCGGGTTTTGTTAGCCCGCCTACCAAGGCAAGAAGCCAGAAGATGACTCCAGCAACAAGAAGATGACTCCAGCAACAAATTTTTCAAGTGTTATTCCTGAAGTCCAGGTCCTGGGTCATAGTTTTTGTAAAATAAATTGTGTTTAGTGTAAAATGTAAAAATGTTGCCCACCGGTTATGCATTTAGTTTTCTTAATTCTGGCAATACGTGAACAGTATAAGGTTGTGGGTGTGAATCTGTTAGATGGTTTCTCAACGCTGTTAGATGTTAGATGGTTTTTCTTAATCAGCCAACATCACCGCTTTGCACAAAAAAGGTGCAAAAACAGATCCTAGCAACTACAGACCAATCAGCCTTCTCCCAATTATCAGCAAAGTCATGGAATCCATCATTGCTTCGGATATGAAATCTTTCCTCTTCTCCAATGGCTTGATCTCTGATCATCAATTTGGTTTCAGACCAGGTCACTCTACTCTGGACATGCTGCTTCTGCTGTCTCAACAATGGATGGAGGTCCTCAATGCCAAACAGGAAATTAGAGCTGTCTCCCTCGACATATCACGTGCCTTCGACACGGTCTGGCACCCCGCTCTGCTCACCAAACTCTCCTCCTTTGGTATCCATGGAAATCTCCACGAATGGCTGGCGGACTTCCTCTCTAGTCGTCGTCAACGTGTGGCCCTGAATGGGTTTCTCTCATCTCCTCTTCCTGTTCAGGCTGGAGTTCCCCAAGGCAGTGTTCTGGGCCCCGTGCTTTTTCTGGTCTTCATCAATGATCTCTCTGACTCTCTCGAAAATCCTCTCTATCTCTTTGCTGATGACTCCACTCTCTGCCGCTCCATTCCTCTTCCCTCAGATCGGCAGTCTGCTGCCTCCTCACTCTCTGAAGACCTGGACAAAATCACAGACTGGTCAAACAAGTGGAACATGTCTTTCAATCCTGACAAATCTCACACTCTTACTATGTCTCTCCGAAAAGATCGACTGGACAACCCTCCCATCTACTTTCTCAACAATCCTCTCCAAGAAGTTCTGTCGCTCAAGATTTTGGGTCTCACTATCTGCCATGATCTTTCTTGGGAAAACCACATTTCCAAGCTGGCCTCCAAAGCCAGTCGCCGACTGGGCATCCTCCGTCGTGCGAAGTCCTTCCTCGGCACACCTGAGCTCCTCACCACATACAAGGCTTTCATCCGCAGCTCAATGGAATACTGTTCTCCCCTATGGGCCGGTGCTCCTGCCTCACACCTAGCTCGGCTTCACGCTGTTGAAACCAAAGCTTTCAGAACTAGAACGGGCACTCGGTAGAGCGCATACCTTCGCCGCAGCTACTGTTCTGTACTTGGCATGGGAGTGTAGGGAACAGAACAGTGAACAGTTTGGTGCTGATTTCATGCAAATCGGATAAGAATTGACCGAGTTATGACAAACAAGATCGGGCATTGAATTCTGAACATTTTGGCATTAGTTGCATGCCAATTGGATAAAAATTGACCGCGCTATGGTAAAAATACGATTTTGACCTTTTCGTGACCTTGACCTTGACCTTTGACCCGATTGCTCCCAAAATCTAATCAAATGTGTCCCGTATAATAACCAATCATCCCACCAAATTTCATGCAATTCGGTTGAATACTTTTTGAGTTATGCGAATAACATACACACACACACACACACAGACATACAAATAAATACACAGCGATCAAAACATAACCTTCCGCTTTTGCGAAGGTAATTATTGGAATCTCCCGCGATGAAGCTATCTCTGAGGGCCTTTCACTCACTCACCACAGGCAGGTAGGTGGTCTTTCTGTCTTCTACCGACTCCTCTCCGGCCTTGCACCCCCAGCTCTCTCTGTGCTCTGTCCCCCAAATATTCCTACAGGTCGCACAAGATCTGCCAGCAACCCTCTGATGGTTAAACTGCCGAAATCTCGGCTCTCTGCTCACCTTCACTCTTTCATTCCTCTTTTTCCCGCCTCTGGAACAAACTCCCTCACTCCCTTCAATCCCACTCCTCCCTCCAGGTCTTTAAAACAGCTGTTCACCACCATCTCTTATCTTCCCCCATCCAAAACCTTGATCTTTTCTACCCCCGCTAATTCACCCCAGATCCACCTTGTTTGAAATTCCAACTTCTTTCCTGGAAGTCCTGGCAGTGTCCATATGTTTTATACCTCTCCCACCGCCCCCTTCCCATGCCCCCCCCCCAAAGCCCTCGCCCTCTCTCAGATCTCTCGATGTCTCCATGTCTCTCGGTCCCTGCTCTCAAATGTTGTGTTTGTGTCCTTCCCCCTCTCTCCCCATCTTGTCTACCGCTCCCGATGTTATATGTTTTATGTGTCGGTTTGTCTTTCTGTGTGATTAATGTTCGCTCTTTCACGAGCCTCGATCTTGTATACAAAAAAACAAAAAAAAAAAAACCGCATTAGGAGGGACATATTTAGTTTAAAAATGTACATTTAAATGTAAAAAAAAACATAATTAAAAAATGGCGCATGCACTGGGATTAGAGTTTAAAATGTTAGGGGAATCACATCTGCATGTCACACTAAAAGTTATGTTTTATAAATGCCAGCTCACCCCAGCCGCTCCGTGTGGACGACTCGGTCGAGTCTGGGTGAGAGAAGGGGGTAGTGTTGCGGTTGTGCCATAAAGGCAAACTCCCTATCGTCAATTGCATGACAACATGTAGCCTGCATTAGTGAGTTATGTCTTATTGAATGCAAAGATTAGCCCCTTCCCATTGTGTAGTAATCAAAACAAATATGCGTTGGGTTAGGCAGGATGTCAAGCCTTTGTCGCTGGGAGGAGCCATAACACCAGATGTGCAGAAAGGTGTGACCAAAAGCACGGCCCACGTGACCAATGGCGAGCCGGGAACACTTCGCCATGATGCGGCAAGCCTCAGCCAATGGGAGGCTCCGAAACATTTTGAAGGGCGTGAACAGTTTGGAAAAAGCCCACACGGATCGCAATTCATTCTCTTTTTTGCCTGGGATTTCGCCACGCCACGACCTCCTGCTCTCGTTCTCTTGCCTTTCCGTATCTCGCACGACACGTGTTTGCCCTTTGCTTTGTTCAACGCTCAACACCAAGCATCTGCGCCGATCGTTTGCGCCGTCTGGCTGACCGGCAAGCGTTGGCAATTTCCACTCGTCTGACCTGCGTTGAATCTACCTCGTCCAGGCTGCACGTGAGGACCGAAATGCGCACACCAGACCACGTGGTCACCAGCGAGGGATCCCAGCACGTACATCGGTACGACCTTTAATCAGTGCCATTTTTGTCCCTGTGAGTGTGTGTCAGAGAGTGAAGGCAGCAGTCAGGGTTTATTAGTAGGTAAGATTTGGTAAGCTGTATCTTGGTCTCTTTCTCTGTGCCTTACAAATTAAAGGGCTAAAGGCGGTACATTTTTGTTCTGTACTTCCAACCTGTGCAGTACGTCCTTTTCTCCATTGGCCTAGCACCACCCGAGACCGAATTCGGCTCAAATCGGGTCCATAATTCTTGTTGGGGTAAGGCCGCTTTCCACACCATGCAAAACCGCTCGGCACGCAATTGAATAAGGTGTGTGGAAGTGAGGGATCGCGAGGAGGGTTCGGCACTCGCGTGAAGTGTGCCGTGTGCACCTTGCACTTGACGTGTGCTCGGCACCTTGAATTTGGAACCCTCTCGGTCGCGCCCGTAACAAATTGGTGTCCGGGAGTGGGATTGGACCTGCAGTACGCTTCACGTGCTGCGAAATTATGGGCGAGTGGAAATTTAGTTTAAAACAAATTTAAAACAAAATTAAAATTCGGATGATGTCGGGCCAAAACGAACAGGTTCCGGTGGGTATAGGAATATAGAAAATGTAGAGGAAGGTGAATTAATGACCCAAGACCAGCATGAACAATTAATTGGATGAGGGTGCAGCAAGAGGAGAAAAATGGCGGCGCTTCACACGTGGCGGTGAAGGCCAGGCCCGCTGTGCAAGCAGGGATTATGCTTAAAGACATGGTGTTATTCATGAGTCAAATGAGAGCATGCTTTGAGGTGCAAAGGAAAGAGTTTAGTGATGGGATGGATAGAATTAGGGAAGAAAGAAGACGGGAAATGAACAAAATCTTTGATCGAATGGATAGGAGGGAGGAGGCGAGATGTGAAATGAATAAAAGGGGTAGTCAGATGGACGAGGAGGTCGCGGGTGAAGGAGAGGAGTTTGGGTGAAGAATGAGCGAGGAGGTCGCGGGTGCACGTGACGAGGTAAAGCGGTGTGAGATGAGCGTCCAGCGAGAGTTGAAGGAGAGTATGGCCAAACTGACCGGGACAATGGAAGTAGTGACGCGGGAGGTAGAGGAACCGACGATGGTAGAGTTAGAGGGGGAAATAGTAGAGGCGCGACGGGAAACAGAGGGGAAACAGAAGCTGGAGGAGGTGGAATAAGAAGAAATAATAGAAATTAAAGACAGGAGAGACAGAGAATGAGTTACGAAAGGAATTGCGGGAATGTATGCAACAGTGGTGCCCGGACCGTGATGAAATGCCTGTTAATCAAATAAAAAGATAACAGGTTAATGAAGAGAGCCGGGAAAAGGTGAGTCCCGAGGTGAGTTGTGATATCGGGAATGTGGTTGGTGCGTGCGGGTGCTCGGCGAGCTTGGGAGAAAGGCCAGACCCGGGAGTTCGTGAAGGGCCCATTGTGAGGGTTATTTTGGGGGCTGGTGGATTTTGCAAGTATCGTGCTCTGCACGACGTCTTCTTGTTTGTAATATTGGTATTATTGATAGTTTATTTTAATTGTAATTTAAAAAGGTCCAAGTGGTCTAAAGCTCTAAATGATCAAAGGTCAATGGGTCTTGTCTAATGGGTCTAAACTCTAAAGTGTCTTATGGGTCTTTGTGGTCTTCAGTGTATTTTGGGTCTTTGGGGTATTTTATGTTCTCTGGATCTTTTGGGTCTTCAAAGGTTTAAGGGTTGTCAGCAGTCTAAAGGGTCGAAAGGTACATTGCAACAGTGCATAATTAATAGATATCACACGGCTTCACCACCTCACAGATTCACGGGCCATGTTTTTCAATTTTATAGATACTAGAATAGAAGACCCGTCGCTTCGCTGATGGAAATACCAATCTTTGCTGCGATGGCTAATCTATGGGGGGTAGAAAAAGGATTCCTGAGAGATCCTGTTCTCCGTGCAGGGATAAGCAACGTCACGTGTTGGCATTTGCAGTTTTCACACACGTGTCCATGTACCCTCAAAAAAAAATTAAATTAAATAAGGAATTTTTTTTTTTTTGGATCACAAACACTCTCTGGAGTTACACGAATCCACCGTACTTGGATTCATACATACATATATATATATACAGTGTTCTTCACCTTTTTATTGGACAAAAACCAATTATGTATATATTTTCAACAAGGAGGCTAACTTTTATTTCATTACGTGCAGTGTTATTTGTAAAACTTATGCATGCCTGCATAACAAATCTTACGCTTCCATGTAATAATAATTAGTAATATAATACCGAGTGTTTATACAAATGTGTTATACTTGTGCCTCGCGCACCTCTCATATATCTAACATGTACACAACTACAAGGATGTAATGACAATATAGCTTTAGAACAGACATGTTGTTCAAGGTAATTTGTCCAGCAATTTGTGTATTTACGATTTTAGTCTAACTCCAATAGCTGATGATTTATTTGCATAAATGTATTGCTCGATATCATGCTGTGCGAGTCGTATTTGCGCAAAAGTCAAACACTGTATATGTCTTGCCTCCGGTCCTAATTCTATTGCATATGGTCTAATGAAGCACTAAAATAAAAATGGTACTTTTGTGAAGTCGTTCCCCCAAAAATTGCTCAGCTGCCAAACTAAGATATTTGTTTTCACTCTCATACTGATGTGTTTTCACAGAAATAACATTCTGAAAGTTGATGATTTGTTCTATTTATTTTCAGTATACACATGTTTCAATTGAATTTGTTAGATTTTTTATTTGTTAGATTGAATTTGAAATTGAAATTTGTTGAAAAGAATTTTTTTTAAATTGAATTTGTTAGATTTTTTATTTGTTAGATTGAATTTGAAATTTGTTGAAAAGAATTTTTTTAAAATTGAATTTGTGAGATTTTTTTGTTAGATTTTATGTTAATAAATTTCAATTGTTAGGGAAATGTTACCTTGTGCCATGGAATCATTATTTATCAGAAATAACCAAATTCACTCTCATCCAACAAAACAGTGAAAACCTTCATTTAACTTTTAACAGAACTGTTTTCTCACAAAAATATTTTATGTTCATGGGACCCAAATTCTGGAATGACGTGGAAACAGGTGTTGAACAGGTGACTGGCCTCGGAAGCTTTAAAATTGAAACATTGATTCTTTGATACATACAGTAAGTTTAATCATGCTCATGCATAATTATACCTCTGAGATCTGACACCTGATTATTGCTGTTGGTGCTATTTGAATATGCGTTTCTTTGTATACATAGAGATGTCATACCGTGGACTCCTTTACTCTTACGGTGGCTCTATTTTCTAGATATTGTTACTGAAGTCGCCTCTGGATAACCCCAAGAGAGCAGTGAGTTCCCGAGAGACCACGAACATCAACTGCAACCCCAAACTTGGGCCGGGTACTCCCGCCCATCGTCGGTTTACCGTACCAGTGAATCAAGCGTGGCAGATTTTGTCAAGCGAATCAACGTCGCATGCAACCTTATGAGGGCTACCATTACCATTGAGAAATCGGACCAACTGCCCACTGGGAATGCAATTCGGACCAACCCCAAGCAGGATAGATCAGGACACATTCAACACTTCAATAATTTATGACACATCAAGCAAAGCGATCGAAAGAGCGGCACATAAAATACAAACACATTTCATGAATTAGAAATGAATGAATTAAAAGCACATGAAAAAAAGAAGAAAAAAAAAAGAATTTTATTCTTTTTATAGAATTTTTATAGAAAAAGAATTTTATTATAAAAAAAGAATAAGAAAGAATAAAAAAAGAAGAAAAAAAGAAAAAAAAAGCGATCGAAAGAGTGGCACATAAAATACAAACACATTTCATGAATTAGAAATGAATGAATTAAAAGCACATGAAAAAAAGAAGAAAAAAAGGAAAAAAAAGCACATTGTATTAATGTGCACATCTCATTTTTCAAGTAAGGCATGAACAAACAGAAATGAACAAACACATTTCATGAATTAGAAAAATTTCATGAACAAACACATTTCATGAACATGAATTAAAAAAAAAAAAAGAAAGAAAAAAAAAAAGCACATTGTATTAATGTGCACATCTCATTTTTCAAGTAAGGCACATTAAGCAAACATATACATTTCCCCTTACCCTCTGCCAATCATACTCGTACTTATGAACAATCACTTAAAACAACTATAATACTGGATCCACGAGGAAGACACAGAGAGATTGGGTTGAGGGGGAAAGAGAATGTAGAAGTGATAAGAAAAGGTTTGAGGGACTTTGTCGTGCTCTCGGCACACCCGAGCCCAAATTCGTGCCTCCCCTTGCAACAGAGCCCCAATGGTCGAGGTCTTTATATGGGGTGGCAGAATAATGGCGACACCCAACATAAGGTGAGAGAAAAGTCGCTCAGACAGAAGTTGTTTCGACCCCTTTCAGTGCCTGCCCCTTTGCGTGACGTGAATGCGGCATGGCAAAATCAGTGACAGGTGGACAACGAGGGGGAGAGGTACGGTATAAAACCAAGAGTGAAGGCGAAATCTCTCTCTCTTTGACAAACGCCTGAACCAGAGCAGACTTTTGAGAACCAATGACCGAGATACTGCGCTGGAGCTGGAAAATACTGGGCCGGATTAACGCAAGTACGTCTGGGGAACAGGCTCTCCGGGAACAAGCTCTTGGGTAACAAGCTCTTGGGTAACAAGCTCTCGGGGAACAAGCTCTCGAAACACCGCTCTGGCCAAAGCATTCGTCGAAGAGAGAGATTTCGTCCCTGCTCTGGGTTTTATACCCTGACCCCCCCTCCCCCCCTACCCCTCATTGGCCGCTTGCCATTGGCCTTACTGTTCCACATTCACATCAGGGGAAGGGGCGGACACATGAAAGGGTTGAAAACAACCTCTGCCTGAGCGACTTCTGTCTCAGCTTGTGCCGGGCATCGCTGTTATTCCACCACCACAGGAGCGAATGAGTGAACGGGTTTGTGAGCAGGCGAGCAATGAACGAGAATGGTGTGCAATGTAAGTGAACGGCGGAGAATGGTGATAAATGGAAGAGATAGAAAGACAGAGATATAAAGGAGGATGGAAAGGGGGAAAAGGAACAGGGCCCTATGCTGCTTACACACCTGCGCATATCGATCACATGAATACAATTTACCTTACTCTAAACAGAATAGGAAAGAAATAACTAACTAATATCTATGTGTGTGTGCATCCATTTCCTCGGGGGATGTACCAAGTCCGACCCCGGGCCACAACCATCACACTACCTCCACCTCTCCATTCAGCCTCTTCCACGGCTGTTTCAGCCTCCTCTGTTCCTCTATTTCTCCCGCTCTTTCTTCACCCTTATTTTACACAACTCCCCCTACTTTGACCCTGTTTTCGTTTACAATCGCATTCCGATGCTAAAAAAATTAGAAAAACTAATGCGTCAGGTAACTACGGCTAGCCATTCTACCTTAAACATCACTTATACTTCACATTCGGATTCTGTACATTCGGGGAAAAAAGGCCATTTGACCGGGTGGGCACTCTTCCGCTGATTTGTAGTCCAGAGTTCTTTTTAATAGTTCCCGCTGCCCGGCATCGACCCATCCCCATAGGGTTGATGGCACTCTTCAGCCTGAAGGGCCTACATCGTGACACTGGGTCCACATGGCCACAAAGCATGAGGTGAATCCTTTGGCCCATGTGGCCTACATTTGAAAAAAAACACGATGTTCATCTCTTCGTCGACAATGGCAACATATTGATGGGACCACGTGGCCGCTCAACATGGGAGTCTTCTTTGCCCACGTGGCCCAATTCAATGACCAAGAAGTAAGGGTCGTCTCTCAGCAATGATGAGTTCAACGTCCTTGTACTGGCCTTTTTATCGCAGAAGGCCCGGAAACTGTGAACTTGTCCCTCCATGATCTGATGGCAACAAACACGCACAGCAGGTGAGGGACACATGGCAATGGCAAGATGGTTAGGCAAGACATGGCATGGCACGATGGACTGGGCATGCAAATAGGCAATATGGCATGGCATGTTAATGGCAAACAATGCAAGGAAAATGGGAGGGCAACTTGACCGTCAGGCATCGCTGGTCAGCTTCTTGTGGTCATAGCATGGCATGATGCACAGGGCATGCAAACAGGCAATACGTCAAGGCAACTTGACTGGCAGGCGTCGCTGGCCGGCTTCTCGTGGTCTCGTGCCTGGGAAAAGGATGGTATGGACGGCAACGGGTCAGACGGCCAACCCATACTCCAGCTTACCCGTCCCCTAATCCCTTTAACTACTCTCCCTTTGCCCCTTTCATTTGCTAACCCTGTCTTCCTATTACCTTCTAACTAGTACTGCTAATCCCTTTGAAGCCCGCTAATCTAATTTCACACTCGGCCATCTCCCCAAGGTCCTTCTGGTCTTATAGACTCAGTAAGAAGTCCGGCCTGCATGAAATCTTAGCAAAAGGTGAACATCCATTTGCAGGCACCTGGCTTCCCCGCATGGAGCATAACCGATGGTCATCCGAGGAAGGGGCAGGAGGAGGGCAAGAAAGTGCGAACATGCATGGTATCAAGGAGGAACACTCTGACTACCCCAACATTTCAAGAATCCCTTTCACTCTTAAAAACAAAATACTCTGAGTTGTTAGGGTTAGGGTTAGGGTTAGGGTTAGGATGTCTTTGAAGAGAAAATCTTTGAGGGAGAAAGATGTACATGTTGAACACTTGTACACTTGAACACTTGAACACTTGAACACATGTTGAATACTTGTATTATATCTTGTATTATTATCAAACTATCAAACTCTCCAAATCTCCAAATATATCTTCAGTTCTCCAGCTTTTAATGAGCGCACGTAATGACGTCACTGCCATGTACATACGCTCTGCCTGTCAAGCTCTCAAGAGAACCCTCCGCCAGAGCAGAATTTTGATCTTAGTTCAGATACTGTCATAAGTGCATGTAAAACTCACAGTTACCGACCTGGTTTCGCCCTTTTGGGGCTCATCAGGGCAACGCAGTGAGTCCTGCATACACTTATGACTCTGAAAACCTTTCTGTTATATACCAGTTACTATGCGATTTCATACCATCAGTGGTGAACCGCAATTAAGGTATCCCATCCAGCTATGCTGTACCTTAATGGGAGCGATAAGTACCATCTGCCACATGGCACATTATCTCTGGTATCCACTCATTATATGGAATCGCCTGGATGCAGCCGGGAACAACCAATACAAATATATCTTCAGTTCTCCAGCTTTCAATGGGCGCACGTAATGACGTCACTGCCATGTACATACGCTCTGCCTGTCAAGCTCTCAAGAGAACCCTCCGACAGAGCAGAATTTTGATATTAGTTCAGATATTTTGATCTTAGTTCAGCTTGTCGAGAATTAAAGATCGACCGTCCTGAAGCTACGTCCGCGTCTGATTTAATCTCCCGATTATTTATATTATTTCATGCAAATGAGACGTCCTGCTCATACTGTGGAGTTTCTTCTATTTCTTGCAGTTATATATATATATATATATATATATATATATATAGATAGATATATATATATATATATATATATATATATATTGTTGCGGATATGAGGACTGTATATTTTTTTGATTGTGTGAATTATTATTATTGGTTATTCTGCGCCTCCTGCCTCCGGAGCTGTGTAAAGGTCAAAGGGCATCCCATAATTAGTCCATAAAGCATCCACGCCACAGCCAATCATAGAATACCCCTGTTAAATAGTTATATCTTATTCTGTGTTTTAGGGTAAGGCTGTGTCTCCCATTAATAGAAGTACTCCATTGCACCAAGTGAAAGAGATAGATTCCCTTCATTCCCATTCCCAAAACCTCCATTCCCCCTTTTCGTCAATTAGAAACTACCTCCGCTCCAATTACCGCCATTGACCACGAGGCAGGGTCGGAGAAGAAAGGCGTGTCTCCACCTCGTCATAGAGGGGAGGAGTGAGCCAGCCCCACTCGACCAACCATGAGCCAGGGGTTTGGCTAGGGAGGGCGGAGGAAGAGCTATCGGGGAGGTTCGCAAAGGTTGAGGGGCGGGGCCTATATAACCCGCAGCGCGACGCTCCCCAGGCAGTCGAGCTTTGAAGAAGAAAGAGATGAGTACTGAGCATTGAGATGAGAAGAGGCTGCGCTTTTAGAGAGAGGCGCTGAGAGGAGGGAATGAGCAGGCGTGACCGCAGCTAAAATCCGCAGCGCGACGCTCCCAAAAGAGAAGCTGAGACAAGCTTTGGCAGAGATGAGCTTTTACCGGGAGAGAAAAGGGAGCCCAAGCCGTTGAGAAGAGAGAGGGTCCAAGAAGCAGAGCTGAGTTGTGTGGTTTTGGTCGTCAGTGGTTGCGTTGTGGTGGTCAGTGGTTGCGTTAGTTGCGTTGAGTTGTCGGTGGTGAGGAGTGATTGGACCAAGAGAACATAGAGAACATCCAAGGAGAGGACATCCCAGAAAGCACAAAGCCTGCTGTAATCCTGGAAAAGCACGCGACGTCCACAGCAGCAGCAGCAGCGGCGGCCACAGCAGCAACCACACTGAACAGCTGCTTGGGGCCTGGACGGGTTTGAGCAGGGCCGCGAAGGAACGGCGGCTGCTAAACGCGCCGATCGTGCTGCACAATACAACTCCTAGCCATCCTCTCCTTCCAGCCAATTCCTGTCATCATTCCCCGCGTGAGTCTGTCTTTTGTTTGTTCTGTCCCTGGGTTAATTAAGACTGTAGGTAAGCTAGCGTTGCACTGTGTATCTAATCTCGTCTGTAAATAAACGTGACTGCTTTCTTTTTGCTTGTGTGTATAATAAATCCAATTACTCTTCTGTACGTCTTCTCGTCTTATTCCTTTTCCTCTTTGCATTCGGTCGTTTTAGAGTTTTCCAGATTGGGCAGCTGCGGTGCGATACGGCCAAAGTTTGGGGTGAATCGGGTGAGTTGGGGAAGAATCGGGGGAACTGTTAGGTCGCGGTAATACACCACCGCTCGGTCAAAATAACATCTTGTCCGCGACCCGTAACAATTGGTGTCAGAAGTGTCGGATTCGGACCTGAAGCGTTTAACGCACTCAAAATTACAAAGTCGCCGAAATTTGCTTTTGTTTTACAAAAACCCGAATTTTGGAAATCGCGCCATGGCTGGTCAAGGCGATCGGATGCCGGTGGGTGAGCTAGAGGAGGGGTTAGGAGTAACCCAGGATCAAATGGAGGGGAGCAATGAGGAGGCGGTTGAGGGAGTATCAGACGCACAAAATGGCGTCCTCGCGCACGGGGCTTCAGGCGCGCAAAATGGCGTCCTCGCGCACGTGGGTGTAGCGGCACCAAATTTTGCCGCGCCCGTGACCGTAGCAGCGGCCGCAGCACCAATGAACTGGGGCCTATTCATGCAGCAGATGCAGGCCTTCATGGTCAAGGCGGATGAGGAGAGGGAAGAGAACAGGGGGATGAGAAACCAAATTTTAGGAATGGGGAACCGGATGGATGCTCAGAGTGAGCAATTGGGGGTAATGAGGGACGAAGCGAGGGGTACCGGTGAGGGGTTAGACAAGAAATTTGGGAAGTTAGACAATAATTTTGAGGAGTTAGACAAGAAATTTGGGAAGTTAGACAATAATTTTGAGGAGTTAGACAAGAAATTTGGGAAGTTAGACAATAATTTTGAGGGGTTAGACAACGGGATAAAAGAGGTGAAAAATGGGTTAATGGGGTTAGAAAATAGGATGGAGGACAAATTGCGGGAAATAGGGGAACAATCTGCCAGGGAAATCAAACGAATGGGGAACCAGATAGAGGAGGTGCAAATCGGGTTAGAAAGTAAACTGGATGCTCAGAGGAATGAATTGGGACAGATGAGGGTGGCATCTACAAAAGAGATGGAGGAGATGAAAGAGGGGATACGACGAGGTGTAAGTGAGGAGGTTTCGGGGCTACGCGAGGAGGTAAAGCGAGGTGAGAAGCGTATGGAGAAAGAGGTGAGAAATGGGACGGCAAAGTTACAAGGGGGAATAGAAGATCTGACGGAGGGAGTAGAACAGCTGACAGTAGGACAAAGGGAATTAGCGGACCAAGTGGAAAAGAACACGGCAATAATCGGGGGGTTAAAAGCGACACAAAAATACATTAAGAACGAATTAATAGCGACACAGAGGCAATGTCAGATGGTACGTGAGGGACTGACAATGAGGGTGGACGAGGTGACAGAGGTAATGGAAACGAACGACCGGCAGGTAAGGACGCACATAGAAACGGTCACGGTAGCCTTAGAGGACGAACTTGAGGAGACGCACCGGGAAATAAAAGAGGTGAAGCAAAAATTAGAGGAAGTGGAAGAAGAGGTGAGTGAAATTAAGAAGAGACGGAGAGAAACTAAGAGGGAGATAAAGGAGGAAGTAATGGAATTGGTACAAGGTCTGTGCTCGAATCGTGATGTGCTGCTCACTAACCAAATAAAGAGTTTGCAGGTGGCAAAAGAGGTGCGGAGACGAGGTGCCAAGGTGAGTGGCGATATAATCGGAAATGTACATGATGTGAGGAAAGCTTCAGTCGGCTTGGGGGTTGATTTAGACCCGGGTGTTCGTGAGAGGCCGTTGGTGAAGTGTGTGACAGGTCAGGTGTGCGAAAAAAGAGGTGTGCGAGAATGTCCGACCATGGGGTGTGTGAGGAAAAAGTGCGCGCCGACCAGTGAGTGTGCTGTCGAGAGTGAGTCGGTCGTAGCGCGTGTGCGAGTGGGTACATGGAAGCGCGGTGTGGTGAGTGTTACGGAGGAAGTAACGAGAGAGTGTACACCTGTGGTGAGTGTTACAGAGGAAGTAACAAGAGAGTGTACACCTGTGGTGAGTGTTACAGAGGAAGTAACGAGAGAGTGTACACCTGTGGTGAGTGTTACAGAGGATGTAACGAGAAAGTGTACGCCTGTGGTGAGTGTTACAGAGGGTGTAACGGGAGAGTGTGCGCAAGAGTGTGCGCGAGAAAGGTGTGTAACGGACAGGTGCATGGGGAAAGAGTGCGCTGTCAAGAGTAAGGGGGAATGCACGCCTGTGGTGAGTGTTACAGAGGGTGTAACGGGAGAGTGTGCGCAAGAGTGTGCGCGAGAAAGGTGTGTAACGGACAGGTGCATGAGGAAAGAGTGCGCTGTCGAGAGTAAGGGTGAGTGCGCTGTCAAGAATGGAGGTGAAAGTAGTGAGAGTGACACGGAGCGTGAGTTGGTTGTGACAGGTGAGCGAGGATGTACACCTGGAATGGAAGGATGCACACCTGGAATGGTAGAGCGTGTGTGGGAATGCACACTTGAGTTGGTCGTGAGGCACGTGGTTGGGTGTGCGAGTGAAAGCACACCTGTGATGGTCACAGAGGAGGTGACCGAGGAAGGGGCGCGAAGAGGTGTGTTGGTGAGGTGTGCGAGCGACGAATGTGTGCCAAGGTGTTCGGTGGTCAGGTGTGTGACCAAGTCGGTGAGCGGAATGAGTGTACCGAGGTGTGTAAGGAAAGGTACGAGGAGCATGGGAACAGCTGGAGGTAGTAGCAAGAAAGGGGTAGCGTATGCGTGTAAGCATGCAGGTGAGGCATCGACGGTAACCGGGTTAGCGGTTAGAGCGACTTTTAGCCGAATCGGGCCCTCGGTGCGTGCCGGGCTTCGCGTGCCGCGAGAACCAGCGGGGATCCGAGCCACGGCGGGTTCGAAAGGACCGCCGTACGCGATCCACGCTGGGCCTCGCTTGGAACGGCCGCGTCCGTGCTCCACTAGGCGGAGCGGGCAGCTCGATAGGAAGGGTCGTCATGGCGACCACTTTTTGTTGAGACGTGCCGGCAGGTCGAGATCGGGACATTGGATGGCTCCACGCCGAGGTGGTGCGTGGGATCTCGGCCCGGGTAAGCCCCCGTCCCTGCCCCGAATGCGGGACGTATCCAGCCGCTGGCACAAAACAACCCGTATTCATTGCTCGGCTGTACGAAGCCGAGCTTTAGAAGGGAATTGGCGCACCGAGAGGATCTAATAAGTAGACGGGTGATGAGGATAGTGTTTTGGCCCCGAAATTAGAAAAAAAGCAAAATTTGATGTGTACGGTGATTGGCAGTTGATTGGCTGAAATTTGGTGTGCCAAATTGATAGTGGGACCTCCCCGATGTGGTGGGATGGGCAGTCCACCATCCCCCCACAGAAGGGGGGGGCAAAGGAGCACTAGTTTATGGGGTTTATGGCAGTGAAAACTAGCCCGGGTGGGTTAGGATATTGTGTGTAGGGATCTAGCGAAGATGACAGTAGGTAACGTTAAGATTAGTTAGTGACAATGACACCTGTAGTGGGGACGCAGGTAGAGTAGAGTGGATGATAATGACGTGGGAGCGCAATAGTTTAAAGGGGCGACTGGGAAGCGCAAGTTTCAGATGGGAGTAGTTAGATGAGATGATGCCGTGTGTGTGAGGATTGAACAGGTGTGATTGCACAGGTGTGCAACTGAACAGGTGTATGGAGCAGTATTTGAGTGATGGTAATGGTGAGGTGTGTTGTGTTCACCAACTGGTCCAGGAAGGAAGGAGGGTGCAGGTGGCACCAGTTGTGAGTGCACAGGTGTGCACCAACAGGTGTGTGGAATACATGGAGTGTGGAATATATGGGGTATTGGAATGGATGGTCGTGGAGTGAGTATGGTAGAAATTGTGGAGTGGAGTGGATGGTGCGAAGGTGTGAATGGGGGAAGAGTGGACCCCCATCACGGATACCCGGGGCGGGTAGTGTAAGTGTTAGGTAGAGGGTATAGGTAAATTGTGGTTGGATATTGGCATCTGTGGTGCGAGTGGAAGAATGATGTTTGGATGGGTGCATTAGTGTTGTGGAAATGGCTGGGCGTGTAGCCTGTTAGTGTGTGTAGTTGGTTTGGGCACTCCACCACTGTAAGGATGTCGGCCAGGTGAGGCCGCAGGTGGGCTCTGGGAGCCGGTAGTAGTTGTTGTGGATGGGGCCCGAGGATCCGGAGGACGGACCCGGGTAGCCCAGTGCCAGAGGGCACCGAGTGGGGTGACAGAGCCAGGAGGGGCCTTCCCCAGCTAGATAGGTTAGGGTGAGGAGCTAGGTAAGCTCGGGTGGCAACTGCAGTGGTGGAGGTGTGCAGGTGGGTAGACCTGCTGGGAGAGCTACACGTCGCAGCCCAGAAATTGTGCGAGGGCACCGGGAGATGAATCGGGGGAGTGAGACCCCAAATTGAGAAGCACCACAGTTTGGTCAATGGGAATTGGTTTTTAGAACCCATCGTGTAAGTTGGCCAATGGATTGGCAGGGAAAGACCTCGGGTAGTGTGAAGTGTGTTAAAATCATTTAGAGGATAGTTAGGATGAAGGATCTCCTCGCACCATCTGCATCCACTCACCTGAGGTGACAGGTACTCTACACCATGCCATGTTTTGATTATTTTTTTATGATGCAAATGTTTGGATTGTGAGACGCATCATGACGTGGGTGTGACATTGTGCGTAATTCCATCTCTCCCTCCTTATGAGGATTGATGACGAATTGGGTGATGGCAAATTTTGGATAGTGGGGGAGTGAAGACGAATTTGGTATAAGGGAAATAAGGGGAAGACGTGACGGTAGCGACGGATTGGTAATGTGTAGATTTTTGTACATATGGGGTAAGGGCAAGGGTAGTGTAGGTGACAGGGGGGTGACGTACGGTAGGGACGAGCTTTCTCATTTCGCTCTCCGTGCGCATTTCGCCTTGCATTGCCTTATTGACGTGTACCCTTGTGACCTTACCCCTCGCTCATTTCTCTTGTCCCCCTTTTGTCTCCCACATGACCTGTGCGCCATGGGGCGCCGAGGGGAGCGTGCGTGAGTCGGCCATTGTGCGCCCGGAACTCTCAGAACCAGCTGTCTGCATCGATGCACCACATTATGGACCACATGTCTGTGGCCGAGCACAACTTATGGACCCCATGGGTTGGGGCATGGCCCCTCTGCTGGAACCGGCCATGAGGGCCCGAAATCTTGCTGGCGGACCTTGGCCACAGGGCACCGATGCCCCACAGGTGAACCACACGTAGTCGGCCCTGTGGGCCATAAATAAAGAAAATAAAATGGACACGTTGGGCACACTTTATTGCAAATAGGCCGCCAGTAAGAAAATGAAAGAAAGACAACATCTGGAAGAACAAATAATAATAACCAGCAGAGGGAGCCGAAGAGCAAGAGATCACCTGCAGGGTTAGGGGTTGTTGGTTTTATTTTCTTGAACCATGGTGACTGCACCGATTGGTGCTTGGGTGTGTATTGGTGCGTTTTTAGGTGCTTTCATGGTGCATTGATGCAGAGCAGACTGTCTCCCCCCCAGAAAGAACAATTACAGGTCCTGGGTTAGTCTTGTAAATAAAAATAGCGTCATTGTAAATAATGCTCCCCACCGTCAGTGTGTAGTTTGAAGACCATTCCGCAATTCGGTTAACTGTGGGCGTAAGTCTGTTAGGCAGGGTGCAATGGAGCAGCGGGACACATTTATTTATGTTTTAAAACTGTCGCACTCAGGGTCAGGTTAAAAGTAGAGGGAACTACACCTACGTGTCACACTAAATAAAAGTTGTAGGCCCGGGTCGTGCCTAAGAGGAGGAGGGTGCAGTGTTGCGGATATGAGGACTGTATATTTTTTTGATTGTGTGAATTATTATTATTGGTTATTCTGCGCCTCCTGCCTCCGGAGCTGTGTAAAGGTCAAAGGGCATCCCATAATTAGTCCATAAAGCATCCACGCCACAGCCAATCATAGAATACCCCTGTTCAATAGTTATATCTTATTCTGTGTTTTAGGGTAAGGCTGTGTCTCCCATTAATAGAAGTACTCCATTGCACCAAGTGAAAGAGATAGATTCCCTTCATTCCCATTCCCAAAACCTCCATTCCCCCTTTTCGTCGATTAGAAACTACCTCCGCTCCAATTACCGCCATTGACCACGAGGCAGGGTCGGAGAAGAAAGGCGTGTCTCCACCTCGTCATAGAGGGGAGGAGTGAGCCAGCCCCACTCGACCAACCATGAGCCAGGGGTTTGGCTAGGGAGGGCGGAGGAAGAGCTATCGGGGAGGTTCGCAAAGGTTGAGGGGCGGGGCCTATATAACCCGCAGCGCGACGCTCCCCAGGCAGTCGAGCTTTGAAGAAGAAAGAGATGAGTACTGAGCATTGAGATGAAAAGAGGCTGCGCTTTTAGAGAGAGGCGCTGAGAGGAGGGAATGAGCAGGCGTGACCGCAGCTAAAATCCGCAGCGCGACACTCCCAAAAGAGAAGCTGAGACAAGCTTTGGCAGAGATGAGCTTTTACCGGGAGAGAAAAGGGAGCCCAAGCCGTTGAGAAGAGAGAGGGTCCAAGAAGCAGAGCTGAGTTGTGTGGTTTTGGTCGTCAGTGGTTGCGTTGTGGTGGTCAGTGGTTGCGTTAGTTGCGTTGAGTTGTCGGTGGTGAGGAGTGATTGGACCAAGAGAACATAGAGAACATCCAAGGAGAGGACATCCCAGAAAGCACAAAGCCTGCTGTAATCCTGGAAAAGCACGCGACGTCCACAGCAGCAGCAGCAGCGGCGGCCACAGCAGCAACCACACTCAACAGCCGCTTGGGGCCTGGACGGCGGTTTTGAGCAGGGCCGCGAAGGAACGGCGGCTGCTAAACGCGCCGATCGTGCTGCACAATACAACTCCTAGCCATCCTCTCCTTCCAGCCAATTCCTGTCATCATTCCCCGCGTGAGTCTGTCTTTTGTTTGTTCTGTCCCTGGGTTAATTAAGACTGTAGGTAAGCTAGCGTTGCACTGTGTATCTAATCTCGTCTGTAAATAAACGTGACTGCTTTCTTTTTGCTTGTGTGTATAATAAATCCAATTACTCTTCTGTACGTCTTCTCGTCTTATTCCTTTTCCTCTTTGCATTCGGTCGTTTTAGAGTTTTCCAGATTGGGCAGCTGCGGTGCGATACGCCAAAGTTTGCGGTGAATCGGGTGAGTTGGGGAAGAATCGGGGGAACTGTTAGGTCGCGGTAATACACCACCGCTCGGTCAAAATAACATCTTGTCCGCGACCCGTAACAATATATATACATATATACTGTATATATATGTGTGTGTATGTGTGTGTGTGTGTGTGTGTGTGTGTGTATGTGTTTCTGTGTGTGGGTGTACAGTGTGTGTGTGTACATTGTGTGTGTGTGTGTGTGTGTGTGTGTGTGTGTGTGTGTGTGTGTGTGTGTGTGTGTGTCTGTATGTGTGTTTGTCTATGTGTGTGTGTGTTCATTTTAAGACCTACGGGGAAAAAAGAGGAATTAAAGAGTGAAGGTGAGTAGTGAGTTGGTTTTGGCTGTTTCACCAGAAGTTGCTGCCAGATCTTGCGCATCCACCTTGAATATTGGGGGACAGAGCAGGGGTGCAAGGCCGGAGAGGAGTCGGTAGAAGAGATATTTATCCCAAGGCCGCCATGATGCAGGTAGGCGGCCTCAGATAAATTTCCGGAAAAGAGCAGAGGAAGAGCACCACAAGTAGAGAAACATTGACAGATATTTGGGAAGAGATAGAAGGGGTCAAATTAAGGAGCTATGTGTCTAAAAGCAGCCATGATGCAGACAGGTGGCTTCAGATAATTGGGAGAGGGGCGGTGCAGAGAGAGGGAGAGAGGGAAAGAGGCGGGGCAGAGAGGCGGGGCAGAGAGAAGCAGAGAGGCGGGACAGAGAGAAGCAGAGAGGCAGGGCAGAGAGAGGGAGAGAGGTAAAGAGGCGGGGCAGAGAGAAGCAGAGAGGCGGGGCAGAGAGAGGGAGAGAGGCGGGGCAGAGAGAGAGAGGGAGAGAGGCGGGGCAGAGAGAGGGAAAGAGGCGGGGCAGAGAGAGGGAGAGAGTGGTGGCAGAGAGAGGGAGAGAGGCAAGAGCGAGATGGTGAGAGAGTGGGGGCAGAGAGAGGGAGAGAGGCGGGGCAGAGAGAGGGGGAGAGGCGGGGCAGAGAGAGGGGGAGAGGCGGGGCAGAGAGAGGGGAGAGGCGGGGCAGAGAGAGGGGGAGAGGCGGGGCAGAGAGAGGGAGAGAGGCGGGGCAGAGAGAGGGAAAGAGGCGGGGCAGAGAGAGGGGGAGAGGCGGGGCAGAGAGAGGGAGAGAGGCGGGGCAGAGAGAGGGGAGAGGCGGGGCAGAGAGAGGGGGAGAGGTGGGGCAGAGAGAAGGAGAGATGCGGGGCAGAGAGAGGGAGAGAGGTGGGGCAGAGAGAGGGAGAGAGGCAAGAGCGAGATGGTGAGAGAGTGGGGGAGTAGTGAGAGGGAGATGAGGCAGTATTTCAGGTGAAGGAATTAAACATCATGATAAGCTCAGGCCGACTGGGACGGTCTTCAAGCAGCCATCAATCGTCTGGATTGGTCTCCCATCTCCACTGCCTCTGACATCAATTCTTCCTGGGAATTCTTCCAAAGCAAACTGATCTCTCTCATGCACAGATTTATCCCATCTCGCCTTCAATTGTCTTACCCTTCCTCCCGTCCATGGTACACTGAATCTTGTGGTGAGGCAGTTGCCCTGAAACAACTTGCCTTTGCCTCTTGGAAGGCTAATCCAACTGAAGGAAATCTCAGTTCCTTCCACCAAGCTCGGAACAAGTGTGTGTCTACCCTCAGGAGTGCCAGGAAGCACTATCTCTCCTCACTCAAGAATGAACTCTCAAACCTGTCTCCTTCCTCCAAATCCTGGTGGCGTCTGGTCAAATCCGTTTCTGGTGTTTGTTCCCCCTCCATCCCCTCCCTTACCTCAAATGGCCACACAGTTGACATCGCACGTGACAAAGCCGAATGCCTCAACTCTGTGTTCGCCTCGAAATCCTTAGTCCCAAACCCATCTCTCTCTGTTCCCACCTTTCCCAGTCGAACCCAAATGCTCCTGGACTCTGTGTCCTTCTCTCCTGACAAGGTGGAGGAGTTTTTGTCAAACCTCGACTCCGATTCTGCAACTGGACCAGACGGCATCAGCCCACGGGTCCTAAAATCCTGCTCTGCCGCTCTATCTCACCCTCTCTCTGTTCTTTTCACCCTATCTTTTGCTCAAGGTCATCTGCCAGCATCCTGGAAATCAGCTAACATTACCGCTTTACACAAAAAAGGTGCAAAAACAGATCCTTGCAACTACAGACCAATCAGCCTGCTCCCAATTTCAGCAAAGTCATGGAATCCATCATTGCTTCGGATATGAAATCTTTCCTCTTCTCCAATGGCTTGATCTCTGATCATCAATTTGGTTTCAGACCAGGTCACTCTACTCTGGACATGCTGCTTCTGCTGTCTCAACAATGGATGGAGGTCCTGAATGCCAAACAGGAAATCAGAGCTGTCTCCCTTGACATATCAAGGGCCTTTGATACGGTCTGGCACCCAGCTCTGCTCACCAAACTCTCCTCCTATGGTATCCATGGAAATCTCCATGCATGGCTTGCGGACTTCCTCTCTGGTCGTAGTCAACGTGTGGCCCTGAATGGATTTCTCTCATCTCCCCTTCCTGTTCAGGCTGGAGTTCCCCAAGGAAGTGTGCTGGGCCCTGTGCTTTTTCTGGTCTTTATCAATGATCTCTCTGACTCTCTGGAAAATCCTCTCTATCTCTTTGCTGATGACTCCACTCTCTGCCGCTCCATTCCTCTTCCCTCAGATAGGCAGTCTGCAGCCTCCTCACTCTCTGAAGACCTGGACAAAATCACAGACTGGTCAAACAAGTGGAACATGGCTTTCAATCCTGCCAAATCTCACTCTCTTACTATGTCTCTCCGAAAAGATCGACTGGACAACCCTCCCATCTACTTTCTCAACAATCCTCTCCAAGAAGTTCTGTCACTCAAGCTTTTGGGTCTCACTATCTGCCATGATCTTTCTTGGGAAAACCACATTTCCAAGCTGGCCTCCAAAGCCAGTCGCCGACTGGGCATCCTCCGTCGTGCGAAGTCCTTCCTCGGCACACCTGAGCTCCTCACCACATACAAGGCTTTCATCCGCAGCTCAATGGAATACTGTTCTCCCCTATGGGCTGGTGCTCCTGCCTCACACCTGGCTCGGCTTCACGCTGTTGAATCCAAAGCTTTCAAAATCATTGGAATCTCCCGCGATGAAGCTATCTCTGAGGGCCTTTCACTCACTCACCGCAGGCAGGTAGGTGGTCTTTCTGTCTTCTACCGACTCCTCTCCGGCCTTGCTCCCCCAGCTCTCTCCGTGCTCTGTCCCCCAAATATTCCTACAGGTCGCACAAGATCTGCCAGCAACCCTCTGATGGTTAAACTGCCGAAATCTCGGCTCTCTGCTCACCTTCCATGCATGCTTAAATCTCCATGCATGGCTTGCGGACTTCCTCTCTGGTCGTAGTCAACGTGTGGCCCTGAATGGATTTCTCTCATCTCCCCTTCCTGTTCAGGCTGGAGTTCCCCAAGGAAGTGTGCTGGGCCCTGTGCTTTTTCTGGTCTTTATCAATGATCTCTCCGACTCTCTGGAAAATCCTCTCTATCTCTTTGCTGATGACTCCACTCTCTGCCGCTCCATTCCTCTTCCCTCAGATCGGCAGTCTGCAGCCTCCTCACTCTCTGAAGACCTGGACAAAATCACAGACTGGTCAAACAAGTGGAACATGTCTTTCAATCCTGACAAATCTCACTCTCTTACTATGTCTCTCCGAAAAGATCGACTGGACAACCCTCCCATCTACTTTCTCAACAATCCTCTCCAAGAAGTTCTGTCACTCAAGCTTTTGGGTCTCACTATCTGCCATGATCTTTCTTGGGAAAACCACATTTCCAAGCTGGCCTCCAAAGCCAGTCGCCGACTGGGCATCCTCCGTCGTGCGAAGTCCTTCCTCGGCACACCTGAGCTCCTCACCACATACAAGGCTTTCATCCGCAGCTCAATGGAATACTGTTCTCCCCTATGGGCTGGCGCTCCTGCCTCACACCTGGCTCGGCTTCACGCTGTTGAATCCAAAGCTTTCAAAATCATTGGAATCTCCCGCGATGAAGCTATCTCTGAGGGCCTTTCACTCACTCACCGCAGGCAGGTAGGTGGCCTTTCTGTCTTCTACCGACTCCTCTCCGGCCTTGCTCCCCCAGCTCTCTCTGTGCTCTGTCCCCCAAATATTCCTACAGGTCGCACAAGATCTGCCAGCAACCCTCTGATGGTTAAACTGTCGAAATCTCGGCTCTCTGCTCACCTTCACTCTTTCATTCCTCTTTTCTCCCGCCTGTGGAACAAACTCCCACACTCCCTTCAATCCCTCTCCTCCCTCCAGGTCTTTAAAACAGCTGTTCACCACCATCTCTTATCTTCCCCCATCCATAACCTTGATCTTTTCTACCCCCACTAATTCACCCCAGATCCACCTTGTTTGAAATTACAACTTCTTTCCTGGAAATCCTGGCAGTGTCCATATGTTTATACCTCTCCCACCCCCCCCCCCCCCTTCACATGCCTCCCCCCCTTCACATGCCTCCCCCCCAAAGCCCTCTCCCTCCCACAGATCTCTCGATGTCTCCATGTCTCTCGGTCCCTGCTCTCAAATGTTGTGTTTGTGTCCTTCCCCCTCTCTCCCCATCTTGTCTACCGCTCCCGATGTTATTTGTTTTATGTGTCTGTTTGTCTTTCCGTGTGATTAATGTTCGCTCTTTCACGAGCCTCGATCTTGTATACAAACCTTCACTCTTTCATTCCTCTTTTCTCCCGCCTGTGGAACAAACTCCCACACTCCCTTCAATCCCTCTCCTCCCTCCAGGTCTTTAAAACAGCTGTTCACCACCATCTCTTATCTTCCCCCATCCATAACCTTGATCTTTTCTACCCCCACTAATTCACCCCAGATCCACCTTGTTTGAAATTCCAACTTATTTCCTGGAAATCCTGGCAGTGTCCATATGTTTATACCTCTCCCACCCCCCCCCCCCTTCACATGCCTCCCCCCCTTTACATGCCTCCCCCCTTCACATGCCTCCCCCCCAAAGCCCTCTCCCTCCCACAGATCTCTCGATGTCTCCATGTCTCTCGGTCCCTGCTCTCAAATGTTGTGTTTGTGTCCTTCCCCCTCTCTCCCCATCTTGTCTACCGCTCCCGATGTTATTTGTTTTATGTGTCTGTTTGTCTTTCTGTGTGATTAATTTTCGCTCTTTCACGAGCCTCGATTTTGTATACAAAACAAAACAAAACAAAACAAAAAAAAAAAAAAAAAAAATAAAAGCTATAAAGACAGTCGGAAGAGGAATTGAACCTGTCGAGATTTCAGAGGCAGATGGTGACTTTGGAGGTGTGCTTTGAGATATGATCTCCCCAACACCACTCATAACTGACGGTGAGACCCAGGAGCTCCAGAGACGACATCTCTGATTGGATGGCCACAGAAATAAATTTGGGGCTTGACAGCTCAACATTACAGCAGCACGAGGTGACAGTTATGCCATTCCTGCCTCAGGATGAATGTTCACAGACAGGTGACAATTTACATGTTTTTAAACATCGTCAGAGAGGGATGTTACTGCAGCCTGTGTGAGGGAAAGATTGTGCGGACACAACTCGGTTTCTCAACATGGAAGGCAAATCAGACTGAGAGGAATGTTCGATCATTCTGTAAGACTGTGTTGATCCTTCGGCAAGCCAGAAAACGTAATTGTAAAATCTCACGGCTGAACTCCACAAGCAGTCTACTTTGTCAAAGTCGTGATGGCGCCACCTTAAACTGTCCTCCCCCTCACCTCAAAATACATCACCAGAGATTCTGCTGAAGCTAATGCAGAATGACTCCACTCGGTGCTCAGTATTTGCCTCCAAATCTCATGCATCCAATCTCACCAGCTCTGTCCCCATTCGACGACGCTGTGCCCTCTGTCTACTGGACTCTTGGAAGTGTCCTCATCCGAGAAATTTGAGAAAGGTATGTCCAGCCTTGACAGCAGACAAGATGGCATCCGTGTGACATTGCCTGAGACCCTGTGCTGCCTTCCACGCCCACTGCCTGTGGCATTCGAGACCACCTTCAAACGTACCTTTACTCAGACCCGGTGACATAATGATCAGAGCGTCCATTCTGAGTCTGGGAGGATTCTTTTACATTGAAATATGGTTCCAAAAACGATATGTAGCATGATATTAGGGTTAGGGTTAGGGTTAGGGTCACTTAGTTAGGGTTAGGTTAGGTTAGGCTAGGGTCACTTCACTTCCGTTTTCCGGTCCGGTCGTGAGAGGACGCTGGCGTCGTTTGCTCGCCGCTTCTCTGACTGGACCATTGTCCGTGTCTTGCTTTCCTGGTGGTCGTGGCGGATTTATGGCCATTGAGTCTTCCTCTGCGCGGTCCCGGCTCTGCTCTGCTGCTCCGGGCTTCACCTGCTCGGCTCCATCGCTGTTTCCTCGGGCCCACTCCCGTTGGTTGTGTCGATTGTTTCGCCTCCTCACCCTTGGCCGCGTGCTCGCTTTGCCTTCGCTCCTGCTGGCATGGCTCTGCGGTACTCTGCCGCAAGGCTTCTCCTGCTTAAAACCCGCTCCACCCCATCATGCATCTCTGCAATCAGATCGAATGGACTCCTGCGTCGACCCAGGTACATTCACCGTGGCTCCGGTCGTAAGTTTGTTTATTTACAATCAGGTCACTCCATCCCCATCCTCTGGTCGGCTCAGCGCACTCCCACTCATCGTCCCAACACACCTGGTCACAACAACGCACAAAATCGCACCTCCTGTCTGCGAACCCTGGCCAAATCACCTGGATTCATACCCGCCGTACAAAACAACATCAAGCTCACCCTGTTCAATACCCGGTCCCTCAACAACAAATGCCTCATCCTGAACGACTACATCCTGGAAAATAAACTGGACTTTCTCTGTCTCACTGAGACCTGGCAACAACCACTGGACTACTACACGCTCAACCTCACCACACCCAATGGATATTCTTACATCAATAAACCACGCTCGGAGGGCCGAGGTGGTGGAATTGCCGTTATTCACCGACAAGACATCAAGACCAACCTCATCTCCATCTCATCTGCTCCATCATTTGAACACCTGGCTTTTAAACTTTCTGGTCACACACAGTCAGTCATGGCTGTTGTCTACCGCCCTCCCAAACCACACCCATCATTCCTGTCTGACTTCTCCTACTTTCTGACCCAGCTATGTTCCCTCTCCCCCTCAATCCTCCTCCTTGGTGATTTCAATATCCACATGGACTCCACTGACTCCACGCTAACCACTGACTTCACTGATTTACTCACCTGCTTTAACCTCACTCAACATGTCAACTTTCCTACCCATAACCGTGGTCACATTTTGGACCTTGTCTGCTCTACTGGACTAATTTTGCACCATCTCTCTGGCTCCGACCTCACTCTCTCTGACCTCCTAGCCATCACTCTGACCATCAACATCCCCACCCCAGCACCAAGGCATTATCGCACTATCAACTTCCGTAAGCTAAACGCTTTTTCACCTGCCTCATTCTCATCGACCCTCTCTGAAAAAATGTCCACTTCTCCCTTCGTTGACCTCCACACCCCTTCTGACCTCACTGACTACTACAACCACACTCTCTCTTCCTGCCTTGACCAAATTGCGCCTATAAAAACCAAAACAGTTTCTTTCACCCATTCTGCTCCCTGGTTTACCCCTGAGCTCCGCCTAATGAAAACTCGTGCTCGCCAACTTGAAAGACTCCGCAATAAAACAGGTCTCACAGTTCACTCCCAGGCCTACAAGGACCACATACAACACTATAAAGATGCCCTCTCCCGCGCCCGCTCCGCCTACTACTCTCAAATTATCCACTCTGGCTCCGGAAACCCAAAAGCACTCTTCTCTACAATAAACAAACTCCTCAGCCCCCTGAACACCACCACCCAGTCATTCACAATAGACAACTGCATCTCCTTCCTTTCATTCTTCCAACGCAAAATTGAAAACATCTACAACAGCTTGACCACCGCCGCACCCGCTCCCCCTCAAACCACCTGCCCCCCCTTATCCTGCCATCCCCTGTCTCAATTCTCCCCAGTCTCCCCTACTGACCTCTCTGAACTCCTCATCGGAATGAAAACTGCCACCTGCACTCTTGACCCCATCCCCTCCAGCTTTGTCAAGGCCTCCCTTCCTGCTCTTTCTCCACTTATCATTGCAACAATAAACTCCTCCCTGTCTACAGGCATCGTCCCACCATCCCTCAAAATTGCTGCTGTTACCCCCATTCTGAAAAAACCTGGACTAAACCCTGACACCCTAAATAACTTCAGACCCATCTCCAACCTACCCTTTCTGTCAAAGGTTTTGGAACGCGCTGTAGCCACTCAACTCAAGCATCACCTCTCTGCCAATAACCTGTATGAAACATTCCAATCCGGATTCCGGTCCAACCACAGTACTGAAACTGCTCTCCTCAAAATCACCAACGACCTTCTCCTCTCCTCTGATGCTGGCAACCTCAACATTCTCATCCTCCTCGACCTCAGCGCTGCCTTTGACACCATCGATCACACCATCCTCCTCACCCGACTTGAAACCACCTTTAACATTACCGGCACTGCCCTCTCTTGGATTAAATCATACCTCTCTGACAGACGTCAGTTCATCTCCATCAATAACTGCAAATCCCCCACTGCTCCCCTCCCCCAAGGTGTCCCCCAAGGTTCAGTTCTTGGCCCCCTCCTCTTTATCCTTTACCTGTCCCCCCTCGGTCACTTAATCCGCCGTCATGGTCTCCAATTCCACTGCTTCGCCGATGACATCCAGCTTTTCATCTCCACCAAGTCCATCTCCACCGCCACCCACTCTATCCTGACAAACTGCATCACTGAAATAAAATCCTGGCTTCAAATCAACTTCCTCAAACTTAACTGTGATAAATCTGAAATAATCATCATTGGCCCAAAAACGCTCACCAAGTCCACCCATAACTTTGCCCTCAACATCGACGGTTTCCCAGTGTCCACCTCCCCTCACATCCGGAATCTTGGCATCATCTTTGACCAAACCCTCTCCTTCGACAAATACACTAAACAGATCACAAAGACAGCCTTCTTCCACCTGAAAAACATCGCCCGTCTCCGTCCATCCCTCTCCTCTGTGGCTGCAGAAACCCTCATCCACGCCTTCATCACTTCCCGTCTGGACTACTGCAATAGCCTCCTTTATGGTTCACCCTCAACAATCACCAATAAACTCCAATACATTCAGAACTCCGCTGCCCGTCTACTCACCCATTCCCGGACCCGTGACCACATCACCCCCGTCCTTTACAAGCTTCACTGGCTCCCCATCTCCCAGAGAATCCAGTACAAAATCCTCCTCTTGACCTACAAAGCCCTCCATAACCTGGCCCCATCCTACCTGGCTGACCTCCTCTCCAGACACACTCCCACCCGCAACCTCCGCTCTGCTGGTACCAACCTCCTGACCCCCCCCCATCCGGACCAAATTTAGATCCTGGGGGGACAGGGCCTTCTCCATCGCTGCTCCCACCCTCTGGAACTCGCTACCTCACACCATCAGAGACTCCTCCTCACTCACCACATTCAAAACATCACTCAAGACCCACCTGTTCAACACTGCATTCAACATTTAACCCACAGCATCTAACCCCTGACTATCTCCTCTCCTTCTCCCTCCTTTGTGCTTTGAATATTTCCCTATTGATTCTTCTTTTTTTGCAATTGTCTTTATGTTTTGCTATGCGTTATGTTTTGCACTCTGTCAAAGCGTCTTTGGGCTTCCTGAAAAGCGCTATATAAAATAAATGCATTATTATTATTATTATTATTATATGTAAAAAAATCTGTGGACGAGTTATGACAAAACTTGGTGGATGAGTTGATTTGGTGACGAGAACAAGGTGATTAGATGTTGGTTCAGGTACGGATGCAGATCCGACCTATGAGTGGGATACAAAACGTATAAACTGTGCAGTATAACTGGAGGGATGCGTTCTACCAAGTGCTGTTCTAGTTACATTATGCACTATTCAGATTGCATCACCAGGTTGGAGGAAGCAATTTGCAGAGGAGATGGCAACAAGAAAAGGTGACGGAGAAAATAAGGTATAGGTGGGATAGCGGAGCATAAGGAAAGAGCAACCGGTGTTGATGGAGGAGCAGGGTAATTGTAAGAGAGGTGGCACATGTGGAGCATGTAAGTATTGAGAAGTTTGGAGCATGGAAAAGATGCATTCCTGTTAAAGATGCCAGACTCAGCAGCTCATGCACACAGTACTTTAGATTTTAAAACATAGATCATTTCAACGACTCAACATAGCCAGACTGTAAACACGCGTACCAGCTCATGGGTTATCTTGGAAGAAGCTAATCTTCGTTTGAATGGCAACAGGAACCCATCGAATGCAGAATGTTGCGTGCGGCAGAGGCAATTCTCGCCCTTATCGAAAAGGTACTTTCCTCAGTCAGAACCTGCTTGGGACAAACAGAATACAATTCACAATGATTTTTGCAGAAACAGTGCACACGTCTCAACATTGTTTTTCAATTCCTTTTTACGGAGCACCAAAAAAACATTGTGAAGACGCATAAGGACACCAAAATAAGAAAGACTATTTGCCAACTTAACCCTTTCTCCAATATCACGAGACATTGGTCATCCTAAATAGCAAGACAACACAGGAACTAATGGATTTGAAAAACATTAAGTCACATTTTCCTTCCAATTCTAGATTTTGGGGGTTTAACCAAAAGGGGGTTGCTCATGGACCGTGTGTGCTCTGCATCAACCTGGGGGAGGGGTGCACAAAAAGCAGAGGGTGCAACACAAGAAAGGAGGCGGAAGAAGACAGAGAGACCACCGATCTGTCTGCAATGGGAAAGTGATAGGCCAAGAGACTCAGCTTCATCGCGGGAGATTCCAATGATCTTGAAGGCCTTGTTTTGCCAGCATTGAGCTGAGTAAGGTGTGAGGCAGGGGCGCCAGTCCTGAAGAGAGGGCATCAAGCTGCAGATGAAGGCCTTGTAAGTGAATGCCGAGGAAGGACTTTTTACAACAGAGGATGCCCATTCCGCGACTAGGTTTGGAGGCCAACTTGGAAGTGGGGTTTTCCCAAGAAAGTTCATAGCTGATAGTGAGACCCAGGAGTTTGACTGACTGAACTTCTTCGAGAGGATTGTAAAGAAAATATATGGAAGGGTTTATCAGACGAGAGAGAGAGAGAGAGAGGAAGAGAGAGGAAGAGAGAGGAAGAGAGAGGAAGAGAGAGGAAGAGAGAGGAAGAGAGAGGAAGAGAGAGCGAGAGTGGGACCTGTCAGGATTGAAAGACATGAAGTGTTTGACCAGCTTGTGATGTTTTTCAAGGTCTGAAGAGAGGGAAGAGGCTGCAACACGTCTGTCTGAAGGATGTCACAGCAGAGGGTGAAAAAAAAAAAAAGAAAAAAAAAAAGGGTGAAGCAGAGGGTGAAGTCATCAGCAAATTGAAAAAGGGAGTTTTCCAAAGGGTCAGAAAGATCGTTGATGAAGATGACGGAAATTTGAAGAGAGGGAGAGGATGGAGGGGGAGCACACACGAGAAACAGATTAATAAGGCGCCACCGAATTTTCGAGGAGGGAGACAGGTTTGAAAGTCATTTCTTGATTGTGTTGTATTAAAGAAAGCTGGTGTGTTGTACAAAAGGAATGATTCATGAAATACAAACATCCCTTGCAAGTTGTGGTTCTTGAAATTTTCAAGTTGGATATACATTTGAAAACGTTCGAGGAAGGTGATATAAAGGTGAGTTTAGAGAATGTAGAAAGGAAGAACTGTATGTGTTGGTATGGGTGAAGGATTTATTTGAAAACAAACTTTTGAAGAGGAAAGAGAAGAGTGAATCATAATAGAATAGAGAATTCAACACAGAACAAAAAGGAAATTGAAACATGCGAAATGGCACCGTGAAGACCGTCAGGGTGATATGTTGAGGTGTATATCAGCAGTTGATAGGTACATTGGGAGCAATTACCTTTTTGTTCTTTAAAAAAAATGTATTATTATTGAGAGTTAGGAAGAAGAAGAGTGAAGTAAAAGCTTGAAGAAAATAATTTTGAGCTGTTTGATGAATACCCTCATGATCAGAGTGGGAATGCAGAGTGGAAAACGGCAAAAATTGAGGGGAGGCCGGAAGAGGAAGTGGAAGTGGGGTAAGTAGGGTGGTTCGGGGAGGTGAAAGCTTTGGAGGTGATAAGGAATTTTTATTTAGACACCAAACAGGGGTTATAATTGGAAGGATTTGAAGGAGAAATAAGGGAACTGGGAGAAAACAAAAGGGCTGAAGATAGCAGGGACAAAACACAACTGTGGACTCAAGCTAGGAAAATGTAGGCCTTAAAACCCGGCACGGAAAGTCCGACGAATATTTACAAATTTGCACAAGTTTTAAAACAAAAACCGAATGAGAAGCATACAGTAAACCCAGAGACGGCAAAATAAACAGCAAACCTCAACAAAACCACCGGGAGTACGAATCTTTCAGGAATTTGGCAGAGTCCAAAAACGACCAACCGAGCTCAAGGAACCGGAACCGGGAGTCTCCAATATGCTTGCTCGTTATTATTATTATTATTATTATTATTATTATTATAATAATATCTTTTTTGCCAACGTCACCGATGTTGGACGAAAGTTGTATTTACACCCCAGTCTGTTTGTGTGTTTGTCTGTCTGTCTGTGACCAGGATATCTCAGAACACCATGGATGGATTCAGACGAAATTTGCTGGACAGGTAGGGTATGTGACAAGGACAAATGGATTCGATTTTGGTGAAGATCCGAAACCGGATCTGGATACGATAATTTTTTAATTGAGGAAATGATTCTTAACAATTGAGAGATGGGGCCACAAACGATACATAGCATGATATTTCAAAAAGGTGTGGACGAGTTTTGACAAAACTCGGTGGATGAGTGGGTTCGGTGACAAGAAAAAGCCGATTCGATTTTGGTTCAGGTCCGAATCCAGATCCAGCCTATCAGATGGATACAAAACGTAAACTGCTCAGCCTGGTAAACTGATCAATACGCTCTCTATGCAAGTTTTTGGTTATACAGTACGTATATGATAATTTGTTCTTGTGACTGCCTTTTTTAATCCTCCTCCTATATGATAAAGGGAGATTTATACTTGTATGATTTCTTTCTTTTCTTTTTCTCTCCTTTTTCCCCCTTTTTTTCCCCCTTTTCTTTTTTTTTTTCCTTTCTTTTTTCTTTCTTTTCTCTACCACCTTCATATTCTCTTTCTTTCTTGTATTATACTTGTATCAATATTAGTGCCTTGAGTTTTTCATGGTACCTCAAGAGTTTCTTCGACCCATTGGAGGACTAAACCACCATTAAGGGTTTTTTTCTTCCTTTTGTTACTGCCAATGTCTGAACTGCATCTCCAAGCCAGCTGGGACTTTTGGAATTAAATTTTGCATAAATAATGGGAATAAAAAGTATACGGGGTTGACAGGAAAATATTTTGACCTTGACCTCATGCTTAAGGCCAAGACCTAATTATCGAAAATTTAACATTTTTCACCACAACTCGACTCATATTTGTCCAATAAGAACGACTGCCCTTTCTAGATAACCTCGAGTAAGATGCATTTACACTTGATTTGCATCATACCCACCAAGTTAAAGGTCAATGTCAAATGGCGGTCTGAAAAACAAAGTGCACCCATGTCCGAAGGAAGCAGTTCAGTTTGAAATTTTAATATGAAATAGGCAAAGTTTAGAAACAAATGAAACCCATTAGAATTGCTCTTTGGAACCCAATATAATTACCCTTAAGAATTACACTTTAGAACTCACTGGAATTACCCTTTTGAATTACCCTTTAGAACCCAATATAATTACCCTTTAGAACCCATTAGAATTGCCCTTTAGAACGCTTTAGAATTAAACACGGTGGGTTATAAAGGATCTTCTTCTTCAATTTTTACAGACGTACGGTGACATATTGAAGTGGCTTCACCGCTTAAAAACACGACGTTTTTTGTCATCACTCAATTTTGCTAATGCAGAATCTCAAAGACAACTTGGCCTTCGAAGATGTTCTTGCAAAATAATAGTGTTCCTGCACCGATGTTGTTCACCTGATATATGATTTGAATCCTTGACCTACTTTTTCGGATTGACATAATTAACAAAAAACACCTTTTTGATCATGACTTGAATAATCTTCCTCCGGTTTTCATGATGTTAGGTGTTCTGGATGGTTTGTAGATGGGGACACATTTTCTTAATTTACACTCCATCACTAAATGTTGAAGATCAAGGTCACATGGTGGTCAGAAAATCATATGGCCATCATTGGGTCGTGTGCGCTGGGGTTGGCTTACCCGAGGCAATCGTTTTGTGATCCCAGATGTTCAGTTTTTAACTGGGATGCATGACTGGGTGAAAAGTGACCTCAAAGATGTTTACTCAACCCAAATATATGCAATACTTTTAAAATGTACCAGTCACTGATGATTAGTATGACCTTGTATATTTACCTCTACAAGTACAAGTTCGATGCATACCTGATTGCTGTTGTGCTCTGGATTTACAGTTGTGCCTGCTTGGATTTGAGAACTGGTGTTGTGCAGAAAGAAGCTTGAGTCAGACATCATCTCGTCAATCATTGAAAGAAGGCTGCTGCTTTTCTTTGTGAAATTCTCTGAAAATGTGAAAAATGTATTTTTTCGATTCTTTATTCATTAATGTAGAAATATTTGAAAAAAAAAAATGTTTTATCAAGAACGGATCACAACTTCACCTTTCACTGTGCCATGTCCCATACAAGATCAAAATAAAACTTTAATTGATTTGAAGTTAGACCTACCTGTTCCAGACTGTGATTTCATGGCAATATTGAGCTCTGGTAAGTTAATCCATGGATGCTGGACTATTCCCTGCAGGACAACACATCAGTCAATTAGTTATTTCTCTGTTGTGCACACTCAATGTTGGCTTCTCCTGGATATTTTGCTGCTAACCATTTTGTTTCCTTCGAGAAAATATGGAAAACGCACAATAAAGTTGGGGCAAGAAATATTATACAGTAGCGGCAAGCAAGACTAAAAAATAAAACAGAGTGAAACAATAACACTCAACATTTTCCCTCTTCATGAACTTAATTGTGACGAACTGGGAAAGATATTTATTGAAAAAAGCAAAGTCATTCTTGTTTATTGGGTGGAGATAGTTCAGCATTCCAAAGACAAAACATCTAAAAATGTGCTCTTGGATTTACAGTATAAGAGGAAAAAAACAGAATTAATTTGGCCCACAATTTAGTTTAAGATTTAAAAGGCAGGAAAGCTGTGTGTTCATATCAAATAAGCTTTTTGCCTGTGTCATAGAAGGCCGCCCTAATTTTCCTTGAAGATTATAGTTCTTTAAAGATTATACTGCACGGTGTTCCAAAAAGATCTGGATAACTTTGGTTGTTAATATATTTAGAACCACAAATGATACAACAATACACTTTGGTTTAGATGATACCAACCACCTTCAGAGGCCACATATCATCTAAACCATAACTGGTGTTGGTTTCGCGGTTCGGGTGCCGTCTTGGGATCCTAGGATCCTGGGTTTGAATCCCGGTCGATCGCTGAATTAACGCCAGGGGGGTTGACTCAGCCTGTCATCATTCCAAGGTTGGCAAATTGAGCACCAGCTCACTGGTAATTTCCTGTGTGTCGCAAAAGGCGACCAACGGGGTTGGCGGCAGGAAGAGCATCCAGCCATAAAACATTGCTTCAAAAAGGAGACCATGGTACCACCTCGATGTCCTGCGCATGACAAATGTAGTTCACATTGAAGTGTATTGATGGTGTGCACAAAACTTTATGAGTTTCTGTATCATGTAAACCAAAGGGTATTGTTGCATAATTTGTGGTTCCAAATATATTAACCAAAGTTGTCCGGGTCTTTTTGGAACACTATCATTACAGGTTGTAACAATAGTTTTTTTCAAATAGTTTGTTTTCTTGCTTTTTCTTCTGCCAATTATTACCTCTGCCACCGAAGGTGGGTGGAGGTTATGTTTTCACCCTTGTCTGTCTGTCTGTTACTTGCGAAAATTGAAGATTTTTCAAGTATATTGGTCGGTTGCGTTTGTTATTCTGTTTGTTTGTTTGTCTGCTTGTCACTGTTTGCACAGGTCACAATTCTAAACTGTTCGTCATGAAACATTCGCCATGTTGTAGACGTCGTCACAATTGAGAAGCCTATTGATTTTGAGGTCAAAGGTCACGGCAAAGTGGAGGTCAAATTTCTACAATTGCCATTTTTCATCCGATTGACTTGAAAATTGAACCGCATTTGCACATCGAGTCACTAAATAGGGAAACCAACTATTTTTGAGGTCAAAAAGTCAAAGGTCAACTAACTCAAAGTCAAACTTCCAAAATCATCAATTTTCATCTGAAAAATCATCAATTTTCATCCAATTGACTTGAAAATGAACAAGCATCAAGGTCAAACTTTTAAAATCATCACTTTTCATCCTATTGACCCAAGCATTGATCAAAATTGTCAATTTTAATCTTCATGAAATGGCCAATTTGCTGGATCGATGGAAACCTTTGGGGGGGGGGAGGGGAGGGGGGATTTGATTTTGCAAGTTTCGTGCTCTGCATGATGTCGTCTTGTTTGTTTTTCTGTCTTCTTGTTTGTCACTCGCCTGCAGGTCACAATTTTAAACCGATCTTCACGGAACTTCACCAAATGGTAGAGTCGGTCATAAGCAAGAAACATATTGTTTTTGGGGTCAACATAGGCCAAAGGTCACCAACTTTGTCAAATTTCTAAAATGCTCAATTTTCATCCAATTAACTTGAAATTTGAAGAGGATTTGCACATCTGGTCACTGAATTCAATCACCAATTATATTTCAGGTCAACATAGGCCAAATTTCTAAAATGCTCAATTTTCATCCAATTAACTTGAAATTTTAAGAGGATTTGCATACCAGGTTACTGAATTCAACCACCAATTATTTTTGAGGTCATCATAGACCAACAACTTATTTTAGGGATTTCGCAACTATCGTGCTATATACGACATACTTATTGTTTGTTTGTTTGTATGTGAGCAAGATATCCCAAAAAGTTGTGGACGGAATCAAAGCAAATTTGGCAGAGAGGTAGCTTATGCAACAAGGACGAAATTAATCGATTTTGGTGAAGATCCAGATCCGGCCACTAGAATTGTTTAAGTGATTCTTCACCATCGAGAGATCGGGACTTCACCATTGAGATACATAACATGATATTTAAAAAGGTTATGGGCGAGTTTTGACTAAACGTGGTGGACAAGTTTGATTGGTGACAAGAACAAGCCGATTCGATTTTGGTTCAGGTCCGAATCCAGATCCAGCCTATCATTGGGATACAAAACGTAAACTGTTCACCAGGCGGAGGTATGTGCTCTACCAAGTGACGTTCTAGTATTGTCATGTAATTTATATTGTGAATACTTGCTTGTATCTTCACTCGTTTTGATCTCGTTTTCTAACTCTCATCGTTGCGATATAGCCCAAGAAGCATGTCGTTTTAGCCATTGTCTTGTTTGTCTTCTTACCTCCATATGACCATGCCATGAGCAATCTCTCCTGCAGATTCAAAGATAAAAACTGCCACTTACCGTCAAGGTAATCCTTTCTTTCGGATCTTTTTGCAGCATTTTGCTTAACAAGTCTTGGGCATGATGCGTGGCGCTCGCAGGAGGAGTATAATCGTGTCCTCCACTCTCATACTGTGTAAAAATGAAGACAGTTGATTAAGTTTTTCCCTTATGATAACTTCCCTCCTTTCCACCAATCGTAAAGGCAAAAAAACAACAATATATATTGACAAACAAACCAGTGGGGCTCTCATCAACTCTTTTATTGAGCCATTTATAAATTCTCTAAGATTATAATGTAACTTCTCAATGGAATATGTGAGATGGATCTATAAACCATTGAAATTAAGGAGTGTGAAACAATTTTTCCAACACTGAATTCCTCCACCCTAAAAAGGTTTGAGCTTTATTTAGTTAGTCCAGGCTCCTCCTCAGAAGTGTGTACGTTATAATGTGACACTGGTGCATTGAAGAATCAATCATGAGGCACACTCCTTAATGATGTCATAAGAGTGCTTGTGGCTTGTCTTTTGAGGCTGCATTCACACGAGGATGGAAGCTAAACATTTGCATCGGTGAAAATTGGTGAACTCAACACAACGATGAATATAGCAAAAACAAACAAAAAAAAAAAACATTCTCTGTGACTCACTCTGCGAAAATAGCTAAAAGGGAAATCTTTTGTGAGGAGGAGATGCAAAACAACTCCGAGACTAAAGATATCTCCAGATATCCCACAATATCTTCGAGGGTCCATTTGCTCAGGGGCAAGATATTGTGTGGTGCCACTGGTTGGTTCCACAAGGTTGTCAGGTCCATAAAACGAAGAAGCTCCAAAGTCAGCAAGAAGTAATCTGCCACAATAATCCCGGAGCAAGTTGTCGAGCTAAGAAGAAAACAAATGGGTCAGGAAAAAACAAGAAATAAAACATCATTTGGGAAGTTTTGGGATTCAAATTAACTATACACAAAGAATTAAGTTAAGCACCCCCTAATATATATTCTTTGTGGATATGTATACATTGGCATATATTCTAAGGTATGTGAGATCAAATAATGATTGGTATGACATTAGCAATTATCCATTGATGAAATGCAGATGAGTGCACTCATCTGTGACGCCCATCGCTCGTGCAGCACGTGTTATCATCCACGTGGTCGTGATTTTCTGTAAATGCACTTTCATCACGGGTTACTGCAAGTCACGCCTGAGCTCGTGTGGGGGTTACATGGTCATTTTCTCGTAATGGTGGCTCGTAGACGGTTGTCGGACGGAGAACGATGGCGGATAATAGGCATGATCGAGTCCGGAATGTCCAGAAAAGCTGTAGCTCGAACGTTTGGTTACCACCATTCGGTGATCAGTCGGTTGGTGCAGAAACACCAGGAAACGGATGCGGTGAAGGACCGCCCAAGGTCTGGAAGACCTCGCGTGACAACAGTCCGCCAAGATAGAGCGCTTTTGAGACTGGTGCGACGATATCCCTTCGCCTCGAGCCATTTCCTGAAGGACAACTGGCTGCCCAACAGAAGGCTATGTCACCGTACCGTGAGAACCGCCTGAAATCGGCCGGTTTAAGTCAAGACGAGTGATCAAGCGTCCAAGGCTACTCGAACGACATCAGAGGGAGCGTTTGGCATGGTGCCTAGCGCGACGTGGATGGAACATCCGGTCTTGGAGGCGAGTTCATTGGTCGGATGAAAGCCGGTTCTTGCTGTACGTGACAGATGGGCGTGTTCGGGTGTGGCGCCACAAAAACACCGCGTATGCACCTAAAAACATTCAACCAACGGTACCCTTTGGTGGTGGCTCGATTATGGTCTGGGGATGCTTCTCCCATGACTGTAAGTTGGACCTGATAACTGTGCGAGGTAACCTCAACGGAGAGCGATATGTCGAGGAAATCCTGAATACCACCGTAATCCCGCACTTCGATGACCACACTCTCGCCAGCAGACCCATCTTCATGGATGACAACGCCAGGCCTCACCGTGCGAGACGCGTCCGAGCCTTGCTGGAGCAAGGTGCTGTGACAACCATCCCCTGGCCTGCGTACAGTCCTGACCTGAACCCCCTCGAGCACGTTTGGGACATGTTGGGACGACAAATTGCGAAGATGGTCCCTCCAATAGCCAATCTGGATGAATTGGAACGTGCATTACATCGGGAATGGAACAACCTGCCACAGCAACGCATACGACGGCTTACAGGGTCTATGAGACGTAGGGTTGAGTCAGTGATCCGATCACGTGGGTCCTACACACGTTATTGACGCAAAGATCGCTAGAGGTCTTCTCAGAACAATGACTGTACGTTAGAAAACATAAACGTCATCCACACTGTCCGTGATGGACCTATATATAGCTCCATACTTAAATTGAGGTGAAAATATGCCTAAAATTCCCAAAAAATTTCACCTTAAATTATTCAGAATAAAATATTGAAAACGGCATGATTGTTATGTTTTTATGTGACCATAATATCACTTCTCCAGAAAATATAGCAATATCATGGGTATATTACACTGTTTTGACGACAACAAACTTGTAATGTGCGAGGTTGTAAAAAAACGGGGGGGGTGCTTAACTTAATTCTTTGTGTATATAAAGAAAATATGACATGAAAATAATACATGGAAGACTAGTCACATGGAAGAACCTTCACCTGAATCAATACAAATAACAAGACCAAATTAATCAAAATGCAGATAATAAATAGTTTTTTTTTTTTTTTTTTTTTTTTGTATACAAGATCGAGGCTCGTGAAAGAGCGAACATTAATCACACAGAAAGACAAACAGACACACAAAACAAATAACATCGGGAGCGGTAGACAAGATGGGGAGAGAGGGGGAAGGACACAAACACAACATTTGAGAGCAGGGACCGAGAGACATGGAGACATCGAGAGAACTGTGGGAGGGAGAGGGCTTTGGGGGGGAGGCATGGGAAGGGGGGGGGGGGGGGGTGGGAGAGGTATAAAACATATGGACACTGCCAAGACTTCCAGGAAAGAAGTTGGAATTTCAAACAAGGTGGATCTGGGGTGAATTAGTGGGGGTAGAAAAGATCAAGGTTTTGGATGGGGGAAGATAAGAGATGGTGGTGAACAGCTGTTTTGAAGACCTGGAGGGAGGAGTGTGATTGAAGTGAGTGTGGGAGTTTGTTCCAGAGGCGGGAGAAAAGAGGAATGAAAGAGTGAAGGTGAGCAGAGAGCCGAGATTTCGGCAGTTTAACCATCAGAGGGTGGCTGGCAGATCTTGTGCGACCTGTAGGAATATTTGGGGGACAGAGCACAGAGAGAGCTGGGGGAGCAAGGCCGGAGAGGAGTCGGTAGAAGACAGAAAGACCACCTACCTGCCTGCGGTGAGTGAGTGAAAGGCCCTCAGAGATAGCTTCATCGCGGGAGATTCCAATGATTCTGAAAGCTTTGGATTCAACAGCGTGAAGCCGAGCCAGGTGTGAGGCAGGAGCACCAGCCCATAGGGGAGAACAGTATTCCATTGAGCTGCGGATGAAAGCCTTGTATGTGGTGAGGAGCTCAGGTGTGCCTAGGAAGGACTTCGCACGACGGAGGATGCCCAGTCGGCGACTGGCTTTGGAGGCCAGCTTGGAAATGTGGTTTTCCCAAGAAAGATCATGGCAGATGGTGAGACCCAAAAGCTTGAGCGACAGAACTTCTTGGAGAGGATTGTTGAGAAAGTAGATGGGAGGGTTGTCCAGTCGATCTTTTCGGAGAGACATAGTAAGAGTGTGAGATTTGTCAGGATTGAAAGACATGTTCCACATGTTTGACCAGTCTGTGATTTTGTCCAGGTCTTCAGAGAGTGAGGAGGCTGCAGACTGCCGATCTGAGGGAAGAGGCATGGAGCGGCAGAGAGTGGAGTCATCAGCAAAGAGATACAGAGGATTTTCCAGAGAGTCGGAGAGATCATTGATAAAGACCAGAAAAAGCACAGGGCCCAGCACACTGCCTTGGGGAACTCCAGCCTGAACGGGAAGGGGAGATGAGAGAAATCCATTCAGGGCCACACGTTGACTACGACCAGAGAGGAAGTCCGCAAGCCATGCATGGAGATTTCCATGGATACCATAGGAGGAGAGTTTGGTGAGCAGAGCTGGGTGCCAGACCGTATCGAAGGCACGTGATATGTCAAGGGAGACAGCTCTGATTTCCTGTTTGGCATTGAGGACCTCCATCCATTGTTGAGACAGCAAGAGCAGCATGTCCAGAGTAGAGTGACCTGGTCTGAAACCAAATTGATGATCAGAGATCAAGCCATTGGAGAAGAGGAAAGATTTCATATCCGAAGCAATGATGGATTCCATGACTTTGCTGATAATTGGGAGCAGGCTGATTGGTCTGTAGTTGCAAGGATCTGTTTTTGCACCTTTTTTGTGTAAAGCGGTAATGTTTGCTGATTTCCAGGATGCTGGCAGATGACCTTGAGCAAAGGAAAGGGTGAAAAGAACAGAGAGAGGGTGAGATAGAGCGGCAGAGCAGGATTTTAGGACCCGTGGGCTGATGCCATCTGGTCCAGTTGCAGAATCAGAGTCGAGGTTTGACAAAAACTCCTCCACCTTGTCAGGAGAGAAGGTCACAGAGTCCAGGAGCAGTTTGGTTCGACTGGGAAAGGTGGGAACAGAGAGAGATGGGTTTGGGACTAAGGATTTTGAGGCAAACACAGAGTTGAGGCATGTTACATGCAAAACATGTTGAGGCATGTTACATAGTTACATGCAAAACTGCCAAAAAATAAAATAAACAAGACGCAGTGAGAATTATTCTTTGCAATACATGTCCCTACAGGTCCCAATGAATGAATGTTGCCGCGTACGGTGCTGCAAATAATACATCCATAGAGCCCGATATACATCCATAGAGCAAAAACGTGTTTACGGCTTATGTGCATATATTACAGTGCCTTCAGAAAGTATTCATACCCCTTGACTTTTTTCACATTTTGTTGTTACAGCGTATATTTAAAACGGATTAAATTGAGAATTTTTGTCAGAAATTCACACATAATACCCCATAATCTCAAAGCGGAATTATTTTCTGAGAAATTTTAACAAAATAATTAAAAATGAATGACAGAAACATCTAATTTACATAAGTATTCAACCCCCTGAGTCAATACTTCGTAGAAGCACGTTTGGTAGTGATTACAGCTTCGAATCTTCTTGGGGATGTCTGTATCAGTTCTGCACATCTGCATTTTGGGAGTTTCTCCCATTCTTCCTTGCAAATTTGCTCAAGTTCTGTCAACTTGGATGGGAAGTGTCGGTGAACAGCAATCTTCAAGTCTTTCCACAGATTTTCAATGGAATTCAAGTCTGAGCTTTGGCTGGGCCACTCAAGGACTTTCACATTCTTGTTCTGAAGCTATACTCCAGTGTTGCTTTGACTGTATGCTTGGGGTCATTGTCCTGTTGGAACATAAATCTTCGCCACAGTCTAAGATCTTTTGCACTCTGAAGCAGGTTCTCCAAAAGGATTTGCCTGTATTTAGCTCCATTCATTGTTCCCTCTAGCCTTACAAGTCTCCCAGTCCCTGCCGCTGAATAGCATCCCCACAGCATGATGCCGCCACCACCATGCTTCAAGGTAGAGATGATGTTAAATGGATGATGAGCTTTGCTCAATATCCGCCAGACGTAGCACTTTGCATTCAGGCCAAGGAGTTCAATTGCAGTCTCATCAGACCACAGAATCTTTTGCCTCATGCTCGAAAAGTCTCATTTGCCTTTGGCAAACTCTCGGTGTACTACTACTACAACAACAACAACATGCATTTTAAGGCCATTTTCCCTGCCAGAGCGGGGGTTAGCCTTGCGGTCCCCATGACAATCTTTTCCATTTTGCCCTATTTTCTGCATCTCTCCTTGTTAACCCCTTTGCCCGCATTTCTTCTTCCACCATCTTTAGCCAAGTCTTTCTCGGTCTTCCCCGTCCTCTACATCCTTCGACATTCATTTCCATCACTCTTCTCAACCAGTCACTTTCATCCTTCCTCAACACATGACCAAACGATCTCAACCTGTTCCTCTTCACAGCATCAATCACAGGCTCTATTCCCATCATCTTTCGCAATTCATCATTTGTCTTCCTCTCTCTCAACGATACTCCGTACATCCACCGAACCATTCGCATTTCCACCCTTTCCAGCCTTCGTTGCCGCTCTACGTACATTACCTATGTCTCGCTCCCATAAATCATAACACTTCTCACACATGCAGCATACACCTTTCCTTCAGCTTCAACGACACTCCCCTCCTCATCAGCACGCCACTCAGTTCCCGAAACTTCTTCCATGCACATCTCACTCCAGCAACCGTTGCCGAGTCTGATCCACCTTCTCCATTCAGCATGTCTCCGAGGTAGCGACATGTTTTCACACCTTCCAGCTTCACGCCGTCTCCAAGATCCAACTCAACATTTCCTCCATCTGCAGCTCCCTCTGTGCACACCTTACATTTGAATGCAGCTGCCACACTGGTTAATGACCCTCTCAGACCACTACATTTTTGATGAACCCACTCAGCGCACATTGTACATTGAATGGAGTTCACTCCGACACCCTTCCTGCACACAGCACATGGCCACTTCCGAGTTCTTTCCACCTCACCACATGCTTTACAACTTGCCATCACCTTCGTCTTTCCGATATTCCCCTTCAGACCTTTTGTCTCCATACATTCCTTCCACTTGTTCATCTTTTCCTTCAGTCCATCCATACTTTCGGCAATCAACACCAGATCATCTGCATACAACTCCCACGGTAAACCGTCCTTTACGTTCTGAGCCAGCACCTCCATCACAGCTATAAGTAGTAGTGGATTTAGTACCGACCCCTGATGCACTCCCACCTTCACCTCAAACTCACCACTGTTCCCGTCCTTCGTCCTTACAGCTGTGTGTGCTCTTTTGTACATTGCCATCACCACTCTGATCAACCATTCTCCACTCCTAACTTCCTCAATGCCCATGTCAATACTTCGCGTGGAACCCTATCGAATGCTTTCTCCAGATCAACAAACCCAAGAAACAACTTCTTCCTCTTCTCCATGTACTTCTCCTGCAACTGCCTCACAATAAAAAGCGCGTCTGTCGTTCCTCTTCCTGGCATAAATCCAAACTGCATTTCGTCAATCTTCACTTTCTTCCTTATCCTGCTCTCCAACACCCTTTCCAATACCTTCATTCCATGCTCCAATAACTTTATCGCTCGGTACGAGCCACACTCCAGAGGGTCACCTTTCCCCTTGTATGGAGGGACGAGGGTACTCAGTTCCCAATCCACTGGAATGCGGCCTTCTTTCACCACCAGATTACAGATCTCTGTCATTCTCTTCACACCCCAACTTCCTGCTGCCTTCAACATATCTCCCACAACTCCCGTCGGCCCTCCCGCTTTTCTACACTTCATTGCTTTTATCGCTTCCTCAACTTCCTTCTCAGTTATCTTCTCTGCCGGTCCTAAAACTGGGTTACTCTCTATGTTGCCATCCCATTCATTCTCTGTATTCAACAGCATTTCCATATATCTTTTCCATCTTCTTTTAATTCCATCTGGGTCCACAACGATTTGTCCCACTTCATCCCTCAAGCAACTCACCCCCATCACATCACACCTCTCTTTCGCAATCTGCTTTGCAATCCTGAATACTGCTCTCTGACCCTCTTCCGAATCCAAGCGTTCTCCAAACATTTTCCGACATGCCTCCTGCGCCTTTGCTACCTCTTTCTTTGCTGCCTTCTTGGCTGCCTTATAACTTTCGTGCTCTGCTTTTTCTGCTCCCGTACCATTCGCCTTCTGCTACTCCTTGAACTTCTTCCTCTTCTCGTCAATCCTCTTTCCAAGTTCATCATCCCACCACCATGTTTCCGAGTGCCTCGGTGGTCCTTTTGTCGATCCACATACCTCACCAACGGCTCCGAACAGACTATCTTTCATTGACATCCAACCACTTTCAAGCTCAACAACATCATCCTCTACCCTACTCAGCCTCTCTTTTAATGCCTGCCTCACTGTCACCTCTTTCAACATCCACACCTTCATTCTCGGTTGGTACTTCACCCGCCGAGCCCTCCTCGCACCTTTCACCCTTATGGCACAGACAACCGAATGGTGCTGTGAAACAGCCTCCTCCCCCGGGATCACCTTTGTGTCCCGGAGGTGCCCCCATCTCGCCTACGCACCATCAGGTAGACAACGGTTGTCGTCGACCCACCTGACGTGTATGTAGCAAGCTTATTATCCTCTTTCTGGAACTGAGTATTACAAATCAACAAATCAGCTCTATCAGCAAACTCCAAAATCCTTTCACCTTCTCCATTTCTCACACCATATCCGTAACCCCCATGAACTCCCTCAAAACCGTCCATTTTCCTTCCCACATGTCCATTTAGGTCTCCTCATACAACAACAACTTCCTCATCTTTCACGTTTTCCATCAGCTTCTCTATCGCACACCAGAACTTGTCCTTCTCTTCATCGCTCCGACCAACCTGCGGAGCATATCCCGAGATGACGTTCACCAAGAGCTTTCCAATCATCATTTTCACCATCATCAACCAATCACTCACTGGAGTCACACTCACCACACTGTCGACAAACTCCTCAGAAAGCAGGACACCAACACCATTCATGCCCTCCAGGCACCCTTGCCACACAAACTTGTATTTCTGTCCCTGCCTACCCTTCACCATTCTCACACCACTTCCCTTCCATCTCGTTTCTTGCACACAACATATGTCCACTCTTCTTCTGACCAATACTTACACCACTTCTCCTGATCTCCCTGTCATTGTCCCTACATTCCATGTCCCAAACCTCAGAAACCGATCTCCACTTCAGGCTCTACCCTGCCCATATGTTGTTGTAATTGTCATTGTTCTCTTTTTGAGGCAATGTTTCTCTGGCCGGATGCACTTCCTGACGCCAACCCTCTTAGTCGCCTCTTATGACACGCAGGGATACGGTGTACCTATTGTAAACTAGGGTACACACCGGGAAACGTTTAAAACATGGACATTCTGGGGGGGCGGGGGGGGGGCGTCAGCACCACGGCTGTGGGGGCCCGGTCAGCACCACACACCGTCGGCCCGGTCAGCACCACACCATGTCCGCCCGGTCAGCACCACACCACGTCGGCCCGGTCAGCACTGTAATGTCCTTTTTTTCAGGTGTGGCTTCCATCTGGTCACTCTCCCATAAAGCAGAGATTTGTGAAGGGCTGCAGAGACTGTTGGCTGTCTGGCAGTTTCTCTCATCTCAGCCAAGAAACTCTGTAGTTCTGTCAGAGTGTTCATTGGGTTCTTGGTCACATCCCTGACCAAGGTCCTTCTTGCCTGGTTGCTCAATTTGGTCGGATGACCAGCTCGAGGAGGGTCTGGGTTGTTCCATATTCTTTCCATTTCCTAATGATGGAGCTCACTGTGTTTTTTTTTTTTTTTGTATACTGAAATCGAGGCTCGTGAAAGAGCTGACATTTACTTCACCAACAAATCGACCAGACAAACAAAATATATAAAAAGAGGGAGCGGAAGACAAGAGAAGGGGAAGCACACAAACACTTGAGAGCACACAACATATAAGAGCAGGGAGATGTGTGGGAGGGAGAGGGCTTGGGGGGAGGAAGCGTGGGAAGGGGGGGGGGGGTGGGAGAAGTATAACACACAAGGACACCAAGGAGTTCCAGGACAGAAGTTGGTATTTCAAAAAAGTGGAATTGGGGTGAAATTAGCGGGGATAGAAAAGATCAAGGTTTTGGATGGGGGAAGATAAGAGATGGTGGTGAACAGCTGTTTTAAAGACCTGGAGGGTGGAGTGGGATTGAAGAGAGTGAGGGAGATTGTTCCAGAGGCAGGAGAAAAGAGGAATGAAGGAGTGAAGGTGAGCAGAGAGTCTTGATTTTGGCAGTTTGACCATAAGAGGGTTGCAGGCAGATCTTGTGTGACCTGTAGGAATATTTGCGGGACAGAGCCCAGAGAGAGCTGGGGGGGCAAGGCCAGAGAGGAGTCGGTAGAAGACGGAAAGACCACCAACCTGCCTGCAGTGAGTGAGTGAGAGGCCCTTGGAGTTAGCTTCATCGCGGGAGATAGGAATGATTCTGAATGCTTTGGTTTCAACAGCGTGAAGACGAGCTTGGTGTGAGGCAGGAGCACCAGCCCAGAGGGGAGAGCAGTATTCCATTGAGCTGTGGATGAAAGCCTTGTATGTGGTGAGGAGCTCAGGTGTGCCAAGGAAGGACTTCGCACGACGGAGAATGCCCAGTCGGCGACTGGCTTTGCAGGCCAGATTTGAAATGTGGTTTTCCCAGGAAAGATCATGGCAGATAGTGAGACCCAAAAGCTTGAGTGACAGAACTTCTTGGAGAGGATTATTCAGAAAGTGGATGGGAGGTTTGTCCAGTCGGTCTTTTCGGAGAGACATCGTAAGAGTGTGAGATTTGTCAGGATTGAAAGACATGTTCCACTTGTTTGCCCAGTCTGTGATTTTGTCCAGGTCTGCAGAGAGTGAGGAGAGAGTTTGATTGAAAAGTAACTGGATGTTTGGCCTTCATTAATTTTGAAAACGCACCAACTCCTATACCGAGGTATTTTGGAAATAAGAAGGGAATTTTTTCCTCGTGGATTGGCCAAAATCTTCCGCGTGTGCCAATTGGCTACTTTGGGGCTCCCAGGGTACAGTAAGTGCCGTGTTTATTGACGGCACTGGGTACAGTCGGACTTAGAATCCATTCTCGGTCATTTTTGGTTTACGCTGCATCCGCCAACTTGTGACGTATTTCGTGAGTAACAGAGTTATACGACTGTGCTCTCAATGTTGAACGCGCTTGTCGGTAGTTAAGTCTTGTAACGTTTACCGGGGACGTGTTGGGAGTTTTCAACACACTAGAAATTGTTTTATACCCTTCCTCAGATGTATGTCTCCTCATAGTTCTATCTCGGGGTTCTACGGACAGTTCCTTGGATTTCATGGTCGGGTTTCGACTCTGACATGCACTGCCAACTGTGGGACCTTCTATAGAAAGATGTGTTTCTTTCTAAATCATGTCCACTCAATTGAATTGCCCATAGCTGGACTCTAATCAAGTTGTGGGGACATCTCAAGGATGATCAAAGGAAATTGGATGCACCTGAGCTCAATTTGGAGTGTCATAGCAAAGGGGTTGAATACTTATTGACTCAAGACATTTCAGCTTTTCATTTTTAATTAGTTTGCGAAAATTTCTAAAAGTAAAATCACATTTTGTCATTATAGGGTCTTATGTGTGAATCAGTGACAAAAAAATTATCAGTTTAATGCATTTTTAATTCAGGCTGTAACACAACAAAGTGTGAAAAAAGCAAGGTGTGTGAACACTTTCTGAAGGCGCTGTGATATATCATGGTTATAACCTGGGACAACAGCCTTGTTTGTTTGTTTTGTATACTTAGCCTTGGCTCGCATGAGAACTAACACATAGAACATATAATAAAGAGAGCGGGAGACAACAGGGGGAGAGAGAGGGAAGCGCAGAAACAGTAGGGAACTGGGACATCAGGAGATCTGTGGAAGGGAGAGGGCTAGGGTGGGGTACATGGGATAAGCAAGATGGACACCACAGGGGATTGCAGGAAAGAAAACAGGGAATTTGAAGGAGATGGACCAATATTATTTTACCAATTGCTTTCCCAAAACCAGGTAAAGTATACACATCCAGCTTTTTTGTATCGAGGAAGGAGGTTCCACAGGTGGAGAAGAGCAGATCTAAGAAGCAGAGGTGAGTAATGTGCAGCCCCTGAATTTTGGGATTTCAACAGTGAGGGAGTAGCTGGAAAAATTAATGCACCCTGGAATGATTGGGGAGGTATGGCTTTATGAAAGAGAGAGGGGGAACAATATGTGGAGGAGTAGCAGAAAACTAATCTGAAAGAGCAGGATGTGCTTCAGCCCCTTTATTGGAGATGACAATGAAATTGAGATCTTTCAATTCGTCGGCATTCAGGAAAGAAAGGCATGAAACAGGGGCACCAGCTTGCAAGGCAAGGTAGTACTAAGGGATACGGACAAAGGGCTTCTGCCCTTTGAGAACTTCAGATTTCCCAAGGAAGGACTTGAGACAACCGAGGAATCTCTGACTCCAGCTATCTTTGGAGGCCACTTTTCATACATGGTGTGCCCTGGAAAGGTCTAGCTGAGCATGAGACCCAGAGGTTTGAGAGACTGAACCTCGAACAGTGGTTCATTGTGGAAATATATCGGTGGTTATTTTGATCTTTCCCGAGATACAGGATGAGAACGTGAGATGTGCTTGGATTCAAAAACAAGTTCCAAGTGTTAGAGCATCATCTGATATTTTTCTGGTCAGCTGAGAGGGAAACTGCTGTTGCTGCCTGTGAGATGTGGCATTGTGCAGAAAATGTGGAGTCATCTGTCAAGAGGAAAAGAGGCGTTTTCAAGGCATTGCTTTGGTCTTTCATGTTTGTTATGAACAAATGGGATGGCCCGAAGATGCTTGATTAAGGCACTCCAGCCTCCATTGAGAGGGAAGATAAGGATTCTGTTGGGAGTCATGTGCCGAGTGCATGAGTGGAGGGTGGAAGGAGACGAAAAAGAAGGTGGCCTTGTATTCCACAAACAAAAATCTCGGTTAACAGAGCAGAGAGCTGAACTTTGTCGAATCCCCAATGTATGTCCAGAGATACTGCAATGGCCTATTGCTTAAGATTCAGATAGCCTTCCGTTGTTGAGAGAGCAGCAGCAGCTACTCCGGAGTTGAGTGGCTTGGATATCATCCAAAGCAATGGTCATAGATCAGGACATTTAAGAAAATGAAAGATGATGGATTCAATGATGTTGCTAATAATTGGGAGTAAAATAACTGGCCTTTAGTTGAGAGGATCTAGTTCTGCACCTTTTGGATAGGCCTATGAGAACACAGGTGTTTAAGCCACCTGGGTCCATCAGTTGAGGTAGAGTCAAGTCTGGCCATAACTTTTTCGAACTTTTCAGCAAAAAAAGTCTCCAGGAGGCAGAGGGTATGAAAGAACAAGGGAGAGAGAAAAGATAGAAGAGAAGGGAAAGGAGAAGAGCTGATACTCCAGGTGTCCTACCTTTTGGGTGGTTCACACACACACACACACACACACACACACACACACACACACACACACACACACACACACACACACACACACACACACACACACACACACACACACACACACACACACACACACACACACACACACACACACACACACACACACACACACACACACTTTAAAAAGAAACAAGGTAAGAAGAACATCGCAGATATCGTACATAAGCCAAATTACCGAGATGGTTGCCATGGCAACAGAACTCGAGCAATCACAGCTCGTGATAAAATAAGGTTGAGATGACGTCATGAGGAATAGATATTTCCAATATGAAAGCTAAATGTTCAACGGTTTTTCAAATATCACGGACACAATAGTACATGGACGGATGATCGGTGGGTCTTTTGGTCGGTCTACCTGGTACGAGTAACAGTGATGATCAACTCACGAGATTACCTTGATATCAGCGTGACAGATCTTTTTCTCATGAAGGTAAGACAATGCATCGACAGCCTGAGTGAAAGAATGAATAAAAGTGTCAGAAAACAGCTCATTGATAAACAACAAACAACTCATTCAACTCATTGCACAATTTATCATTCACAAAATCTTCCGCTAAAAGTTTGAGATCCTGATGGGTGTGGAAGGAAAAGAGTGGAGCAGGTGTACCACATCAAATCCCATATTGTGCTTTCTCACAGGTAGCACATGGGTGGTGGTTGCGTACTTGCTGAGGCTAAAGTAACAGCACTCATGCAGTGTTCCTCCCCTTCATTTAGGGCAGGAATGGAGAGTTTGTTCAGGGTCTCAATGTTCGACTCTTTTTGAAAGGTGTTGTGCAATCTTTAACATCCATAGGTGAATGCGAACAGATGGGAGAGCTGGCATCACGTCACCACAGTTGTACTTCGGTTGTGTGTAATGCAACACGGATTCGATCCCAAATTTGAACATCATAACTGATTCGTGTCGACGCTGTTGGTACAATTCCCCTCGACAAACGAGGGCAGGAATTTGCAATTTGGCCAAGAATCCAGAGACCATGTGAGATTAAACATCCATCAGCTAATGCTCGCAGATGGATCCTAAACTTAAGGTTCCTCCTGGGGGACACCAGGTTCCTTGATGCAACATCGTGCCCACGAAGAACCAGTCTGAAAGTTTCTCGTTGGTTAAATAATAATCGAACCCAGACAGTTCGACCTTGTGTTCACCTGTTTCATGTTACCTCACCTGTTTAATGATGGATCTTGCCATGCTGTCCGTCACCCCTTCTGGCTCATCCAATAGCTCACACAGAGAACCTGGAGGTGAAACGTATGAAACACACGTGTTGTACAGAGATAAATATGAGGATACCTACACAGTAAGAGATGAAAGTGCAAAGTGTGTTTTTCAGAAACAAACAAACGGACACACAAAACATACAATAAAGGGAGCGGGAGACAAGATGGGGAGAGAGAGGGAAGCACACAAGTACAACAGTAGAGAACAGGGACATCGGGAGATCTGTGGGAGGGAGAGGGCTTTGGGGGAGGAGGCACGGGAAGGGGGGGGGGGGGGGTGATGGGAGAGGTATAAACACATGGACACTGCTTGGACTTCCAGGAAAGAAGTCGGAATTTCAAAAAAGTGGATGTGGTGTGGATTAACGGGGGTAGAAAAGATCAAGGTTTTGGATGGGGGAAGATAAGAGGAATGGGGGAAGGAAGTGTGTGGTAATAATATACCACACAAACCTCGCACAACCTGTTCACAAAGTTTAGTCCGAATCCGCACACAACATTTTGTATACAAGGTCGAGGCTCGTGAAAGAGCGAACATTAATCACACAGAAAGACAAACCGACACATAAAACATATAACATAGGGAGCGGTAGACAAGATGGGGAGAGAGGGGGAAGGACACAAACACAACATTTGAGAGCAGTGACCGAGAGACATGGAGACATCGAGAGATCTGAGAGAGGGCGAGGGCTTGGGGGGGGGGGCGTGGGAAGGGGGCGGTGGGAGAGGTATAAAACATATGGACACTGCCAGGACTTCCAGGAAAGAAGTTGGAATTTCAAACAAGGTGGATCTGGGGTGAATTAGCGTGGGTAGAAAAGATCAAGGTTTTGGATGGGGGAAGATAAGAGATGGTGGTGAACAGCTGTTTTAAAGACCTGGAGGGAGGAGTGGGATTGAAGGGAGTGAGGGAGTTTGTTCCAGAGGCGGGAGAAAAGAGGAATGAAAGAGTGAAGGTGAGCAGAGAGCCGAGATTTCGGCAGTTTAACCATCAGAGGGTTGCTGGCAGATCTTGTGCGACCTGTAGGAATATTTGGGGGACAGAGCACAGAGAGAGCTGGGGGTGCAAGGCCGGAGAGGAGTCGGTAGAAGACAGAAAGACCACCTACCTGCCTGCGGTGAGTGAGTGAAAGGCCTTCAGAGATAGCTTCATCGCGGGAGATTCCAATAATTCTGAAAGCTTTGGTTTCAACAGCGTGAAGCCGAGCTAGGTGTGAGGCAGGAGCACCGGCCCATAGGGGAGAACAGTATTCCATTGAGCTGCGGATGAAAGCCTTGTATGTGGTGAGGAGCTCAGGTGTGCCGAGGAAGGACTTCGCACGACGGAGGATGCCCAGTCGGCGACTGGCTTTGGAGGCCAGCTTGGAAATGTGGTTTTCCCAAGAAAGATCATGGCAGATAGTGAGACCCAAAAGCTTGAGCGACAGAACTTCTTGGAGAGGATTGTTGAGAAAGTAGATGGGAGGGTTGTCCAGTCGATCTTTTCGGAGAGACATAGTAAGAGTGTGAGATTTGTCAGGATTGAAAGACATGTTCCACTTGTTTGACCAGTCTGTGATTTTGTCCAGGTCTTCAGAGAGTGAGGAGGCAGCAGACTGCCGATCTGAGGGAAGAGGAATGGAGCGGCAGAGAGTGGAGTCATCAGCAAAGAGATAGAGAGGATTTTCGAGAGAGTCAGAGAGATCATTGATGAAGACCAGAAAAAGCACGGGGCCCAGAACACTGCCTTGGGGAACTCCAGCCTGAACAGGAAGAGGAGATGAGAGAAACCCATTCAGGGCCACACGTTGACGACGACTAGAGAGGAAGTCCGCCAGCCATGCGTGGAGATTTCCATGGATACCAAAGGAGGAGAGTTTGGTGAGCAGAGCGGGGTGCCAGACCGTGTCGAAGGCACGTGATATGTCGAGGGAGACAGCTCTAATTTCCTGTTTGGCATTGAGGACCTCCATCCATTGTTGAGACAGCAGAAGCAGCATGTCCAGAGTAGAGTGACCTGGTCTGAAACCAAATTGATGATCAGAGATCAAGCCATTGGAGAAGAGGAAAGATTTCATATCCGAAGCAATGATGGATTCCATGACTTTGCTGATAATTGGGAGAAGGCTGATTGGTCTGTAGTTGCTAGGATCTGTTTTTGCACCTTTTTTGTGCAAAGCGGTGATGTTGGCTGATTTCCAAGCAGATGGCAGTTGACCTTGAGCAAAAGAGAGGGTGAAGAGAACAGAGAGAGGGTGAGACAGAGCAGCAGAGCAGGATTTTAGGACCCGTGGGCTGATGCCGTCGGGTCCAGTTGCAGAATCAGAGTCGAGGGTTGACAGAAACTTTTCCACCTTGTCAGGAGGAAAGGACACGGAGTCCAGGAGCACATTTTGCACATTTTGCATTTTGCTCACATTTTGAGATATCCCGTTCACAAACAGACAGATAAGGAATGGGTATGGAAGGAAAAATAACGAACTAGAACGGCACTCGGAAGAGCGCATTCCTCCTCCGCCAGGCTCAACAGTTGATGGTTTCTATCCCACTGATAGGCCGGATCTGGATTCGGACCTGAACCAAAATCGAATCGGCTTCTTCTTGTCACCTCACCAACTCTTCCACCAAGTTTTGTCATAACTCGTCCGCAACCTTTTATGCCTCTGCCGACAAAGTCGCCAGAGGCATTATGTTTTCAGGTTGTCCGTCCGGCTGTCCGTCCGTCCGTTATAGGTTTTTGTTCCCGCGATAACTTGAGAACGGCTAAAGGGATCTTAGTCAAACTTGGCACAGGTATGTATAATTAGGTAAAGATAAACAGAATAGATTTGGGGTGACGAGGTCAATGGTCAGAGGTCATGTTAGGTAAAAATACTGTTACCGCAACAATTTGTGAACCAGTGATGGGATTCTGACCAAATTTGGTACAATTATGTGGAATAATGTAAAGATTAATTGATTCGATTCTGAGGTCAAGAGGTCAAAGTCTGTAATAGGTTTATAACTTGAGAACGGCTGACGTGATCTTATTCAAACTTGGTACAGGCATATATAATGATGTAAAGATTAACGTATTAGATTTTGGGGTCAAAGGTCAAATCTGTAATAGGTCTATAACTTGAGAACGGCTGAAGTGATGAAATTCAAACTTGGTGCGGGTATGTATAATGTTGTAAAGATTAACTGATTAGAATTTGGGGTCAAGAGGTCAAAGGTCAAAGTCTGTAATATGTTTATAACTCGAGAATGGCTGAAGTGATCTCATTCAAACTTGGTATGGGTATGTATACCACCGGGCAAAAGTTTTAGAACGCCTCAATTTTTCCTGTTTTTATTGAAATTTACGCAGTTTAATGTCCAGTGAATAACCTGAAATGGTACAAAGGGAAACAGAAAACTGCTCGAGGTAAAAAATAAAAAAAGTTTAGGTTTGCAAAAACGGGAAAATAATGTAAATTGCACAGTTATATTGTAAAAAAAGGCCTTCGTCAGGGAACAAGTAATGGGTTAACAACTTACAACTGTTCTGCAGCAATGTAAGTAAATTAAACCTTGAAAGTTGATGCAAACAATTCCTACAGGTGTCCCAACCTCTGCTGATTACTTCATTACAAACCCCCTGTCTGTATAAAAGCAGTATTGCAACAGACTGTTATTACACCCTCTGAAGCATTATTTGGACAATATTGCACTACAGAAAGTCGTATATTGTAAACTGGAGGAAACTCTGACAGGAAGAGGTCTGGCAGACCCAAAGCCACAACAGAATCAGAAGACAAGTTTTTGAGAGTCAACAGCTTGCGTGATAGGCAGCTCACAGGACAACAGCTTCAAGCACAGCTTAACACTGGTCGAAGTAAGGAAGTCTCAGTTACAACTGTGAAGAGAAGACGTTGAGCTGCAGGTTTGACAGGTCAAGTGGCAGTAAGAAAGCCATTGCTAAGATGGCAAAATAAGAAAAAGAGGCTTGCCTGGGCCATGAAACACCGCCAGTGGACTACTGAAGACTGGAAGAAGGATTTCTGGACCAATGAATCAAAATTTGAAATCTTTGGTTCATCACGCAGGGGTTTTGTTCGTTGTCGAGGAGGCGAAAGGATGGTTCCTCAGTGTGTGACACCAACTGTCAAACATGGAGGAGGAAGCGTGATGGTCTGGGGCTCTTTTGCTGGATCCAGTCGGCGACTTGCACAGAATGACTGGCACCCTGAACAAAAAGGGCTACCACAGCATTTTGCAGCACCATGCAATACCCTCTGGTATTGAGGTGAAGGTGGGAGTGCATCAGGGGTCGGTAATAAGTCCACTACTATTTGTAGCTGTGATGGAGGTGCTGGCTCAGAACGTAAAGGAGGGTTTACCGTGGGAGTTGTATGCAGATGATCTAGTGTTGATTGCGGAAAGTATGGATGGACTGATGGAAAAGATGAACACGTGGAAGGAATGTATGGAGACAAAAGGTCTGAAGGTGAATATCGGAAAGACGAAGGTTATGGCAAGTGGTAAAGCATGTGGTGAGGTGGAAAGAACTGGGAAGTGGCCCTGTGCTGTGTGTAGGAAGGGTGTCGGAGTGAACTCCATTCAATGTACAATGTGCGCTGAGTGGGTTCATCAAAAATGTAGTGGTCTGAGAGGGTCATTAACCAGTGTGGCAGCTACATTCAAATGTAAGGTGTGCACAGAGGGAGCTGCAGATGGAGGAAATGTTGAGTTGGATCTTGGAGACGGCGTGAAGCTGGAAGGTGTGAAAACATTTTGCTACCTCGGAGACATGCTGAATGGAGAAGGTGGATCCGACTCGGCAACGGTTGCTCGAGTGAGATGTGCATGGAAGAAGTTTCGGGAATTGAGTGGCGTGCCGATGATGAGGGGAGTGTCGTTGAAGCTGAAGGGAAAGGTGTATGCTGCATGTGTGAGAAGTGTTATGATTTATGGGAGCGAGACATGGGTAATGAACGTAGAGCAGCAACGAAGGTTGGAAAGGGTGGAAATGCGAATGGTTCGGTGGATGTGTGGAGTATCGTTGAGAGAGAGGAAGACAAATGATGAATTGCGAAAGATGCTGGGAATAGAGCCTGTGATTGATGCTGTGAAGAGGAACAGGTTGAGATGGTTTGGTCATGTGTTGAGGAAGGATGAAAGTGACTGGTTGAGAAGAGTGATGGAAATGAATGTAGAAGTAAGCAGACGACGGGGAAGACCGAGAAAGACTTGGCTAAAGATGGTGGAAGAAGAAATGCGCGCAAGGGAGTTAACAAGGAGAGATGCAGAAAATAGGGCAAAATGGAGAAGATTGTCATGGGGACAGCAAGGCTAACCCCCGCTTTTGCAGGGAAAATGGCCTTTAAAATGCATGTTGTTGTTGTTGTATACGCCGAGTTGGTCATGGGTTCATGCTACAGCAAGAAAATGACCCTAAACACACCTCCAGGCTATGTCAAAACTAACTTCGAGGAAAAGAACAAGACAGTAGGCTTCAAATCATGGAATGGCCAGCACAGTCTCCAAACTTAAACCCCATCGACCTGGTTTGGGATGAACTGGACAGAAGGTGAAAGCAAAGCAACTTACAAGTGCAACACATTTGTGGGAACTTCTGCAACAGTGATGGGAAGAACTTCCCGAACAATATTTGATTTCCATTGCAGAAAGAATGCCACGAGTGTGTTCGGTGGTTTTACCTGCAAAAGGTGGCTACTTTGCTGAGTCAAAAATTTAAATTAAATTTTGTGAAACAAAATGATTCTATGATTTCTTTTTTATCTCCAATTGTTTATTTGTTCTATGCGTAATTTCAGAGAACATTGAGACATTAAACTGCATAAATTTCAATAGAAACTGGAAAAATTGAGATGTTCTAAAACTTTTGACCGGTAGTGTATAATGTTGTAAAGATTAACTGATTAGAATTTGGGGTCAAGAGGTCAAAGGTCAAAGTCTGTGATAGGTCTATAACTCGAGAATGACTGAACTGATCTAATTCAAACCTGGTACAGGTATGTATAATGATGTAAAGATTAACCGATTAGATTTTGGGGGTGCCGAGGTCAAAGGCCAAAGGTCACAGGTCTTGTCAGGTAAAAATGTGAGAACTTGTGAACAGCTGAAGGGCTTTAAATTAAAACTTGGTACAGGTATGTATAATGATGTAAACATTAAATGATTAAATTTTGGGGTCAATAGGTCAAAGGTCAGTTGTCATGTCAGGTAAAAATGTGCTAACTGGAGCACAGCTGAATGGATTTAAATCAAATTTGATAAAAGTATTATGATGATGTAATAATGTGGGCGGAGGCATATCAGTCGATGTCGTGACGTCGAAGAGTGCCGTTCTTGTTTAACTATGTTATATATCGCTTTTTGCATCCATCCATCCAAACATAACCTCCATCCAGCTTCGGTGCCGGAGGTAAAAATACAACAAAATAAACATTGAGAAGTTAAAGAATCACTGTAAATGAGACAGGAAAATGTTGGAAAGACTGCAACATAATGTTTTTTTCTCCATTTTTGTGGACTTCAATATGTCGTCAATCACGAGATGAAAACGAACCTTTCGCTGCGAACTCAAGGACAATGTAAAAGACCATGTCATTTTCTCCATAGTCGATAAGTCGCACTGTGGACAGAAGGTAAAATTGTAGAAACAAGTCATGAGATCAGCATTTAAACTTCCAATGGAGCTCTTTCACAAGTGTGGATTAGTTTTATTGGTGGAGGTTATATTTCGGACAAAGATGATGATATCTTTTTCTAGGTAATAACACCAGCTGCAGAGGTGTTGTGATTTGGTGCAAACAATTAGCAGCTCATGACGAATGTAATAAAAACGACGTGAATGTCCTTTCTCAGCTGTTATATAATGAGTGCCATGAACTCACCGATGTTCTGATGAGAGAGATTCTGGAGAATTCGGACCTCTTTGTGAAACTGTGAATAAAGATGTGGGCATGTATTTTAGACAAGATGAAAACTAAACACAGCTCAACATCATCACTACACCAGATGGTGACAATTAATTTACATGTCTCACTCCCTCTCCCCTCCCCCTCATCTCACTGCCCTTCCCCTCCCCATATTCTCATTCCCTCTCCCCTCCCCTCACTCCCCCTATTCTCACTCACTCTCTCCCCTCACTGCCAAACCCCTCCCCCTATTCTCATTCCTCTCCCCTCCCCCCACTGCCCATCCTCTCCCCCTATTCTCACTGCCCATCCCCTACCCCTATTCTCACTCCCTCTCCCCTACCCTTATTCTCACTCCCTCTCCCCTCCCCCTGTTCTCATTCCCTCTCCCCTCCCCTCACTGCCCATCGCTCCCCCTATTCTCACTCCCTCTCCCCTCCCCTCACTGCCCAACCCCTCCCACTATTCTCATTCCCTCTGCCCTCCCCCCACTGCCCATCCTCTCGCCCTATTCTCACTGCCCATCCCCTCCCCTATTCTTACCCCCTCTCCCCTCCCCCTATTATCACTCCCTCTCCCCTCCCACTATTCTTACTCCCTCTCCCCTCCCCCGATTCTCACTCCCTCTCCCCTCCCCCTCCTCTCACTGCCCAACCCCTCCCCCTATTCTCACTCCCACCCCCGACCCCTATTCTCACTCCCTCTCCCCTGCCCCTCCTCTCACTGCCTATCCCCTCCCCCCTTTCCCCTTTCCCCTTTCCTCCCCTCCTCTCTCCCCGCCCCCATCTCCTCCTGTCTCTTGCCCATCTCTTAATATTCCCATCAGCGAAGCGACTGCATTGCCCAGTAACGCCAGGCACCTTTGCGAGTTACTGAAATAAAGCCCACATGACTTTGGAATGACTGATTGTCAAGGGAGATCTTGGAGACGACGTCACGGATTTTCGAAGCTCTACCGGTCTCCACGTTTTCAAAGTTAAGTCACTGTTCACAATTACGTTTTGTCGAAACTGTATTTATCTTTCGGTGTGTGAACCTATAGTGTGCCCCTTGGAAGTTTCTCGGTGTTTATCTTTCATAAATTAATCGTTCATGTTTGCCGCGCGTGTGCGGCCTTGCCTCAGGCTTCCCCCATCAAAGTTTGTTCCTTCCTTCGCTGTTTTTGCGAGGATTTTTGATTTTCCCTTCTCCCCCAAACTTCCCGAACATCTACTCTTTGTCTAACGTTGTAACCCCCATCCCCTCCCCCCAAAAAAACATTTCCCTTTCTCCTCGTGTGCTTTTGTCCATCGTGCGCCTCTGTCCACATGCGCTGTCCCGCCCGCCCCCATTATCGCCTTGCCTTCCACCTTTTGCCCTGTTCAAGTGACTCATGGTTGTCCCTCAAGGCTCCTTCTCCCTGTTGGTATTTTTGTGAATATAAGACTGTTCTTCACGGTTCTGTTTAAATATGTTTAAACTTTCCCCTGCAGTGTTGTATTTCTGTGGTTTATTACAACACGCTGTTTTTCTTCCGATTTAAAAGGCTCCTTTCAATTTCCTCTTCAACTCATTCCATTTCAAAAAAATATTCAATCTCTTATAATTCTTTCTCACTACATGCTCTAAATTCTCATTCATTCCACCCCTCCTCCATCGTTCTTAAACGGATCGCTAACTTGAAAATCACAATAAACCCAATTTGTTATTAATGTTCATCTTTCATTAATCATCCACTTTCTAAACTCCCCCTTGCCCCTCCCCTCCTAAACTCCCCCCTTGCCCCTCCCCTCCAAATCTCCCTCCTTGCCCATCCTCTCCAATGCCAAACAGGAAATTAGAGCTGTCTCCCTTGACATATCACGTGCCTTCGATACGGTCTGGCACCCCGCTCTGCTCAACAAACTCTCCTCCTTTGGTATCCATGGAAATCTCCACGCATGGCTGGCGGATTTCCTCTCCAGTCGTAGTCAACGTGTGGCCCTGAATGGGTTTCTCTCATCTCCTCTTCCTGTTCAGGCTGGAGTTCCCCAAGGCAGTGTTCTCGGCCTGTGCTTTTTCTGGTCTTCATCAATGATCTCTCTGACTCTCTTGAAAATCCTCTCTATCTCTTTGCTGATGACTCTACTCTCTGTCGTTCCATTCTTCATCCCTCAGATCGGCAGTCTGCAGCCTCATCACTCTCTGCAGACCTGGACAAAATCACAGACTGGGCAAACAAGTCGAACATGTCTTTCAATCCTGACAAATCTCACACTCTTACGATGTCTCTCCGAAAAGACCGACTGGACAACCCTCCCATCCACTTTCTGAATAATCCTCTCCAAGAAGTTCTGTCACTCAAGCTTTTGGGTCTCACTATCTGCCATGATCTTTCCTGGGAAAACCACATTTCAAATCTGGCCTGCAAAACCAGTCGCCGACTGGGCATTCTCCGTCGTGCGAAGTCCTTCCTTGGCACACCTGAGCTCCTCACCACATACAGGGCTTTCATCCGCAGCTCAATGGAATACTGCTCTCCCCTCTGGGCTGGTGCTCCTGCCTCACACCTAGCTCGTCTTCACGCTGTTGAAACCAAAGCGTTCAGAAACCCCCCACCCCTTCCCACACCTCCTCCCCCCATGCCCTCTCCCTCCCACACATCTCCCTGCTCTCAAATGTTATGTTTGTGTGCTTCTCCTCTCCCCATCTTGTCTGCCGCTCCCTCTTTTTAAATATTTTGTTTGTCTGGTTGATTTGTTTGTGAAATAAATGTTAGCTCTTTCACGAGCCTCGATTCAGTATAAAAAAAAAAAAAAAAAAAAAAAACCTTTCGTCCTGCCCATCCTTCCCTTTCTTGAAGAACTTCCCGAACAATATTTTATTTCCATTGGAGAAAGAATGCCAGTGTGTTCGGTGGTTATATCTGCAAAAGGTGGCTACTTTGCCGAGTCAAAATTTTAAATTAAATTTTGTTAAACAAAATGATTCTTTGATTTCTTTTTTTTGTCTCCAATTGTTTGTTTGTTCCATGCTTAATTTCAGAGAACATTGAGACATTAAACTGCATAAATTTCAATAAAAACTGGAAAAATTGAGGTGTTCTAAAACTTTTGACTTGTAGTGTACATATGAAATAACACATCATTACAGTATTGACTTACACTTTCCTTTTGTGCATCCGATGCATCGTCTTTATGGATTATTTTCAAAGCCACCTGTGAGAAAAGTGTTTCCAGGGTTATTTCAGTTAAATAAGTAGAAAACGCAATCAGATATTGCAGACCCTCACTGGGGATGTATTGGTGTATTTTGTGTGGCATATAAATGGAAGGATGAAAGCTAATTGATTGCAAATGAAGCATAAAATGGTCTAAAGGGCAAACGTTTGAAAGGGTGTGAAGGGTAAAGGTTGAAAAGGTATGAAGGGATCTAAAGGGTCGAAAGGGTCTTAAAATACTGTTAAGATTATTGGGTTAAGTAAGAAAATACAGCAGGAAAGGTGGAATTATATAGAAATAGTATGGGCCGTGTGACGTGTAGGAGCATTTTGATGTACTAAGTAGGACAAATGTAGCTTAGCTTAAGGTTGTGTTTAAATGTCATCATACGGGGGATGATGCCATGTTAATTAGAGTAGGGTTCACGGTTAATTTTTGGTTGGTGCGACGGGATCGTTTCTGGTTGAAAAGAGTGGTTGGTGCGACGGGATCGTGAGGGAGCTTCGACTGGTGGGCTCTTTGGTGGGCTGGAGGCACCGGCGGAGTTTGGGGAGGGGCAGGGGGGAGCAATGCCCCCACCTTTATTTTTTCAGTAGTTTACAATTAAGATAAAAACATCCCGTATTTAAACGTGGGTAACAATAATGAATGTAAACTGCATTTATGATTTCACGTACATTGTAACTACACCAACAAACGGTAATTTTGGAAGTCAGACCCAGCTACCTAGAAGTCAGACCTCGGTATTATTATTAATTTTAAGCCCTTGCCCTCCCCCCCCCCCCCCCCCGCCCCACCCAAAAATAGAGAAGTCGAACTACGTCCAATGGCTGGAGGCTGCCCTGTCTTTTCCGAAGTGGAGGAGACACAAAGAGGGCCGTCTTCATGACTCGCCTTATCCCGGGCATGCCTTCGCACGCACGGCGTTGCCACCATTCTTTGCCGCTGCCCGCTTGGTGGCCCTGAGGCTTCGCCAACTTCCAATACTACAGGATCCATTTTGGGGCCAGTTGTGTGTGCCGGATCGTCAACTTTTATTTTCTTACCTCTCTGTGTGTGTGTGTGTGTGTGTTTGTAACTGCGTTTGTTTGTGTAACTGCGTGGAGGTACCTCAAGTTACCATTTTTACCTCAGCCTTATTTTGCCTTGCGCGCCTTTTTTAAAATATAAATCCTTATTGTTGCATGTTATTTGTCTTATTGGTTTGGGTTTCGGATTAAACCCGTGTTTCTGTCGTCAAACGCTTCGTGTCTCTTCCCTTTCACGCGCGCAATAAATGCCATAATCGGGAGGTCGCCTCAGGAGTTAAGGCTGGTTCGGCTCATCCATCCAAGGCTGGTGTTCACTTGCTACGGATGCGACAATATCTAAGGGGTCTCCGATGGTGTAATTTAAGGACTAAAGGGTCTGAATTGTATTAAGAGGTCGAGAGGTCAAACGAGTCAAAAGTGTCAAAGGGGTATTAAAAGGTTTGAAAGGTGTGAAGCTCTGAAAAAGGTCTAACAGTTCTAAAGGAAACGTAATTTATATCTATTCTTTTAACTATTTATGTCGTTCCAAACAAGTGACGTCTGGTCGTCACCACTGTGCTGCAATGCGCAGCACACACCATCTTCAAACAATCAGCTGGAGACTCCCATGATGCTGTTGGTGTGCCTTTTGCAACTAATGTCATAAAAATGAACCGCCAGTTGATACTCCTCATAGGGGAATGCAGCACCTCATACACCACACCGTGGATAACGAATGTGATGACGCACTGTGTGATGCTCAGATCCGCTTATGCATAGAGCTTCGACCATTGGATGGACCTGTTGTCAGCCACACAAACCCAACCCCCACCATACGTCTGGTTCACAATGAGCTTCTTCAGCACCATCGTATGAGATTTGAGATTGTTTGCAGCAAAAACCTGAAGAAGAATCCCATCGCGCTCGAGAAGGCAGTTTGTGAGTTCGAGGACGTGCTTATACATCAACATCCAATGGGAGGTAAAGCACACGAGGGGAAAAGGAGAGGGTTAAAAATTCCCAGTTTTTCACAGCATCATATGTGGTTTGCTCATCTCCTTGAATTTACACTAACAGCACTGTATTAAAACTCAAACTTACAATTCAACATGACCGATTGTTCTCATCTTGCTGTTATATCTTTTTCATTTTTTACCCCGAATAGCAAAATTTGCTGAAAATGTCAACAAACCTTTCATTCTTCATTCCCGTGAAAAGTAGAACTACACGCGTGTACGTACCTCTTCTCCAGTCAGCATATTCTGCGCAAACCAGACGGTCCCACATGCCCCACTTCCAAGACGATGGAGAATTTTCAAATTGGGAATTCCAAACTAGAAGAAATACACAAAGTAACAACCATTCAACTCAATAACATGAAAATTCTTATCATTGCATCTTCATAGTGGATATATTCCTCCCCCACATTTTTAATGACCTACCATCGACCATGAAAACTTTTTTTTTTTACAAGACAATTTGCAGTGTCAGGTCAAACACAATTCAAACCAGAACGGCACTTGGTAGAGCGTATCCCTCCACCAGGCTGAATGGTTCACTTTTGTATCCCACTGATAGGCCGGATCTGGATTCGGACCTGAACCAAAATCTAATCACCTTGTTGTTGTCGCCAAACCAACTCGTCCCCCAAGTTTAGGCATAACTCATCCACAGCTTTTAAAATATTATGTTACATATCACTTTTGGCCCAATCTCTCAATGGTGACGAATCATTAGCAAAATTAAATAATACTCGTATCCGAATCCATATTCAGATCTTCACCAAAATCGAATCGAATCGTCCTTGTCAGACACCCAACCTGTCCAACAAGTTTCGTCCAAATCCGTACATAACCTTTTGAGATATCTGCTATGTGTCGTTTTTAGCCCCGTCACTCAATGGTGAAGAAACACGTAATAATTAAATAATTCTCACATCCGAATCCCACATTCAGATCTTGTAATATACTGTGATGTCATATCCTTTTCCGGGTTCCCACCTGTTGAGCGCACTGATCTCTATAATAACTGGATGGGTGGACTAATGGTGATTGGCCTATTCTCGTTGAGGCAACAGGAAGTGACCTGGCGCCATCTTGACACCCCCAAAACAATCGTTCATTCGACTTGTCGCGTGCTTGCGGACCTGGTGAATGCTGCCATAAAAGCTAGATATTTATAGTAATTTTGGATTGCAAATCAACTCTTTTAAGAATTTTATTGTGACAAGCGACAGGATGCCTGCGTGGGTTTCGTTTGGTTGTACAAACCGCGATGAGCGCAACAAAAGAGAGAAAGGAGTGACTTTCCATCAGTAAGTTTTAAATTTTTTCTTCATGACTTTGATTTTCAATGTCTGTCGGGCCTTGTCGTCAGGCTCACGTAGCCCTAGCGGACCGCATATTGTGAATTGTCATTGATGAAATATTAACCTGCACAGTGACAATGTGACAAAATTGACAGTGACAATCCCTGGTGTTGGGCTAGCGGCTAGGGTGCCGGCTTAGGATCCCAGGATCCTGGGTTCGAATCCCGGTCGATCGCTGAATTAACGCCAGGGGGGTTGACTCAGCCTGTCATCCTTCCGAGGTCGGCTAATTGAGTACCAGTTCACTGGTAATTCCCTGTTTGTCGCTAAAGGCGGCAAAAAGGGTTGGCGTCAGGAAGGGCATCCGGCCGTAAAACATTGCTTCAAAAAGGGGACCAAAAAACAACAACAACCACGGTTCCCGAAAAAGGCCAACCCCCGCTTGCGGGGAAAAATGGCCTCTAAAGGTGTTTTTTTTTTTTACAGCGACAATGCCCGGGTCTGCTAGTTCGCTAGGACTAAGTTGACCAGCAATTGTATAATTTATGCACTAAAATGTAATTGTTGACTGTTTATTCATTTGTGGAATGACTCGTTGACAGTGATCTCAATGTATCAGCGCACAGAGGCACATATTAGAGCAGGAAATATTTAATTGCATGGGTTTATCCCTGGTCTGTTTTAACTTGTTATAACAGATCTTCAACTCGCAGAACTGCTGTTGATAATCAGGCAAAGAACAAAATAATTTTGGCCTAGCAGCAAACAAAAATACAGACTATAATTTCAAATTTTACTTTTATTTTTATGTCAACCGACAAGTATTGTTTATAGTAAATTTTGTTCTCCCTGTGTGGGAATTCCCATTTTCATTTTATCATGACCGACTATTGTTATATTTCATGACAACATCTGTCAACCAATGCAGGGATGACGTTAACAGAATGTATTTGGCATGCAGGTTCCCACACTGTGATCCAGAAAGGCTACGGAGGTGGGTGTTGAACACAAAGAGGGACAAGTGGCTACCTAATTCAAGATCACGTCTCTGTTCCGACCATTTCACAGACGACAGTTTTGACAGGACTGGTCAAACAGTTCGTCTGAGGCCAAATGCAGTTCCCACCATTTTTGGATTTCCTGACCACCTTCAGAAGGTAAATGCAAATGTCATAATCTCATGAGTACATTTTCAACAACAAATTAAGTTTCATGTCTTTTGTCATTTGATGTTAGCTGATGTAATTGCTATCGATTTCACTGCATTACACAAGACGATGTGATTTCAGCAGTCTCAGGATGCCTTCTTGAGACGATTCCAACGCAATCAGCCTTGTGTTTCTATGTCAATTAGTTCCTGAGATATTACGCAAAATGTGATTCTAAGGTTTTTTGAGATCCTGATCTCGTACAGCTCGTATTATAAAGCACCAGAGCATTTGTAAAGTTGTTCTGGATAGATATATACTGGAATATAATTATTTTTAATATTTAATTTCCAGAAAGCTACAACTCGCAGACAAACCAAAGTCAAGAACGACTGCACCACTGAACCAGGCTCCAGCACAGAGTCCACTCAACCTGATCCAACATCTGAGTCCATGTGCCACCAAGACCACTCCTATGCCACGATGGCATCTCCAAGAAAATTGAAACACAAATTGGATGACGCCAGTGCTCAGCTGCAAAGTTGCAATAAGAAACTAAAACTTGAAAAGCAGAAAACAAGGCGTTTGTTGCAAAAAGTGAATGATATGAGTGTGGTTGTGACATCTTTGCGTGATAAGAACTTGATCACCACAAATTGTGCGGAAATGTTGGAGACAACATTCAGTGGTATTCCAAAAGAAGTCATGAAGAGAATTCTGAGCAATACGAATAAATCTGCATCCTATCCAGAGGAACTAAGATCATTTGCTATGACTCTTCAGTTTTACTCCAGTAAAGCATATGACTATGTGAGTCTTTTGATTTGGCCTTGCCACATCCACGTCAAATTAGGTCATGGTACAAGGGCATCGAAGGAGATCCAGGTTTCACCAAGGCTGCATTTAATGCCCTACAAATGCGCACCAAAGCCTACGCAAGCCAAGGGAAGGAGGTTGTGTGTGCCATCATGTTTGATGAGATTGCAATTCGCAAGCATGTTGAATTCGCCAATGGAAGATACCATGGATATGTCGACATCGGTAGTGGGAAATTTGATGATTCTACACCGGTGGCAAGAGATGCTCTGGTGTTCATGGCCGTATCGGTGAATGAATCTTGGAAAATACCCTCGGGATATTTCCTCATAGTTGCCATGAATGGCGAGCACCGCGCTAATGTTGTCACGGAATGCTTTCACCGTCTACATGAGGCAGGTGTTCGAGCCGTCTCGCTTACATGTGATGGACCTTCTTGTCACCTGGCCATGATGCGTTATTTGGGTGCAAAAATCGATGTCACTGCATTGGATCCATCTTTCGCCCATCCAGCTGATCCAACCCAAAGAGTGCATGTGATTCTGGATGCCTGCCACATGTTGAAGCTGTTGCGGAATGCATTGGCAGACGGTGGACTTTTCCAGACCAGTGATTGCAGGACTGTAAGGTGGCAGTACATTGAAGAGTTGAACGCTCTCCAAAAATCCGAACGACTTCGTCTTGGAAATAAACTGAGGAGTGCTCACATACAGTGGAAGAAGCAGAAGATGAAGGTAAATCTCGCTGCGCAAGTTTTCAGTGCCAGTGTTGCTGATGCATTGCAATACTGCAATGAGGGTCTCCAACTGCCACAGTTCAAGGGATGTGAAGCGACAGTGGAATTTATCAGGCACATCGACAGTGCCTTTGATGTGTTGAACAGCAGAAATCCCCTTGGGAAAGGCTTCAACAAAGCACCTATGAGGAAAACCAACAAAGACAGATGGTGGAAAATAATGGAAGGAGCCAAAAAATTCCTCCTCAGTCTGAAAGATAGATCAGGCTCTCCGATGCATCTCGGTCCTCGGAAGACAGGGTTCATTGGTTTTATTGTTAGCATGGAGAGCACAATCAACTTGTTCTCTGAACTTGTTGATTCACCAAATGCCCCTCTGACATATCTCCTGACATACAAATTCAGTCAGGATCACATCGAACTATTCTTTGCAGCTGTACGGGTACGAGGTGGCTTCAACAACAATCCCACAGCGAGACAGTTCAAGGCGGCGTATAAGCGCCTTCTGGTCCGACATGCAGTCAGGAACGGAACAGGAAATTGTGCAATCTTGGACAGAACTGATGTTCTCCACATTGACAACGTATCGCAATCCACAGTTAACGTGGCAAGAAAATATGACCTGCTCATCAGAGATCCCACTGCAGATGAACATGATTATGCAGATACACCGAATTTTGAGGAGGTGTCAGAGTACAAAGAAGCTGCTGTCAACTACATTGCTGGTTTTGTGGTGTGCATGATGTGGAAAAGAACAAGTTGCATGCAGTGCACGAAAGTATTGGGTGCTATCAATGTAGAGAGCCACCAGTTTGTGGCCATTAAGGACCGTGGAGGCCTGGAGAAGGCATCCTCAAGCATCGTCTCCGTCTCCATCCTCAAGCACTCGGTGTTGGGAAGCATGGCTCTTTATCGGCCACATTGATCCGTCCACATGAAACATTGTCCTCTTGTTTGTGAACGAGTGTTCGGTGTGTTACTGTCATGGGTGTTATGTTTGCACACAAACCTCATTATCAGACGTCACATGCTCAACTTCAGTCACAGCTTCTGTTGATGGAATATTCTGCAACAAACACACAATTTCAATAATTACAACCATTTATGGATTGGTGGGAAAAATATCATGATAATAACTGGGTATAAAACATATAAACATGTTACATGCAAACCGTATGAATACCATACAATGCGATGTTACCGGGTGTCGAAAAATCCCATGTGGTGTTCAAAATATGAAGTCACGTCCTCCACATGCATGGGGTGGAAAACATGGATACAGAAGCAAAATCTGAGGAAGGACAGAGGTGGGCTTTGGGGAGTTGGGGGGAATGTGGGGGATTAATGGGATAGAAAAGATTATGGCTTTGGATGGGGGATGATCTGAGATGGTGGTGAACAGCTGTCTTAAAGATCTGGAAGGAAGAATGAGATTGAAGAGAATGTAGAAGTTGGTTCCACAAGTGGGGAAAAAGAGGAATGAATGAGTGGAGGTGAGGAGTGATTCTGGATGTTAGGAGTTTCACCAGAAGGGGGTTGATGGCGGACCGTGTGCTCCATGCAAAAAGCTGGGTGGGGAAGTGTTAAGAGTATGAAAAGAACAGAGGGTGCAAGACCAGAAAGGAGGCGGTAGAGGACAGAAACCACCGATCTGTCTGCGATGGGAAAGTGATAGGCCTGTGGACTCAGCTTCATCGTGGGAGATTCCAATAACCTTGAAGGATGAAGGCTTATAAACATGATCTGCTTAACAAAGATCATGGCACATTGTGAAATCCAAGAGTTCGATTATGGTATTGAAAATAATGTTGAGAAAGCAGATGGAGAGGTTGCCAGACGGTCCTTTCGTAGAGAGATGGTGAGAGTGTGAGAATTGTCAGGTTTGAAAGTTGTAGTCCAAGTGCTTCACCATTTTGTGATATTATTCAATATCTGAAGAGAGGGAAGAGGATGTAGCCTGCCTGTCTGAAGGATGAGGGATGTCACGGCAGAGGGTGGAGTCATCAGGATAGATAAAGAGGATTTTCCAGAGAGTCAGAGAGATATTATTATTATTTATTTGCATGCAGCCAGTGGCTGCTGGGCTGCATCATTTCCTGGGGGCACCACAGGATTCAGTGTACTATGAGGAGGAAGAAGGGGAGGATAGCCGACGATGACATGGGATAAATCTGTCCACGAGAGATAGCAGGTTTCTGTGGAAGAATTCCCAAGTTGAGTTGACGTCAGCAACAATAGATGTGGGAGACCAGTCCTGAAGAGAGATGGCTGCTCGGCGCTTTCAGTGATGACATCTTAAGAAGAGGAGAGAGGAGTGAGTCTGTCCCAGCTCAGTAAACAAAGTTATTCATCTGCAAGGTACTCTACTACGACGACTCGACTGCTGTAGTATTCTGTCCCAAGCAAACCCCGCACTCCGTGTATTAAACACGAATGTACAATTTATCTGTCGTTAATTAACAAATCTAGTTCAACATAATAAAATAATACAGCTCATGTGTCGTCATAAATGTGAAATATTAGGAAATATAAAACTTCAGGTTCAAATAAACCAAGAATCGTCATTCCTTTATTCATCAACTCGATGGTATTCATAGAATACTTACCCTGCGCAGTCAACTTGGTGTGAGCCAACTCTTCGATTTTTGAAAGTTTCTGTTGTTTTGATCCAATATGGCTGCCAGACCACGTGACATACATTTATTTTAATTTATGTCGCTATATTATAGTCGAGGCACTTCATCACCTCGAATATAATATGAAGTTTCACGTCGATCAATGAAGCGGTTCAAGAGTTATAAAATTTTTCTAATATTTTCGTTCAATTATTTATATCTGCCAAACCACGTCACCTATCGCAAATTCCAAAAGGTCATTTTAGTAGAGACTGATATGCTGAACACACCTGTGAAGCTTCCCCTCGATAGGACCAAAAATGAGGGAGTTCGGTGTCAAAGTAGAGCTCCAATCGCTGCCTAAACATCTTAAAAAAGCCGCCGCTGTGTTCGGCGCGGTCCAATCCATGCACGGAGTTCCCGCCAGGTCCGCCATTGTGAACGGGGGTGCGAGGTCGACGAGGAATGAACCGAGTACAAGAGGGACGGGAAACACCGGCTTTGTACCTCGAATATGCCTCGTAAAACCGCCGCCACCATGTAAAGTTCTGATGTGGAATCGATCACGAGGCGACGACAAAGAGAACAATCATTTGTTGCAGCACCCGGAATGAGGTTCATGGCGACGACCCCGTGCACACACCGCCTGCCCCCTGGCCGGAAGTCCTCTTCATTCTCCAAAACGCGAGCGAGCACTTCCGGGTCCACACAACTGGCGTGAGACCATCATAGATGTGAAGTTCCTTCCGGTTGTGTGAGCGCCGTTACGAATTCAAAATCGCAATTGTATTCACTCCATTCCAATCATCAATTGGTACTTTCACAAAACGATTAACACGATTAACGTTTAACGATTTAACATTCCGAATGATGACGGTTGTGTTTGGATATTATCAAACCGGCGCATTGCCGCCATCTGCCCACTTCCGGATCCGCTGCAGGTTCGGAGTTCTCATCAAAATCTAAACGGTATTTGTAAAATTTCAATAAAACCCACGTCACTGTTGATGTCGGTAAATATTATTCCTACGTGTTTGGAAAATTGGAAAACTTGGAAAAATTTGAAAAACAATATACATCTAGGCTATTTTACTCCGGGGGGGTAGGGGGTGGGGGGTCCCAGGAATTCCCGCCCAAAAATATCGCTGCGATCGGTTGAGCCGTTTTTGCGGTAAATTCGAACGGACAAACGGACGGACATTTGGTGGATTATAGTCAGATAATAAATACATGTGTTATTATATAATCATTCATTGCATTGTGGGAGTCTTCACAACAATAACCGAGCTTCATCGCCTATTTTTATATTCATTCTCCTCACGGTTACTTCATCACAAATATTCGCAAAAGGTGAAGAGAAATGGATGTTACTGCACCCGGTTTGTTCGGAACCTGGTGCTGAGATTCCTCCACACGGAACGCGCCGGCTCCCGCTGCCTCGTTTCGTTGTTTCCCATCTCGAAGGAAAAAGTGAACAAACTTCACGAATATCGCGGAATCGTTAAAAACACAACCGGCTCCTCTGAAATCCGTTGGATTTGTGAAGAAATAACGATCACTTCGCCGACTGATCAAATGTAACCTAGCAACAGTAACATTGCGTCGATGACATTGCAACGGAAGAAGAAGAAGCATCTTGGTACTCACCACAACATAGCAAAGTCCTATTTTTAAAAAAACAACAACTCCGTTTATTTTAAAACCTGCTCTTGGGACGGCCGCGTCGCATCATCAGCAAACACACTCTCCTGGGCCGGTTGAGAGTCCAAATATGGCAGCCGAGTGGCTTCATCAGCAAACGCATTCTCATGGGCCGGTACGGAGTTCAAATATGGCGGCCACGAGCCGAAGTCAGCAAACACACTCTCCTGGGCCTGTTGGGAGTCCAAATATGGCGGCCGCGTGGCTTCATCAGCAAACGCACTCTCCTGGGCCGGTTGGGAGTCCAAATATGGCGGCCGCGTGGCTTCATCATCAGATGCACTCTTCGGACCGGGTAGTTTCTCCATATTGTGGAGTTCGTGCTGCCTCAATATGAATGGGATATTTTTTATATATATATATATATATTTTTGTCTACACTTTGGTTTTACAGATTTAAAGTTATTTGATTAAAAAGATAAATGTTGTGGTAAAATCAGGAAGTAATGTTTCAGGTGTTCTATAAATTATAAATCGCTTACCCGGGCTCGAACGTGGCTAACATAACATCCGCCATCTTGGCGATTGGACATTCCGGTCAATGGGAAGTCACCGGGTTGGGACCGTTTACTTTTACTTGGATCTTTCCGTTACGTTGGTTTGTTTGGTATTCTCACTGAGGAGCCTTTCTTCATCTCTTGACAGGAAAGAAGGATCGCGATGTTCTCGGCTGTGCTCCCTGCGATGAGGTCGAATCTCTGCAACACGCCGCATGTTCAGCTCGCCGCGGAGGTGGAAGCTGCGGATCGGCCCGGATCGAACAGCCCGACCGAATATCGTCGCTTCGCGGCTGCTTCCGCCGCCGGTAAGAACCTGGATGAGTGTTCGTGTGTCGCGCTTTGTCCTCACGCCCTAAGATCGCTCGGACCGCCATTTGCCTTCTCGTCTCGTTGCCAGATTGATGACCTTGTTGTTGTGAGAAGTGCATTATTTTTTATGGTTTCTTAGGAATACGGATCTGAAGAGAAAATTTAGTTTGGTTGCCAGATCGGCACCCTTGGGGAAATCCCGTAATTTGCATAAATCCAAAATGGCCGCCTCGGATGGCGGTGGATTATGAGTTATGACTTTTTAACCAACTAACTTACAATCGCATATGATGTGTTTTCCATATATTTTTCACCTCAGGAATCGGATATCTGGAGGCAGTTTTGTGATTTGGGATAAAATTCAGGGTAAAAGTTCAAATTCAAACATTTGCAGCCAAAAATAGAAACGATAGATTTCACATAAACAAGGCCATCATTCTGACAACTGGATTAGTAAAGACTTGACGATAGATTCCTATTAGGAATAATATAGATATATTCATTTATATAGACACCATACCCATATTCCTCTATTTTTATTCACAGAATCATAATACTATATGGCTACCTCAAAGTGCATCGTCCCATTGTGTCACGGAGGTGGAGAAGAAAATAAATTCACTTAAGTCTGAATCAAGAAGCTGATCTCACGTGCCAAAATCCGTGGTGATGGAGATCTGCAGGCGAAGCTGCAGAACATTGTTAATGGTGGTAGTAATACTAATAGTGCAGGTATATTGTATCGTCTGCCACAAAAGTTGCTCAAAATCAAAAGAGAAAATGGCAAGGGTTCAGAAGTCAAAGAAAAGAAAAACGGAAGATGAGGGTGTTAAGACAACGACAAGATCTCAAAGTAAGGTAGCTGACAAAGGTACGTTTGAGTACACACGGGATTGTATTTTCTGTGCCGAGGAATGTTTGCCCATTGATGAAAGACACCCTGATAGATGGAACCGTGTTCGTCAGTGTTTGACGAACGATCGTTTTGACAAAGAAGGCAATCCCCTCCCTACTATGAAAGATATGCTCCTTGACGTTGCTGAACAGGATCCAGGCCACAGTGCAGATGTAGCGTTGGGATGGAGCAGTTTGGGACATTAACGCGACCTGTGCACAACTCAGCTCGAAATGCCTACAAATTCTGGGGATGCACTATCTTGCTGGCGCAGATGCCACCTCATACATGTATGGCAAGGGAAAAGCGTCGGCTTTGAAGACACTTCGAGCTGGTGACGTCCCTGGCCTGTACTCAATTTTCGGTGAACTTGATGCCACCTATGCAGAACTTATGGAAGCAGGACAGGCCCTCTTCTGTGCTCTATATGGTCAACCCATTGATGGGTTGAAACCCATCAATGGTTGAAACCCATCAATTGATGGGTCAACCCATTGAACCTTTTGTCTGCCCCATTCTTCCCTTTCTCCAAGCTATTCTGTAATCTCTGACACACCTTCAACAGCTCTCCCTACCTCTCCCTACCTCTTCCTCCTCTTCCACATCTTACCCTACCTTTCGGAGATTTATCCCATCTCGTCTTCAGTTGTCATACCCTTCCTCCCGTCCATGGTACACAGAATCTTGTAGTGAGGCTGTTGCCCAGAAACAACTTGCCTTCGTCTCCTGGAAAGCAAATCCAACGGAAGGAAACTCATTCCTTTCACAAAGCCCGAAACAAGTGTGTGTCCACCCTCAGGAGAGCCAGGAAACAATATCTCTCCGTTCTCAACACCGAACTCTCTTATCTGTCTCCCTCTTCCAAATCCTGGTGGCATCTGGTCAAATCCGTTTCTGGTGTTTGTTCCCCCTCCATCCCCTCCCTTACCTCAAACGGCTACACAGCTGACTCCGCACGTGAAAAAGCTGAATGCCTCAACTCTGTGTTTGCCTCTAAATCTTGTGTCCCAAACCCATCCCTCTCTGTACCCACCATACCCAGTCGTACCCAGCTGCTCCTGGACTCAGTGTCCTTTCCTCCTGACAAGGTGGAAAAGTTTCTGTCAACCCTCGACTCTGATTCTGCAACTGGACCCGACGGCATCAGCCCACGGGTCCTAAAATCCTGCTCTGCCGCTCTATCTCACCCTCTCTCTGTTCTCTTCACCCTCTCTTTTGCTCAAGGTCAACTGCCATCTGCTTGGAAATCAGCCAACATCACCGCTTTGCACAAAAAAGGTGCAAAAACAGATCCTAGCAACTACAGACCAATCAGCCTTCTCCCAATTATCAGCAAAGTCATGGAATCCATCATTGCTTCAGATATGAAATCTTTCCTCTTCTCCAATGGCTTGATCTCTGATCATCAATTTGGTTTCAGACCAGGTCACTCTACTCTGGACATGCTGCTTCTGCTGTCTCAACAATGGATGGAGGTCCTCAATGCCAAACAGGAAATTAGAGCTGTCTCCCTCGACATATCACGTGCCTTCGATACGGTCTGGCACCCCGCTCTGCTCACCAAACTCTCCTCCTTTGGTATCCATGGAAATCTCCACGCATGGCTGGCGGACTTCCTCTCTAGTCGTCGTCAACATGTGACCCTGAATGGGTTTCTCTCATCTCCTCTTCCTGTTCAGTCTGGAGTTCCCCAAGGCAGTGTTCTGGGCCCTGTGCTTTTTCTGGTCTTCATCAATGATCTCTCTGACTCTCTTGAAAATCCTCCATCTCTTTGCTGATGACTCCACTCTCTGCCGCTCCATTTCTCTTCCTTCAGATCGGCAGTCTGCAGCCTCCTCACTCTCTGAAGGCTTGGACAAAATCACAGACTGGTCAAACAAGTGGAACATGTCTTTCAATCCTGACAAATCTCACACTCTTACTATGTCTCTCCGAAAAGATCGACTGGACAACCCTCCCATCTACTTTCTCAACAATCCTCTCCAAGAAGTTCTGTCGCTCAAGCTTTTGGGTCTCACTATCTGCCATGATCTTTCTTGGGAAAACCACATTTCCAAGCTGGCCTCCAAAGCCAGTCGCTGACTGGGCATCCTCCGTCGTGCGAAATCCTTCCTCGGCACACCTGAGCTGCTCACCACATACAAGGCTTTCATCCGCAGCTCAATGGAATACTGTTCTCCCCTATGGGCCGGTGCTCCTACCTCACACCTAGCTCGGCTTCACGCTGTTGAAACCAAAGCTTTCAGAATTATTGGAATCTCCCGCGATGAAGCTATCTCTGAGGGCCTTTCACTCACTCACCGCAGGCAGGAAGGTGGTCTTTCTGGCTTATACCGACTCCTCTCCGGCCTTGCACCCCCAGCTCTCTCTGTGCTCTGTCCCCTAAATATTCCTACAGGTCGCACAAGATCTGCCAGCAACCCTCTGATGGTTAAACTGCCGAAATCTCGGCTCTCTGCTCACCTTCACTCTTTCATTCCTCTTTTCTCCCGCCTCTGGAACAAACTCCCTCACTCCCTTCAATCCCACTCCTCCCTCCAGGTCTTTAAAACAGCTTTTCACCACCATCTCTTATCTTCCCCCATCCAAAACCTTGATCTTTTCTACCCCCGCTAATTCACCCCAGATCCACCTTGTTTGAAATTCCAACTTCTTTCCTGGAAGTCCTGGCAGTGTCCATATGTTTTATACCTCTCCCACCCCCCCTTCCCATGCCCCCCCCCCCAAAACCCCTCGCCCTCTCTCAGATCTCTCGATGTCTCCATGTCTCTCGGTCCCTGCTCTCAAATGTTGTGTTTGTGTCCTTCCCCCTCACTCCCCATCTTGTCTACCGCTCCCGATGTTATATGTTTTATGTGTCGGTTTGTTTTTCTGTGTGATTAATGTTCGCTCTTTCACGAGCCTCGATCTTGTATACAACAACAACAACAACAACAACAACAACAACAAAATCCAGGAGGATTCTCGCATAAGTAGCCGTTCGCGTTTCCCGCAACCAAGGCAGTCACAGCCAGACTCGAACCTTTGGCTCCGAGCACATCCATCGACCCGAGGGGGTTTCAGCTGCAGGACGTTTCCCAGTAGCATCGTTTTCCAGGCGTCTTGCCGGAGTTCGTCACAACTGCTCCGGCGTTCGGACCTCGGTGACCATCACGTGCTCAGACGACGTAGTTTCTGAACGAAATGCTTGAGGGGTTCCAATGCATCCGGTCTCTTCGTGGCAGACTGGTAGCGAGGGTAGTTGGCGCTCCGTGGCTAGAGCTGGCTCGGCGGGTCCTCCGCTTGACGTTCTTCCCTGAGGAGGGGTAGTCGCAGGAGCGTGGGCATCATCTCGATTCAGAACGATGTCAGGAGAGGATCACGATTAATTGTTGTAATCATCAGAGATACAACATTGTCTCAGAGTAGAGTTTAATCATGATCGATCTCAGACAGCATCGAAAGAGAGAACCAGCAATCATAGTATTAGTGTTACTGCAGGCACATACAGGTGCATACAGGTGCATACAGTTGATATCTCGTCAAGTGAGCATGCAGCACACAATGGTGAATCCTTACCATTCTCCGGAAGCCCAGAGGTGCTCTCGGGTTACATAGCACAGAACTACCTTCTGCGCTGAACGGCAGTCTCTTTTAGAGGAGCCGCGTGGGAGTCGCGTAGTGGCAATGCGTAGAATTACACCAGGGTCGTAAATTAGATGACAATTTCACCACAAACAGTATCAACAACACCCTACTGGGGGGGGGGGGGGGGTGAATGGCCGCTCTCATGGAGATGGTCACCTTACTGGGGGGTGGGGGGAGTGGATGGTCGCTCTAGTGGAGATGGTCACCCTATTGGGGGGGATGGTCGCTCCCATAAAGATGGTCACCCTATTGGGGGGGATGGTCGCTCCCATAAAGATGGTCACCCTACTGGGGGGGGATGGTCGCTCTAGTGGAGACGGACGCCCGTGGCGGGGGGGGGGGGGGTTGTTTAAAGTTAGATCGAGGGTGCAGGTAAATTGAAATGGATATTGACACCTGTGGTGCTGATTGTAGAATGTAGTGTTTTGTGAGATGCAGGAGGCAGTAGAATGGCTGGGCGTGTGGTTTGGTTGGGAGAGATGGTTGACCGAGGCACCCCGGGCACTGGGAGCTCGTCGGCCAGTTAAGGCTGTAGGTAGGCTCAGGAAGCCAGTTAGGTTAGTGTGTGAGTGGGGCCCGAGAATCCAGGGAGATTACTCGGGTGCTAAGTGCCAATGAGGGCCTTCCCCAAATAGGTAAGGGCGAGGAGTAGGCAAGCCTGGGAGGCAGCTCCGGTGGATGAGGGGTCGTAGGCAGGTAGACCTGCCAGGTTAAGCCACACGACCCAGCCCTGAAATTGTGCAAGGGCACAGATAGAAAAGTCGTGGGGTGAGACCCAAATTCGGGGGGGGAGGGGGGAGGAGGGGGCACTACTGTGTGGGCAATGGGAATTCGGGTTCTTAGAACTACATCGTTTAAATAAGGCCGATTGGCAGGGTACGACCCCGGGGAGGTTAAATGTGTAAATGATGTTGGTGTAGTTAGAATTTGTGAAGACCCCTTCGTACCACCTACAACCATCCACAAGGGGAAACATTTTGCACCACGGGGCTCGAAGTTTGATGGGTGAGATGCATCATGACGTGGGTGCAAAACATTGTGTTCATTCCGTCTTTCCTTCCTGGGAGAACCTGGGGGGAGTTGGGGACGAATTTGGCAATAAAGAGGGGACGTGGGAGACAAGACGTCGAGACGAATTGTAAATACAAGGAGGGCTAGGGTAGTGTAGTAGACGGTGGGGGTACGTAAGGTTAGGGCCAGGCTCGAGTTCACTCTGCCGGCATTCCTCTCACCCGTTCCATTTGCCTTGTTTTGCATGTGCCACAGTGCCCTTTCCTTGTGCTCCTTGCGCTTTGTCTTCCTCCCCGCCCCAGGACCATCATGAGGTCTCACCTTGCTGTCGCAGCGTCTTGCTGCCATCCATCACATTATGGACCACTCGCCCTGTGGCCACACCTTCCTGCTGTTGCAGCTCCTCGCTGCCCCCATCATCTTGCTGGATGGCCTACCTGTTGGGTGGCATTGATGCCACACCTTTGGACCACGTGTCAGTGGCCCTGTTCACAAAATAAAATGACCCATGTGTGGAAAGGCGAAAATTAGATGGCCTTATGATCTTGACATGGCCTGTATACCGGTCAGGGCCAGCTGGTTTTGTTAGGAAGCCGACCAAGGCAAGAAGCCACAAGATGACTCCAGCAACAAGTCCTCCATTTTTTATTCCTTGAGTCCAGGTCCTGGGTCTTAGTTTTTGTAAATAAATCGTGTCGTGTGTAAAAGTAAAAATGTTGTTCACTGGATATGTGTTTTGTTTCAAAATTTCGGCAATACGCGAACAGTATAAGGTTGTGGGTGTGAATCTGTACTGTAGTTTGTCAACGCATTCGGCGGGACATACGTATTAGTTTAAATAGTCGCACACATTGGGGTTAGAGTTTAAAATGTTAGGGGAATTACATCTTCGTGTCACACTAATGGTAATGTTAAATGAGTGCCAGCTCCCCCAGCCGCTCCTGTGTGGACGACTTGGGACGAGTCTGGGTGAGAGGAGGGGGAAGTATTATGGGTTTGCAATGAAGGACATCCCTCAAGTGAATTACACGACAACATGTAGCCTGCATTAGTCAGTTATTTCTTATTAAATGTAAAGATTAGTTCCCTTTCCATTGTGTTGAAATAAAAGCAGATACAACCATCTGCTTAGAGCCCAGCTTCTGCTCAAGCCTAATCAATTCTACTCCCCTCCACATATTTTCCCAATGCAGGCAGTGCCCAGAACACAACATGCAGTTCACCGGGACGAATTTTTTTTTTTTTTTTTTTTGTATACAGAATCGAGGCTCGTGAAAGAGCTGACATTTATTTCACAAACAAATCAAACAGACAAACAAAATATATAAAAAGAGGGAGCGGAAGACAAGATGGGAGAGAAGGGGAAGCACACAAACACAACATTTGAGAGCAGGGATGTGTGGGAGGGAGAGGGCTTGGGGGAGGAGGCATGGGAAGGGGGGGTGGGGGGGTTGGAGAAATATAAAACACAAGGACACCAAGGGCTTCCAGGACAGAAGTTGGTATTTCAAAAAAGTGGATTTGGGGTGAAATTAGCGGGGGTAGAAAAGATCAAGGTTTTGGATGGGGGAAGATAAGAGATGGTGGTGAACAGCTGTTTTATAGACCTGGAGGGTGGAGTGGGATTGAAGAGAGTGAGGGAGTTTGTTCCAGAGGTGGGAGAAAAGAGGAGCGAAGGTGAGCAAAGAGTCTTGATTTTGGCAGTTTAACCATAAGAGGGTTGCAGGCAGATCTTGTGCGACCTGTAGGAATATTTGGGGGACAGAGACCAGAGAGAGCTGGGGGGGGCAAGGCCAGAGAGAAGTCAGTAGAAGATGGAAAGACCACCAACCTGCCTGCGGTGAGTGAGTGAAAGGCCCTTGGAGTAAGCTTCATTGCGGGAGATTCCAATGAGTCTGAACGCTTTGGTTTCAACAGCGTGAAGACGAACTAGGTGTGAGGCAGGAGCACCAGCCCAGAGGGGAGAGCAGTATTCCATTGAGCTGCGGATGAAAGCCTTATATGTGGTGAGGAGCGCAGGTGTGCTAAGGAAGGATTTCGCACGACGGAGGATGCCCAGTCGGCGACTGGCTTTGGAGGCCAGATTTGAAATGTGGTTTTCCCAGGAAAGATCATGGCAGATAGTGAGACCCAAAAGCTTGAGTGACAGAACTTCTTGGAGAGGATTATTCAGAAAGTGGATGGGAGGGTTGTCCAGTCGGTCTTTTCAGAGAGACATCGTAAGAGTGAGATTTGTCAGGATTGAAAGACATGTTCCACTTGTTTGCCCAGTCTGTGATTTTGTCCAGGTCTGCAGAGAGTGAGGAGGCTGCAGACTGCCGATCTGAGGGATGAGGAATGGAGCGACAGAGAGTAGAGTCATCAGCAAAGAGATAGAGAGGATTTTCAAGAGAGTCAGAGAGATCATTGATGAAGACCAGAAAAAGCACAGGGCCCAGAACACTGCCTTGGGGAACTCCAGCCTGAACAGGAAGAGGAGATGAGAGAAACCCATTCAGGGCCACACGGTGACTACGACTAGAGAGGAAGTCCGCCAGCCATGCTTGGAGATTTCCATGGATACCAAAGGAGGAGAGTTTGGTGAGCAGAGCGGGGTGCCAGACCGTATCCAAGGCACGTGATATGTCAAGGGAGACAGCTCTAATTTCCTGTTTGGCATTGAGGACCTCCATCCATTGTTGAGAAAGCAGAAGCAGCATGTCCAGAGTAAAGTGACCAGGTCTGAAACCAAATTGATGATCAGAGATCAAGCCATTGGAGAAGAGGAAAGATTTCATATCTGAAGCAATGATGGATTCAATGACTTTGCTGATAATTGGGAGAAGGCTGATTGGTCTGTAGTTGCTCGGATCTGTTTTTGCACCTTTTTTGTGCAAAGCGGTGATGTTGGCTGATTTCCAAGCAGATGGCAGAATATAAACTGCTTCCTGATGTCATCTCTCTCCACCCACAGCTTCATTGCCATATTGTGCAACTGAAGATCAAGGGTCATCACGGTGATCGATTCACTTCCCATTACACCAGTCGTGACACCATGTGCTCTCATGAGACCGGTGAAGGCCGACAGAGTGCCGTAATCTGTAGGACGTGATCTTATCAAAGGTGGTACTTGTGCAACATTGGTCTGGAAGTTGGTGGAAGACAACAAGGAATTAAAGGCTCCCCATGTTCCCGGAGCAATGGATTTAACTTTATAGTGGTTGCCATCTTGGTTTTGGTGGCCATCTTGGATTTGGAAAAAATGCCACCCTCCCTTTTTTAGACCTCAATAATACCTTAATACAGAATCAAGTGATAATTTGCTTTAAACAAACAATAGACACGAAAGTTGCTTCAATGACATAACAGCCTACACTATCAAGGAAGGTATTGAATTTGAGTCAATTTGTGACTCGGAAAAAAACAAAACATTTTGACAACGATGTTGATCACTCCGGTTTGTGTGTTTGTTTGTCTGTTCGCTCACTTATACTTGTCTACAGGTCACAATTTTAAACCAATTTTCACGAAACTTCACCAAATGGTAGAGTTTGTGTTCCCACAAAATACTATATATTTTGAGGTCAAAAGGTCAACATAGGCCAAAGGTCAACCACTTTTTTCAAATTTTTTAAATCCATAATTTTCATCCGAGTGATTAGCAAATTGAATGGGATTTATATATCAGCGAACTGAATGAAATGAACAGCTATTTTGAGGTCAACATAGGTCAAAAGATCAACATAGGCCAAAGGTCAACAACGTTTTTTAAATTTCTAAAATCCTCAATTTTCATCCGATTGACTTGAAAATTGAATGGGATTTACATATCAGCTAACAGAATTCAACCACAAACTATTTTTTTGATCAATATAGGCCAAAGGTCAACAACGTTTTTCAAATTTCTAAAATCCTCAATTTTCATCCGATTGACTTGAAAATTGAATGGGATATACATATCATCGAACAGAATTCAACCACCAACTATTTTTTTGATCAACATCGGTCAAACCGTCAAGATAGGCCAAAGGTCAACAACATTTTTCAAATTTCTAAAATCCTCAATTTTCACCCGGTTGACTTGAAAATTGAATGGGATTTACATATCGGCGAACAGAATTCAACCACCAACTATATTTTTGATCAACGTAGGTTAAACCGTCAACATAGGCCAAAGGTCAACAACTTTTTTCAAATTTCTAAAATCCTCAATTTTCATCCGATTGACTTGAAATCTGAATAGGATTTTCATGTCCGCCAACTGAAACCAACCACCAACTATTTTTTTGATCAACATAGGCCAAAAGGTTAACATAGGCCAAAAGTTCAACATCCGCCAAAATGTCAACATCGGTCAAATTTGTAAAACTAGCAACGGCACCCACCCTATGGGCGGGGGCTTCAAATGGGAGGCCCAAATGGAAAGGTAAATTCTTAATGTAATTAACCAAATGTCCGTCCGTCTGTGTGACAGGCCACGTCTGTCTTTCGTCTGTCTAAATGTCTGTCTGTCGTCTGTCTGTCCGTTCGAAGGTACCGTAAAAACTGCTGAACCGATCGCAACGATATTTTGGGTGGATAATGCTGGGATCTTCAGGAGTAAAATAGGCTATTTAGTTTTCCCAATTTCAGCAATTTCAGTCAATTTTCAACCGATTAACTTAATTTGAAGAAGATTTGCATATCAGATCACATAATTCAACCACTAACTATTTGTGAAGTCAAAAGGATGCTTTTCCGAGCGCCATTCTACTTTGTTCTCTTTTACCAAGTGTCGCTCTTTGAGTGATTTTTCATTTGTCTGTCTGTTTGTTTGTTTACTTCCGACATCGAAGGTGGATTCTTCACCATTGAGAGATCGGGTGAAAACAGATATCTTACTATATTTCACCAAATGTCTGTCTGTCTGTCTGTCTGTCTGTTCGAGGGTACCGTAAAAACTGCTGAAACGATCGCAAAGATATTTTGGGTGTATAATCCTGGGATTCCCAGGAGTAAAATAGGCTATTTAGTTTTCCCAATTTCAGCTTTAGTCTCCAGCATTCTCAGGTTTGGACGCCCGCATAACATTCGCGTTTGCATGACGTTCATTGCGACGTCTTCTTACGTCGAGCAACGGTACCCACCCTATGGGCGGGGCTTCAATTGGGAGGCCCAAATGAAAAGGCTAAATATCGGAAATTGAAGCCTTTTTTTCTTTTAAATGATTTTTATAAACATCCGCCATGCGGAAACGTCATGCGGGAGCAAGTATCAGCAGGATGTGGCAGTGTGGCAGCCCACGTTTGCACCGATCGCTGCACCGTGTGCCGCACAAACGACTGCACCGATCGCTGCACCGTGTGCCGCACAAACGGTTGCACCGATCGCTGCACCGTGTCCCTCACAAACGGCTGCACCGATCGCTGCACCGTGTGCCGCACAAACGGCTGCACCGATCGCTGCACCATGTGCCGCACAAACGGCTGCACCGATCGCTGCACTGTGTGCCGCACAAACGACTGCACCGATCGCTGCACCGTGTGCCACACAAACGACTGCACCGATCGCTGCACCATGTGCCGCACAAACGGCTGCACCGATCGCTGCACTGTATTTCGCACAAACGGTTGCACCGTGTGCCGCACAAACGACTGCACCGATCGCTGCACAGCTGCATTGATCGGATGTGGCGTGAAGGAGGATCTGCACTTCGGCGTGAAGGAGGATCAGATCTAACAGATCGCTGTCTCCATCGATCTTGCCAAGGCCGTAACACCTGTCGGCTCAAAAGCCTTTTCACTGTTGATTTGGTACAGTTACACGTATCGGGAATTTGGTACACGTATCGGGAGTACATACGACATGGCGGATGTGAACACTATTATCGATCACGATTCACGATCACGATCATCACGATCATTGTGTATCGATGACTATTTGAAACACGATGAAATAATATTTACCGATATGAACAGTGATGTGGCTTTTATTGAAATTCTCAAGATACTGTTTAGATTTTGATGATTCGCGTGTGATATGATTCAACGAATGTTTATATGAATCGTTTAAAACAAAAAAAGACTCAATTTCTGAAATTTTCCCATCGCCATATCCAGATTCGCCACGGACCCACGATCGATGTTTCTCTACGTGAACGTGCCCGTTTGTTTGCGAACAGGTACGTTTTTCATGGAAGTCCTTCACGAACTTGCTGTCCATGTCTGACGTGCGAATGAAGGTGCTACAGGAATGTGGAATTTATTGATTTCATGGTTTAGCATTCACCGTATCTGCATCGCCTGTTTGCCTCTGGCCTCCCACCTGTGCGTAGCAGGGGTATTTCTCTCGTATAACATGATGTCAAAATAAGTTATGGACGAGTTATGAATAAACTTGGTGGACGTGTTGGTTCGGTGACAAGAACAATAGATTTTGGTTCATGTCCGAATCCAGATCCGGCCTATCAGTGGATACAAAACGTAAACTGTTCACCTGTGGAGGTATGCCCTCCACCGAGTGCCTTGCTTTTCTCTGCAACCGTTGGTCTGATTGACAGGAAGTTTTCAGCACAGGTACGCCCCTTTTTTATGATAATTATGATGTGAAAGGGAAGAGATAATTATGTTGCGAATGCAGTAAATTATGTTGTGGTTTTTACTTTAACAACGTTATTGTTGATGTACTGTACGATGGAGTCTTCCTTGACGACAATGCACCACGTGGTAACAACGGAGATGTGACGACACAATAATCAGGTTTGGTTCAACTTAAAACTGGTAACCTAGCAATAATCCCACATGATGTATGACGTCACAATAATCGGCTTTAATGCAACAAACAGCTGGTTACGTTACTCGTTCTTTGAACGTGAGCAGGTATTGGACGGTTTTCCTGAAGCACCTGTTATTTTTCGATTACGAAAGAGAATGCAACGAAGGTAACGTGCCTCACACGGTTTTGTTTCTCATCATCAAATGAATTTAATCTTTTTATGTCGAGTTTAACCATAACTCAGGTGGGAGAGGTGTAAAACACATGGACACTGCTAGAACTTCCAGGAAAGAAGTCGGTATTTCAAAAAGTGGATCTGGGGTGAATTAATGGGGGTAGAAAAGATCAAGGTTTTGGATTGGGGAAGATAAGAGATGGGGGTGAACAGGTGTTTCAAAGACCTGGAGGGAAGAGTGGGATTGAAGAGAGTGAGGGAGTTAGAACAAGTCAGACGAAACATGTTGGACAGGTTGGTGCTGTGAAGGACGAATTGATGATATTTTGGTGAAGGTCCGAATCCGGATATGGAGGTATGCGCTCTACCGAGTGCCGTTATAGTTTTATTTTACCTGGTTTTATGTGTCATTATGGTGTCTAAATGAAAGAAAAGATTTGTTCAAATGGAGAATGTGTTCATGTTTTCCGGTCGAGCACACCTGTATTAAGCTGTGGATGAAAGAAAATGTTCTTTTTCAGGGAATCAGAGATGTTTCCGTCATCATCAATCGAAGACGTTGATGTGAACTCCTCACCTCCACACGATTCACCAAAGAAGGAGAAAAACACCCTTTGGAAGCGTGTGAAGTAAATAATTTCATTCACCCCCATCTGCACTTTTGAAAACTTGATTTTGGATATATCTACCTCAGGGAATGTACAATAAATTGACTTTTCAATCTCTTTCAACTTAGACACATCTTCGGAAGAGACAACAACAAGGAGCGTTGTGCGGACGTTTCACATTCCGTGTAAGTAAGAGAATCACCTTTCAGGACGTCATGACATTCATTGTGCTCGCAATAGAAATGGTATTCCTTTGAGGAAACTAATGTGAATCTTGTCGTGTTTCGATCACATTTTGATCCATAATTATTTTCTATATTATCAATTGGAGGTTTCACCGCTGTGGGATTTCTTTGACGTGCCTCCATCGAGTTGTTTACCTGGGGTGGGAATCTTGATCCAGATATAAAGGGTCATGCGGGTGTTTTGTATGAAGAGCGAGTTTATCATATGTATATATATACAGTCACGTGAAAAAGTAAGTACACCCCATGTAAAGTTTTGACTTTTACAACATATTTCAACATACGGCTATTTGATCTTCATTTCAACAATATTGATAGATAAAGGTGATATAATATAACAAATATCATGAAACATTTACATTTTGTAGTCCATTGTATAATTTAAATAAACATAAATGCAAATTTCGCATGTGGAAAAAGTAAGTACACCCCGACATTTATCACTACTTCAAATACCTAAAATTAGAATCAGGTGCACCAGCTCAGGTGCAAATGATTAGAACATCGTTGGAAAGGATCTTGGAGGAACCTGTCTTATTTAAACCTCAGACATTTCGTTTGGTTTGCTCTTTGTTGTTGAAGTGTGCGGCGTCACCATGGCTAGATCAAAAGAGCTCTCTGAGGCCTTCAGAAAGAAGGTTATAGATGCCTACCAGTCTGGGAAGGGATTTTAAAACATCTCCAAATAATTTGAAATCAATCAATCGACTGTCCGGAAGATCATCTTCAAGTGTAGAAGATCCAAACAACTGCCAACTTGATCAGGCCAGACCGCCCGAGCAAGTTCAGCCCGAGAGCAGACCGCAAGATGCTGAAAGAAGTCTCCAAGAACCCCAGAATGTCATCACGGGACCTACAGGTAGCGTTTGCCACGGTTGATGTCAAAGTGTACGAGTCTACCATTAGAAAGAGGCTGCACAAATTTGATCTACATGGGAGGTGTGCCAGGAGGAAACCGTTGCTGTCCAGAAAGAACATCAAGGCAAGACTAACGTTTGCCAATGAACACCCTGGCAAAGACCAGCACTTCTGGAACAATGTGCTCTGGACAGATGAGTCAAAGGTGGAGCTATTTGGCCACAGTACCAGAAGACATGTTTGGCGAAAACCAAAGACAGCATTTGACCACAAGAACCTGATACCAACTGTAAAGCATGGTGGTGGAAATATAATGGTTTGGGGCAGCTTTACTGCATCAGGGCCTGGGCAGCTCACCATCATAGAATCCACTATGAATTCTTCATTGTACCAGAGGGTGCTTGAGGATAATGTGAGGCCATCTGTCGGAAAGTTGAAGCTCAACCGAAGGTGGACCTTGCAACATGACAATGACCCTAAACATACCAGTAAATACACCAAGGAATGGCTGAAAAGAAAGAAATGGAGGGTTCTGGAATGGTCAAGTCAAAGCCCGGATCTAAATCCCATTGAGATGTTGTGGGGGGATTTGAAACGAGCTGTGCATGCAAGAAACCCCTCAAACATTGCACAGAAAGAATTCTGCATGGAGGAGAGGGCAAAAAGTTCTCCTCGTCGATGTCAGAGACTGGTAGACAGTTATAAGAAACGCCTAATTGAGGTTGTTTCTGCCAAAGGGGGCAATACCACCTATTAGAGCCAAGGGTGTACTTACTTTTTCCACATGCGAAATTTGCATTTATGTTTATTTAAATTATACAATGGACTACAAAATGTAAATGTTTCATGATATTTGTTATATTATATCACCTTTATCTCTCAATATTGTTGAAATGAAGATCAAATAGCTGTATGTTGAAATATGTTGAAAAAGTCAAAACTTTACATGGGGTGTACTTACTTTTTCACGTGACTGTATATAGGGTAGGTGGGGGTAATATGGACCCCCTAAGCCAAAGTCCCGATAGAGACTATACAAATAGATAAGGAATATTTCCAAATAATGGTTTATTTAGACAACCAGACAGACTACATCCCCATGCAGTTTGGGTTGAATAAAATCAAAGACATATGATTGAGGGGACAAATAAAAATATGCCATCAGTGTCCATATTCCAAACAACGTGGGGAATATGGACGCCCCCTATGGGGTAATATGGACCTCGGGTCCATATTACCTCAATGTGGTAAGTCTAGTTTATTTTAGACAAATGTTCCCTGGGACAAATGTGACTTTCGGAATTTTCAGTGAACAACAACCTAAGCGACACTCGTCACAGACGAAAGCACCTGTACCCTCATTGTCAGTTTCGTTTTCGTGGGCCCATTGCTTGCATTCACTGCATTGGATCCAAGAAAATTCAGGTGGATCAACAAATAACTCATAGCAATATATGCAGGAGACATTACTCATGCAGTTTTCAGGACCTTTTCTGTGTTGCTTGGCAGACTTGGTAACCTGCTTTCGAACTGGAGGACCGCGCTTTGTTCGTGGTCTGTTGCCTTTTTTCGCTTTCAAATTAGTTGGGGATATAGGATTCTGCTTCTCGCGTGTTGGCCCTTTCTTCAATGCCCTTCTCTCTTGTTCTTGATGTTCCACGATCAAACGTCTTTTAGAAGGAGAGGATGTGATGATTACGCGTTTTCGGGGCGAGTTAAATCTCCGACAGTGCATAGTCACTGTCGGATTTTTATACAGAATCAAGTGTACATGTTATCGGCTGTTAACAAACAGCCGATACTTGACGGCTACTTGGACCATGCCTAGTTTTGTTTGCTTAGTCACATATTTCGGTGCAGAAAAATTTATTTGATTCAAATTTTGACAGTGAACATGCTGTTTTGTGGACTTATTCGATAAGCTTCCTGTGTGGGGAATATGGACATTGACCGTGGGGAATATGGACATGGGTCCATATTAGACACTACCAAAGGGTCCATATTCCCCACACCATGCCTCTCGATCATGTCAGCATGCCCAGTACATATGGGCTGGGATGGAGTTTTCTACACACAGTGGTGCTGTAGACAGCTCTCACGTGTACTCAGCCAGGGACACCACTCATGAAACAAGCTAGTGACTACATGTACATACACAGTACTGCATGCTTATGAATTGTAAAATTTGAGATGAAAACTTTTGGAAGTTTGCACTTACCATCATTAAAGAGTTTGAATCAACTGCAGTTGGTCACTTGCTGGTCGGCCATACTTGTTTATCCCGTGATATGGAGACGAGGGTTGATGCAGTGCATCATGGGAAATTCAGTGGGGTCCATATTCCCCTGGGGTCCATATTACCGCCACCCACTATATGTACATCAGGAAGAAGATAATTGTTTTTTGGTCATTTATTGTTGCATATCTTTTCTACCTGTCCCTGCTTGTATAATAATTAATCATAAAAGTAGGACCGTGGGTCCTGAAGCTCACCTGGATCACGAGCTACAATCACTCAAACCCCCCACAGACCCTCAGACAATGATGTTTTAAACAATGGTGTCTCATACAATGATGAATGTCTCATGATGAATGATGATGTCTCATGTCTCATGATCAATGATGAATGATGTCTCAGACAATGATGAATGATGAATCAGACAAACAATGGTGTCTCAGACAATGATGTTTTAAAAATGAGCAAAGTGACCATTGAAAGAATCATCAAATATCCAAAGATTGGGGCTGATATGTATCCCAAGCCATATGAAGATCACGGTCCGTATCAGCCTCAGCGAACCAGGCAGGGCTCTGTCGTCTATACACCGCCCAAATAACTGGCATTCCCTCAAGCAGGGCTTTTACCGTGGACCTTATGTGGGTCAATACTATTATTTCCGACTATTTTGTCTAAAAAAAACTCGAACAAGGACCATAAAACCCAACTCCACGGGGTTTCCGCGTATCTCGCGGGATTATCAGTTGGACAGGTGACTGTGGTGGCCCATGACATGTAAGAGCTGTTTTTTGAACATGATTTATGTGAAATCCATGACAGCATGATAGAGGAAGGGAAAAGCGTTAAATATTCTGCTCTTTCGAGGAGGTTATGAAGAAATGTGTTATAATCGAAGTGTGGAATGCCCTTTTGCTTTTATGAGCGTGAGGAGGGGAGGACTGAGTTGTGGCTGTGAAGGAGGAGGAGGTACAGGTACATCCCCGACATCGAAAGCGCATTCACTCGTCTCGACCAAATTACTTTTGTACATTTTACTCCTTTTCCTGATCATGTTTTATATTCTGTGGAGTGTTGTGTTGGGGACATCGCAGCGTCAGTTGTGAAAAGAAAAGATTTGTTGAAATTGAGAATGTATTTATGTTATTTGGTATAACAAACTTGCAACAACTTGTGGATGTTATTTTACCAGGAAAACAAACAAGAACAAGTCTCCTGGTTCTCAAGCGAAGTGCGCGAACCCGTCACGTGGACGAAGTTATGAAAACGCGGTTTTCATGGAGGGTCCACCGCACGATTCACCACAGAGGAAGAAGAAAACCACGCCGTGGAAGCGTGTGAAGTAAATAAATTCATTCACCCCCCCATCTGTACTTTTGAAAACTTGATTTTGGATATATCTACCTCAGGGAATGTACAATAAATTGACTTTTCAATCTTTTTCAACTTAGGCGCATCCTCGGAGGAACTGGGAAGAAGAAGAAGCGACGTTACATGTTTACATGTGGCGACATTCCACATATGTAAGTAAAAGAAGAATCCCTTTTCAGGATGTCATGACAAGATTTGTGGTAACGATATAATGGCATTCCTCAAAGGGAATGGAAGCTGATCTTGTCATATCTTATGGCATCTTCCATCTTCTTCAAAGTCAGCTTCCATCACCTTTGTCAGACAATCTTGCTGCTTATATTTGGAGCTTTCAAAAATCTCTTTTCCTTCCCTGCAAAGCTGCGTTGGGTGCTTTGGGATGAACCTCTGCTTAAAATAAATGAACTTAAACATTTTCTTACTCAGATTTACTCCAACTCAGAAATTGTTTAAACTTTTTAAATAAGAAAACGATGATTTCCAATACCGGATACCACCTTGTGGTGCTGGTTTCGATCACACATCCGGTTAGTTCTTCGGCTTCTGAAAGTTTGGATACACAACTTCCACTGCGCTTCCCTCATCCACGTATTCTTTAACTTTCAAACTCAGTGTACACAGACGTGGCGGATTCCTGAAAGTGAGGATTTGAATTTCCCATTTTGATGACATGTTGGGCTGTTTCCACTCCCTATTTGACCGCTTTTCCTCTTGAGGCTCAGCCATCATCATTTCATGGGAGCTGCTGGTTTGCATCATTGCTGGAAGCGTGGATGTGCCGCTGGTGCAATGTCCTCTGCTGGTCAGGGTAGGAATTTGTTCAGGGAGTCTGCGATAGCTCACCTACTTTTCTCAAAGGAGCAAACTGCCATCTGAAGGAGAGCACACACATTGATGAATTGCCCTACCTGTGAAACACCAGGATGACATTTTATAGCTGGGTCGGGATTCAAACCCTGGCTAGACTGATTGGAGGCGAGTGTGGAAGATTGGGAAACCAAGGGGAAACAAAATTGTGGTTTTTGTGAACTTCACACCCTCTTCACCACGTCACATTTCTTCTCTTCATTGCCAACTGTGGGTGAAGGTACTTAGAAGGGAGCAGTCCAGTCTTGTTTGCTCTCTCAATGCAGAAAATAAATAAAAAACTGATGCAGTCCGACCCATTGCATTTTTATTTTTACATTGTTTCTTTTTGTAACTTTTTTTAACTTCAGCTTCACAAAATCTTTCTCATTTTTACAGGAATGATGTGTCTGAAATGTCAATACAACCGGTTGAGAAACAGCAGCGATCTGGTGAGTGTTGAAAATAAATATTTCCTTCTAATAAATTAGTTATCTCGGTTGCAAGTATTTTGCATGCATTTGGATGTTTAAGCACCTTTAGGAGGAGAGACATGGAAATGGTTGCTGTTACCTCCGCCACTGAAGGTAGATGGAGTCGGTGGAAGACAGAAAGACCACAAACCTGCCTGCGGTGAGAGAGAGAGAAAGGCCCTCAGAATCAGCTTCATCATGGGAGATTCCAATGATTCTGAAAGCTTTCGTTTCAACAGCGTGAAGCCGAGCGAGGTGTGAGGCAGGAGCACCAGCCCAGAGGGGAGAGCAGTATTCCATTGAGCTGGGGATGAAAACTTTGTATGTGGTGAGGAGCTCAGGTGTGCCAAGAAAAGACTGCACAACGGAGGATGCCCAGTCGGCGACTTGCTTTGGAGGCCAGCTTCGAAATGTGCTTTTGGCAGAAGTCCTTGATCAAAAGAGAAGCTGACGATAACAGAGACAGGGTGAGATAGAGCTTCCAGAGCTCTATATAGAGAAAGCAGAGCAGGATTTTAGGACCCGTGGGCCGATGCCGCCCGGTCCAGTTGCAGAACCAGTCGAGGTTTGGCAGAAACTTCTTCACCTTGTCAGGAGAGAAGGACACAGAGTCCAGGAGCAGCTGGTTTGACTGGGTAAGTGGGTACAGAGAGCGATGGGTTTGACCAGACACCACTAGGATTTGGAGGAGGGAGACAGGTTTGAGAGTTCAGTCTTGAGAGTGGAGAGATATTGTTTCCTCGCTCTCCTGAGGGTAGACATACACTTGATCTGAGCTTTGTGGAAGGAACGGAGATTGCCTTCCGTTGGATTTGCCTTCCATGAGGAGAAGGCAAGTTGTTTCTGGGCAACTGCCTCACCACAAGTTTCAGTGTACCATGGACGGGAGGAAGGGTACGACAAGGGAAGACGAGATGGGATGAATCTGTGCATGAGAGAGAGCAAATTTCTTTTAAAGAATTCCCAGAATGAGTTGATGTCAGAGGCAGTAGAGATCAGAGAACAGTTCAGATGTTTGATGGCTGCTTGAAGAATCCATGTTCCATCCATGTTTCATAAAATCAAATTGGTGCTTCACAGGTCGGGCGTTTGGTCACAGGTGTGCAGTCCATAAAATGAAACTTTTGCTGGATTTCCCGTCTGATGGCATTATTTTGGAGACATTAGACATCTCTCGGTGTCTTTCATGAAGAGTTGGCAAATTTTCACCGACACCCTCAACAAGTTACAAATTCCTGTCTTTACCAACTTCAATCATGTCAGGCCTAGCAAACTGGTTCCTGAAAGACTCGAGCCAATATTGCATGTTCTGAGCACTGGACTTCTCACTCGGTGACATGGTATATGAGCAGCTACCTGGCCAAGAAGAAGAAGAAGATGATTAAATAATGAAAATGACGTCTAATTTCCACAATAGCATGCACACACACACACACACACACACATACACACAAACACAGGTGCACGCTTACACACACACACGCACACACACACACACCCATGCACACGCACACTCACACACACACGCACGCACACACGCACATGCACACATACACACTCACACAGACACACACACACACACACGCACACACACGCGCACATCTGAACATGTTGATATTCTCTCCATTGATGTTCCGTCACAATATCACTATTGTGTTGACTTTTGCTTCATTTTTGAAGGTGATTTGGGTCCTTCCTCCAAGCGGAAAACAAAGACTGAGGAATTTCAGGATCATCACCTGGTAAGCAAGATTTTGGATCTCCTACAGTGTTGTGCAAAAGTATGAGTCCACTTAAATCGATGCCAAACATTCTACAATCGCAAATGCAAACACTAATTTGTCATATTATATAAGATATGCAGGGGCGAATCCAGTAGGGTGGGACACACCTGGGCCGCCTCCCCCCACAAATACCTCACCTCCAATAAAAAGCGATCTTTTTTTTTCACATGTGTTGAGGTGGGATCACCCGATATTCCTCAAACCACAGCTGATGTTGACCATAGCGTTCAACATATGTGTTTCAAACGTTCAACATTGTAACAGTTCAACATGTAACCGCAAAACCATAATTCTGATTGAAGGTTACTTCCACCATGTCAAATCATGTTCAATATGTCAGACATTGATTTGTTTTGATCATTATGTCACTTGTTTAATTGCATGCAATTTCTGCTATTCATTCATATTCATTCATTCATTCATTCATTCATTCATATTGCAATGTCTGTTATTCATTCAATTGGATTTTTATGATGAGACAAAAATTTAAATAAATGTTGAGGTTTGAGGAAACGTTTTTTTCATTGGAGTACTTTTTTTAGAATACTTAGAGTACTTCATTACAGTACTTAGAAGCAAGCTTTGCGGGATATCCCACCATTCACACTGTAAACGTAGCTTTGCAGGATGTTCCAACATTCACACTGTAAACTGCTTCATGGGAGTATCCCACCAGCTGCTTAACACGTAATCCCCCATGACCATGAGTTACTGCACAGAATTAAAACATTCCACCACATGTATTTGTGCAATTAGCTATCCCCATTTTCTCCATTGAAACATTTACCAGACAAGCGCAGATTTTCCGAGACATTCACGGGATTTTCCGAGACATTCATGGGATTTTCCTCGACATTCACTGGATTTTCCTCGACATTCACTGGATTTTCCTCGACATTCACGGGATTTTCCTTGACATTCACTGAATTTTCCTTGACATTCACGGAATTTTCCTCGACATTCGTGGGATTTTCCTCGACATCTATGGGATTTGCCGAGAGATTCGTGAATTTTCCACAAATCAGGAACTGCCGGGAACCTATTCAAAGAATTGAAGGAAAATGGACAATGATCGTCAGTATTTCCCATGTTAAATCCTTGAGGTATCATACTTCGGGCTCGTGTAGAAATTAACAGAAGGGCGGGTAAACGGCGGGAGTAACCTTTTATTTGTGGTGGGATTGATTCTCTTACACTCCACCCATCCTCCCCTTCCTCCCTCCCCTCTCTCCATTCCCTTCCCTTCCGCTGCACTCTGTTGGAGGTCGAGATGTATGCATACAAAGCTTGGGGCCGCTAGGTTTCATGGTTTTGGAGTTATGAAGGACACATACACACACGCACACACACGTGCACACACACACACACACACACACACACACACACATGCGCGTGTACACACACACACACACACGCGCACACATACACACGCGCGCACACACACACACACACACACACACACACACACACACACACACACACACACAAACATACGTGCGTGGACACACACACACACTGCCTTTTATTATTATAACAGAAGCATTGTTGTGAAGTTTTGTTTGTGCCTTTATCAGATTGGGGACTGGGAGGTCATCTCCAAAATTGCACAAGGTGGCCTTGGGAAAGTTTATCAAGCAAAGGACATCAAGTCTGCAGTGGAGGTACAAACTTGTGGTATACTTTCTGTCTTCCTTTCACTTTCTGGGAGCTGGAACAGTTCGTGGGAGAGCTAGATAGAACACCGTGGAGGGACACGACGGAGGGTAAACGGAAGAAGGGAATGGGGAGATTCTCCTGCATCTGAATTTGTCTCCTTCATTTCTGTCTCGATGAAAGATGCTTTTTCCTTCGACTTGCAGCTCCACATAATTCCTGTGGAAGATTCCATCAAAGATGTAATTACAATGAACAAACCAGAACGGCACTCGACAGAGCGCCCACCTTCACCAGGCCCATTGATCGGCCGGATCGGACCTGAACCAAAATATAATTTGCTTGTTCTTGTCACCAAACCAACTCATCCACCAGGTGTTTGAAATATCGTTCTCCACATCGTTTTTGGCCCCATCTCTCAGTGGTGATGAATCACTTAAAATCTGGTATCCATATCTGGATTCGGATCTTCACCGAAATTGAATCAATTAGTCCTTGGCACACACCCAACTTGTCCACAAAGTTTCGTCCAAATACAGCTCTAACTTTTTAGAGATATCCTGCTTACAGACAAACAAACAAGAATGATGTCATGGACAGCACAATACTTGCAAAATCCATGAAACAAATTTATCCTCAAAAATATTTTGGTTGTTGAATTAATTGACTTGATATTCAAGTCCTCTTCAAATTTCAAGTCAATCCAATGAGTTGATATTTGGCCTATGTTGACCTTTTAGTTTGTGTTGAGACCTCAAAAATAATTGGTTGTTGAATTCAATGACCAAATAATCACATTAGATGAAAATTGATGATTTTAGAAATGCGGTGTATGTTGACCTTTTGGCCTTTGTTGACCTCATAAAGAATTGGTGGTTGAGTTCAGTGACCTATTATGAAATCTAATTCAGTGACAAATCCTCTTGAAATTCAAAATCAATCAGAGGAAAATTGAAGATTTTTCAAAATTGGACCTAAGTTGTTGATCTTTGGCATATTTTGACCTTTTGACCTCAAAAACAATAGGCTTATTGCTTAGGACGAACCCGTACCATTCGTGAAGTTTTGTGAAGATCGGCTTAAAATTGTGACCTGCAGATGATTGATAGACAGGCAGACAGACAGAAAGATTAACGTACGCGACCAGCCAATATACAGTGCTGTACTTGAAAAATCTTCGATTTTCACAAGTAACAAACAAGAAAGATGTAAAGACAGTGAAGGTAGGCCGGCGTTACACACGACATCAGAACCTTCCCTTTCACTCTTCTTAAAATATTCCTGTCTGCCATTCCACGCTCCATCCTCCTCCACGCATTCGTACCCACCTGAATCCTCTTCCGCACCTCTGCCTCTGACTTACCATCCCCGCTCACTGTTCCCCCCGGATACTCAAACCTATTTCCTGATCTGATCTCTTTCTCTTCCAACCTGATATTCAATTATCTTCTCTGCTGCCCGTCCCACATCACCTCCATCTTCTCGTGGAGATGATGCAAATCCTCAATGTAAATGTGTCATGCAGCGCCACCTTCAGGTGGGAGAGGGTATTACAAGTCCCACTCTTTGCAGTACAGTATAGTACAGTCGTGTTCCTGTCCCCACCTTTTCCAGTGCATTGAGGTGTTTTGGTATTTTAGAGGTAATTTGAATTACACATTTGATTAAGAATAATAACATAAACTCCTTGGCTGCTGCACAAATATCATATGTTGTAATCGTTTTTGCGCATTGTAGAAAGGTCGAAGGTGTTATCATGTGGACCTTTTGTTTTCTCTTCCAGGTTGCTTTGAAGAAAGCGATATATGTGAAGGGGAACGATGACGTAAGTTTGTGCGAATGTGGAGATAACTATGTTTTAACTGCTGAACCAACAGTTTAATGTAACTCGGAACTGTCTTGATAGAACTTTTGATGTGCTGGATCCTTGTCGATTGGCCCATGATGATGTGAGTCCCACTGTGTGAGTTACAACTTTGTGGGTGCAGCTACGGGGTAAGTTTACCTTTTATACAGGTTTTCTTTTCTTCTTTTGTAGCTGTTGGAAGAAGCTGAGATGTTGCGGCGACTTGACCATCCACACATTCGTAAGTTTGGATTTCACTCAAACTTATTGCAATATGCACTATGACGTCACTCGAGTGAGTGCATACCTCCGCCAGGTTGAACCTTTTACATTTTCTATTCCATTGATAGGCCCGATCTGGATCCAGACCTCCAAAATCGAATGAGCTTGTTCTCGTCACCAACCCAACTCATCCACCAAGTTTTGTCCAAATGTGTCCGTGGATTGAAGCATCGACCAAATGTGGATTGAATAAAGATTGCTGGAACGGACGGAGTGGGAATTGTTGGAACGAACCGAATGGGAATTGAAAGAAACAGACAGTTTGAATTGGGGAGACACCACACTGGGAATACATCGACAAACTAACTTCAACACATGTTCCCATAACCTGAACCCCTTAGACAATGGGCAAAGGTGTACCTTTACCTGGACGAAGAAATAACTATCTTGGGATTCCTATAGTGCACATGGATGCGCTCCCTCATCGATACATTTTCCAAATCCACAGCAATATCCGGTACATATTTTTGGCCATTTCTATCAATGATGAAGAATCGCTTTAGAAATTAAAATTCTCGTATCTGGATCCGGATCTTCACTAAAAAGAATCAAAAAAAGACCTCAGGATCCCAAGGCCACCGCCCGAACCATTAGGCCAACACCAGTGCCAGTGATAACTCGCCCACTCTTCATGAAGGACCCCGTGGGATCCTCAACGCACACGGACTCATGTCCGCAGATGGGATGCCGGTTTGACGTCCATCCGAGGGACAGCACACAGAATCACCTGTGAAACACGAACTTGTCACACTGTTGATCAGTTGTCATCGGAAGGGTCACACTAAATTCATGTGTTCATCATGAATGTTTAAAGGTGTTTAACTTTGGACGAGTTTCTTTATGCCATCTTAACTTGTGCTCCGCCATGTTGTTTCCTGACAGTGAAGCTGATTGGCGTTCATCAAGATCAGATCTCGAAGGAAGTGGTCATCGCCATGGATTATGTCGCTGCAGGTGAGGTTGCTGAAGTTGTTGTGCTGAAACTCCGCTGTTTGTGTCCATCACTTTTACTTGAGGAGACAAATAACTTAGTAATTGGCAAACTTGAATTATAATGTCTTGATTGTTGGGACTTTTTAGGTTCATGCTCGACCATGAATATTTGTTATGGGAACAAAAAGAGCAGAAAAGATCATGTGAACATGTTTTGTTTCATCTTCTCGTGTTCTCAATCTGATGTCCCGATAACCAGGTGTATTGAGCTCAACCATGAGTGTTGATCAGAGGAGCAAAGTAAATAAATTGCATTTGAAGTTGAGGCCTGTTACTCTGATATCTGGCACTTCTTTCAGTTCTTACAATTCCCAAGAGAATATCCATGGCGTTTGTGCAGAAAAATACAGAGAAGTCGCATGAACATTGAGCAGAGAACAAACACCAAGGTGCACATGCAGACCAAGCAGCGGGCGGAGGGGCGCAGGAAGGTGCGCGGTGTTGGGCCCGACAGCGAGCAGATCAGTTCATGAGCAGAGGGAGGGCAGCCGTGGCAGGAAGGGGGTGGTTTGGAAAGTGGTTTGGGAAGTGGTTTGGAGAAGTTTGATTTGGGAAACCACATGAGAAGTGGTTTGGGAAGTGGTTTGGGAAGTGGTTTGGAGAAGTGGTTTGGACAAGTTTGTTTTGGGAAACCACATGAGAAGTGGTTTGGTCTCTTGACTTTATAGGCCTCACCATCAGCCATGGTAGTACAGCGGTTACCTGGCCAAATTCACCCTAATTGGTAAAATCATGATAGAAACATGAAATTTGGTGGAAATGTTCATTATTATATGTAGAACTACAAATGACTGGTACCCAGGAGAGCAACCAATGAGAACCGCATCTAATTGGCCACCATTTCCAAGATGGCCACCAAATGTATAAGAAGTAGCTATTTTACAATGTTTATGGAGTTGTGTTTCCGGAAAACGATTCAAACACATTCTCCCCTCCAACACCTCAAGCAGGGATGCACCTCCATCTCGAGTCATCCTCCACCTTCCTTTTCCTATCTCCGTGAACCCTCTTTTCACTCCACTCTCTTCCAGTTCCTCCCCTTTCTCTTCCTCTCTTCCTCTCCCTCACTCCTCTTCCTCTTCATTCGCTCCTTCTTATGTCCAACTGTGACTGTCTGTCAGTTTTCTTTTCCATGACCTTCGATTTTGCAAACAAAATTTATCTTTATTGTTTTGTTTATCGTTCCTCCCCTTGTTCCTCTTCTCGTGTTTTGTTAAAAATCAATGATCTCATTGCCCTTGTATGTTTGTGTTCGATGCGTGCAGGTTCGCTCTCTCGCCAACTTAAGTTGCAGAAAACATTCTCTTCACCTAAAGCGTGGTGTGTCATGAAGCAGGTGAGCTGACACATCTTTCAGCCTCAGTGTAATGTTGACGTGTTTTTAAATATGACAGAAAACATTGAACTCGAAATTGTAAAATCTGTCTCCATGTTTTGATATTCTACCTCCACCTTCCAGATGGCTTCTGCTTTTACGTACTTGCACAACAAGAACATTGTGCACCGGGATATAAAGGTAACCAACGGCACCACCATGGACCGTGATATGTCCTGTGTAACACTGCGATGAAATATATATTTCCTTTGGGCAGCACAGGAAGGAAGGAATGGAGTGGGAAGTGGAGACGGGAGGAAATAACAAAATGTATATCTTTGTATAATTACCAACAAGGGGGGGGGGGGGGGGTGGGAGGGCGGTCACATGTCCACCCCATTTCTGCTCATCACACAATTAATTAGACCTTTCTGTGAAGGTGTGTGCCACACTGAACCACCCACTGTCGGAGTGTGTATTTCATCTTTACATCTCGATTCATGGCGACATTGTGAACATGTTATTGCACATTTTCTCCATGAGGATTGCCCATTTCTCTGCTAATGATTCCCCTCCTGCTCATCTTTTGCACCTCTCTCCCTGCACTCTCAAAATTGGCCTTCCTCACATCTACTATCCTCATTCTGCAATCTCAAACCGAATTCCCTTGCACACGCTATGTTATGGTCACCTGTCCATTAAGGCGGTTCTACCTCAACCATCTCCACCACATTCGAGTTCTCCACCACACATGACAGGTCTAACACTCCATTCCTTTTTCTTTTCTTTTTTTTGGTATACAACATCGAGGCTCGTGAAAGAGCTAACATTAAATGAGAGAAATCCATTCAGGGCCACACGTTGACTACGACCAGAGAGGAAGTCCGCAAGCCATTCGTGGAGATTTCCAGGGATACCATAGGAGGAGAGTTTGGTGAGCAGAGCGGGGTGCCAAACCGTATCGAAGGCACGTGATATGTCAAGGGAGACAGCTCTAATTTCCTGTTTGGCATTGAGGACCTCCATCCATTGTTGAGACAGCAGAAGCAGCATGTCCAGAGTGGAATGACCTGGTCTGAATCCAAATTGATGATCGGAGATCAAGCCATTGGAGAAGAGGAAGTATTTGATATCCGAAGCACTGATAGATTCCAAGACTTTGCTGATAATTGGGAGCAGGCTGATTGGTCTGTAGTTGCAACGATCTGTTTTTGCACATTTTTTGTGTAAAGCGGTAATGTTTACTGATTTCCAAGATGCTGGCAGATGACCTTGAGCAAAAGAGAGGGTGAAAAGAACAGAGAGAGGGTGAGATAGAGTGGCAGAGCAGGATTTTAGGACCGGTGGGCTGATGCCGTCTGGTCCAGTTGCAGAATCAGAGTCGAGGTTTGACAAAAACTTATCCACCTTGTCAGGAGAGATGGACACAGAGTCCAGGAGCAGTTGGGTTCGACTGGGAAAGGTGGGAACAGAGAGAGATGGGTTTGGGACACAAGATTTTGAGGCAAACACAGAGTTGAGGCATTTGGCTTTGTCACGTGCGGTGTTCACTGTGTAGCCATTTGAGGTAAGGGAGGGGATGGAGGGGGAACAAACACCAGAAACGGATTTGACAAGACACCACCAGGATTTGGAAGAGGGAGACAGGTTTGAGAGCTCACTCTTGAGAGTGGAGAGATATTGTTTCCTGGCTCTCCTGAGGGCAGACACGCAGTGAGTGAGTGAAAGGCCCCCAGAATCAGCTTCATCGCAAGAGATTCCAATGATTCTGCAAGCTTTCTTCCCAGGATGAGGTGATGTGAGAGGAGGAGGAGAGGAGGGGTCGTTTAGGAGGGGAAGGGGTAGTTTAGGAGGGGCGGGGCAAGGGAGGAGATTTGAAAGGGATGGGTGAGGGGGGAGTTTAGGAGGGGAAGGATGAGTTTGGATTTTAAAAAGTGTTGGACGATGAATAGAAACCGAACAATTATTGCAAAATGACTTTCTTGTGATTTTCAAGTCAGAGATCTGTTTGAAAACGTTAGATGAGGGGTGGAATGCAGGTGAGTTTTGGGAATGTAGGAAGGAAAAACTGTAATAGATTGAATTTTTATTTCAAATGAAGAGATTTGGTGAGCAAATCGAAAACAGCCTTTTAAAGAAGAAGAAGAAAAGTGTGTTATAAAATACAACAGAATATAACACTTCAGGGGAAAGTTTAAACATTTAAAAACTAAACAGTGAAAACTTTCTGGGGAAATTCCCTAAATGAGGGCATGAAGGATTCCTAAGGGGGATTGAGGAAATCCAGCACAGGTTCAGAAGCAGGAACAGAAGAATAGAAGATTGACAGCCTGGAGAGCAGAGAGCGAAGGAACAGGCAGGTGTATAAGCAAATGTGTTAGTACGGGAGGAGAGGTCTGCTTTTTAAATTCTTCGTTAATATGTTTTTTGAAGGTTAGGTGAAAGTGGATCAGAGTGAGAAGGATAAAGTTGAAGAAGTATGGTGAGAACTGGAATTGGAAAGGTGTCGGCTGGAGAGGATTGAGTTATGAAGGAAGGAGAGAAAAAAAACGGGTGGGGCGAAACATGTGGTCGAAGAATGAACGAACACTGAAGAAAGAAATTAGACATATATTTTTTTTAATTAAGACTTTAAACAGAGGGTAAGATGTTCGGGCAAAGGGTAAGATGTATAGGGTGAAAAAAAGACTGGAAAAAACAGTGAAAGAACGAAAGTAAATGGACCACAAACGACCGCCGAGAGGAGACAACAAAGCCTCGAGGCCTGGAAAACCAGGCCTGAAAATGCAGCGGGAACCAACCGATGATGATACACAGGTATGCATGATTCACACCAATATCTAACAAGAAACACACAGTCGGCACTCACACCATAAAATAAAAATACAGTTTTGACAAAAATACAAATGGCAAAAATTATTAACTTTGGTAGCGTGGAGAGCTTGGAAAAACACACGACCTCGCCAGCAAAACCCGGAGCGGAAGTCCCGATAGTTATATTAATATAGTTATAGTTATAATTTATAAGTTATATTAATATAAGGATAGTTATAAGTTATATTAATATAACTATTGGCATAATGAAAGCAAATTGCACAAAAAGGGCAAATAAAATAGCACGTTTTTAGCAGACGTGGCACCGCCCGCAGCTCCCAATGCATGCAAGTGGGAAAGCAGGCCTTTGTTCGTCAATTGATGTCCTTTTTAAAGGAAGGAAATAAATAAAATATACTCAGGAGGAGGGAGCAGGGGGTATTCCATCTAAAATCAAAAAGGCATTTGTAATTTTAATTTTAAAAACGAGATCTGCTGTGATAAAAAGACAATTACACCATTTGTGACTGTATTGCCATAGTGTCCAAACATCGTGCTTGCTTTTACGGCATTATTTCACGTGTCTATATACGCCACACAGCCAGACATAACAGTGGTGAACAAATGAGCCTTTATGTAATATGTAATACTATATCGATTTCCCGCTCTCTTTTTTAAATACCAGAACTTTGATAATGTGCTTTAATTCGTCCGTGAGAGGCCATTGTTGAAAATCGCATCATATAATGCATCAAATCATTTGAAGCTCCCAATTTGAAAACGATAGCAGCTACAATGGTGATGTAAACAACGATTTGTAGGTATGAAGACCAGACATTCGATGATGTGAGTGAGGAGAGTGAAAACATAAATTTTGAGCGCGTAATTGTGCAGAAACTGTTGCGGCCTGTTCCAAGGAAAGGCGTTTTTGAGCAGGTTGAAAAAGCACAAGACCCCTGTGAGGGATAGGGTACTGACCAAAGATAAAGCCTGTTTTTGTTTAAATTAAACAAGGCCGGTAATTGTCTTCAATAAGGGTGTTTTAACACACGCAAACACCCAGTTTTCATTCGTGCACACCCTTTGAGTTGAAGAAATGTGCATGCAGAGAATGGGGCCGTTAGGTTTCATGGTTTTGGAGTTATGGAGGAGACACACACACACACACACACACACACACACACACACACACACACACACACACACACACACACACACACACACACAGACACACCACACTGCCTTTTATTATTATTATTATTATTATTATAGATAAACTCCTGATATTTATAGAGGATGTTTTTTTTTCTCTCTTCCTGGAATTTTATTTTCCTGCATGCCCTTCTCATTAAACTTTGAATT